>NW_027286874.1:56385167-56985167 GCF_022747635.1 Hetaerina americana | reverse complement strand
TAACAGATGCATAACAGAGGGGAATATACGATGTTTAATAATCACGCCATTAATTTGAACGAAATTAACTGGCAGCACGATGGAATGGTCCCGAGAATGTTTCTCTTATCACAGAGATGAGCGTTACAACGAAGATTTGTGGGGAAACAAGTCTCTGTTGCAAGAACACATACATGCCCCATGAATATCATGTCCTTGACACTATAATATCCATCTCCCTTCGTTCTCTTGTTCTCTTACTGCCTGGATTTCCCAAATTCTATCCCAATCACTCAATAACTCACCTTCTTCCTCCACGGCGTAAATTTCTTTCATCCAACCTTCTATTATTCACCATTCACACTACACGTATACTTCCTCTTTAATGCTTCCAACCCTCCCCATTTATTTTCTTTCTAGACTGCATACGTATCAACTTTTGATTATTAGCTCATGAGTACGATATAGCTTCCTATGCGTTCCTATTTATTGGACTTTCTATCTCTCCAGCTTTCTTCTCCCGAAGTCCTTTTTCCCTCATCATTCCACTCCTTTTCCCTACCAGTGCTATACGGTCCTTTCCACCATTTTCCACTCTGTTGTACTTGAACTTTATCGTTCATTTCATTGCTTTCATTTGTCTGTAGCCTTGAGCTATGCGTGAAAGTAAAATAATCGCAGGAGTTTTTTTGTCCCAATTTTATTACTTTATCCTATTGAAGGAGGACAATGGTTGTTCTGACGTTTCGCTCAAAGTTCAATCGGTTGTAGTCGCGCGGTGGACGCCTGATGAGTTTTTTATCAAAACTTTTTAATCGGAAATCGAGAGAAAGGAGGAGGAGGGGGATTTGAGAGTGAAAAGAGAATTGGCATGGCTCTCTACCCTTTTTATTTAGAAGTTGTTGCCGTTGCGGTTAACAAACGATACAATTGTTATCACATTTCCACCTGATGGAGTCGATAAAGCTTGCGGAGTTTTTTTTAATTTTTTTGCTCTGAATTTGTACAGCAAGGCACATAAAGAGTGACGACCCGAGGTTCCGTTGTCGACAATATTCTTTCGATTTTTTGAACTGAGGGAATCTTAGCATAAATTGTCACAGTCGCACATGATTAATCTTAATTTTACGATTACTCCACGAGTCACCGATTTTGCCTTAAAGTGGAAGAAACTCAATAATAATGTGCAAGTACCATCAACATCAAAACTTTGGAAGTCGCTCCTTTGCAAAAAGTTGTCAGTTTCTATGTTTTCATAAAAGAACTAACAAGTGTTTCTGTAGGAAAATATTTAATTTTCTATTGATTGCTAACTGACATCGGTTTTAAAAAGGTTTCACAGTGGGCTGTCTGAGAAAGGAAATGCAACAAATGTATGAATTTAATTCCAATTTCTATTTAATTAGATCTTTAATAATACATTGGAGTACGTGGTAGGAAATACAAAATTATTATTTTATGAGTTTAAAATGCTGATAAGTTTCTTTCTTTGATATCGATACATATTGACAGATGCGAATATGACAGAAATATAGGCACAAAACTTCTATGAATGATTTTCAAGGCATTCTGGACCGAGTAATAAATTACTCGCGTGTCTCTACGAGGATGGAAATGTGCATATTCATCGTCCGACACGATACCGAGTACGGGAGAGAAAAACGTGTAATTGCGGGCGAAGTTGGCGTCACCGTAACACGACAAGCAGCACAGTCTCAACTCATGATAAAATGATACACTTATGCAATCCCGGTCAGCAATGTCTGGCGCAAGGCCGGAATGCAAAATTCACGGGAGCTCAAGTAAGCCAATTTCAATCCCGTACGAGCACGCGAGCAAGCGAGCGGATGTAAGCAGATGCGCTCAAAACGCTCCACTGTCCATTATGTCTCCCTCCCACGCGAAATAAGCTCGTTCGAAGTCCAGGAGTGGAAGAGGGCTTCATGTCCCTTCCTGCGCTTTAATAAAACTTTATCCTCTTTCGACAGCGACAGATTGATATACTTGGGAGGAAGCGATCGATAGCTACTATTGACGGGGGTTTCCCTATAACACGATCGCTAACTAAGTAGGGAATATTTGGGGAGGGGAAACAGCTATCACTTCACATCCTTTTATTTAAAAATGGCGATCAATCCCTCTTGCTTAGAGTTTAGCGGAGAATAAATGCCAAGAATGGCATACTGCGGGGACTCCTTTGTTGTGACACGTGGATGGAATGAATGGGAAGGAATAGCCGTTTTGTCCCCTTAAAGCCTTGGCGTATTATGACAAACATTTTCCGGCAAACGGCGCGGCTTTTTATGGACCATATCTCACACTCACATCTCCTCCCACCCTAGCTTCTCCACTCTACTGAGTCTTATATTTTCTTTTTCCCTTAACCTTTACTTCCATTGGACTCCCTTCTATCTCCTCCATTCTTTAACGTATCCTTTGTCTCTCCCTCGTCGTTCATGTACATACACGCAACCGCAGATATCCATATCCATGCTATGCATGATATACATATATATATAAATAAATATATGTATATATACATATATATACATATACATATATAATTTGGCAGTGAGTACATATTCCCGCACACTCATAGATATTCACACATGGACTCCTTCATTTTTTCATTTTATTCCGCGGTCGAGCTTATTTCGTGAAATTCATGAGCCCTCTCTCTCTCTCCACTCCGCTATGGTAAGGGATATGAAGAGTGAGACGCGGGGTGACGGTGAAGAAGGCAGGGATGATAAGGAATTTGGATTGATATGCATTGTCTCCGGGAGTCAAGGAGAATAAGAAAAGAGGGAGAAATAAAAGCGGAAGGGTCGAAACCACCCGGGGGCGGAGCTCTTGAAAGGAAGAATCGACCCCTCAGCCCCTCTCCACAATTCACCCCACCAGTTCCTTCGTTGCCGTCATGTTATTAAGAATACGGGTATTATTAATAAGTAATCTCCCAGTTAAGGTAAGGTTTCGATGAACGCAACCATCAAATAAATATTTTGTGATCCCTAACAAAACACAATCCAGCAATCTACTCTACGTCAAGTCCTTCCTCATCTCTTTACACTTCCTTCCTCCCTTAATCCAGTCCAACATACCTATCCTATTCCTGCCCTTTCCTCGTTTGCTTAAAATTCTCCCCTCTATTCCACTCTTCAACATCCCACAGCCGATCAATACACCCTTCATCCATTTTTCCTGCCTCCTTAAGATTTCTCCCAACAAACCCCTCTCCTCGCCCACTATACTTAGTACTTCGTCATTCAATTTCCTTTTGGTCCATTTCACCTTCTTCGTTCTTCTCAACACCCACATTTTAAAAGCCTCTAGTCTACGTCCATCCTCCTGCTTCAACGACCACGTTTTCGCGCCCACAATACTACACTCCATATCAAAGTTCTTACGAGTGTTCTTTAACATCCTTACTCAACGCCTCTGTCGTCAACTTCTTCCTCCTAGTGAAATCCTCTTTTCGTAGAGCAATTCTTCTTCTTACGTCCCTACTACTTCGACCGTGTTGGTCTAAAACATTTCCGAGATGCGTAAACTGTTCTACCTGCTCTAGTTTTTGCCCTTCTATTTTAATGTTTAGCTTTGCCTATTTCTCTCTTGATAATCGCATAGCCATTTTTATAAATATTAATTCTCATCCCATATCTGTCATACTAAATTTCCAATTCACTTAGCAATGCTTGCAACCCCTTGGCTGACTGACAAACTAAAGCTTGGTCATCAGCAAACCTACCTGATCTAACGATTTCCCCGCCGACTTTCACTCCTACCTCCAGTTCTTCCCAAGCCTCTTTAATCATTTCCTCCACATATACGTTCAACAGCGACGGTTACAATGGGCAACCCTGCCTTACACGTCTTCCTAACACTGCTATGCCGACTCCCCACCCGCATCTGAGCAGTCTGAGACATGTACAGGTTGCGGATTAGCCTCCTTTCCCTCCGATCTATTCCTATTTTCATCAATATACTCATTAGTTTTTCCCCCTTCACTCTATCAAACGCTTGTTCGAAATCTACAAAACAGGCAAATACCTCCGCGGTATATTCTATATATCTCTCGATTAATGCTTCTAAATTCAATTTACCAACCCGCCACCCCTGCCTCATCTTTTTGAAAGGAACGCTACACTTCATTATAACTAAATTGTGGTCAAAGTCCGCTTCCGCTCCGAAATTGGTGCGAATTAATCATACTGTTCCTCAATCTGTGCCTAACCATAATATAAGGTAGCTGATACTTTTCTGAGACGCCTGGCATTTTTCATATATACCTACGCCTTTTGTGGTGCCTAATCAAGTATTGGTGATGACTAACCCCTGTCTCCTGCAGAACTCAGCTGCTTTCTCCCCGAGGTCATTCCTCGTGCCTAAACCGTAGTCCCCGACCTCATCACCATCTCTTTCTTCGTCTACCGTTGCATTACAATCCCCCATCACTATCAAATGTTTCCTTGCAGGAATACACGCGATTAAGTTCCTTAACTGATCGTATATCCAATCGACCTCTTCTTCCTTATGGTTGCTCGGGGGCATGTATACCTGAATAATAACCAAGTTCGTCGGTTCTGCTTTTATCTCTATTAGTAATAATCTATCCGTTACCTGCTCTTCGTTGACTACGCTTCTTCCTACCCATTTATTTAATATTATGGCAACCCCTCGTTGGCTTTAGTCCCCGCCGCTGTATATTATTCTATAATTATCACTCCAGTAGTCCCCGATATCCTTCCATCTCACCTCGCGTAGACCTAAAATTTCTATTTTGCCCCTTTCCATCTCTCGATTAATATTCTTCAATTTCCCTGCCCTCATCATTGTCCTAACATTCCACGTTCCTATTCTAACTAACTTGGTCTTCTTCTCTTGAGTCTTCTGTCCTGCTGCTGCCGGTTTTCCCTTGCAAGGGTTTCATGAGATGACGACCGAAGAAGCCTTGCCTGCTACCGGGCACGGCACACAACTGATTGGGTCGAGTCCCGCAGTTAGCAGAACTCATATTCTCTCTATTGTACATTATTATCATCTTGAGGAGAATAATTGAGGTGGTTTCCCGTTGCCATCCTCTATAGTGTTTTACTATATAACGTGACATCATCACTCAATGGCCACCCCACTGTGGTCAGACACCTTTGCAGCCGCCTCACTGAGGTACAAACGCTGCGGGGATTACCTTTCGGCTGGCTCCTAACCCTCAGCCTATCTGGCGTGGGTGATCCTACCAGGAGCACTTAAGATTGCTCCCGCCAGCACAGCTCTAGGGGTCATCGGAACGCACAAGCCCTTCTACCACTTGAAGGCTGCAGTTCATGGGAGGGGGATACGGGTATATATACACATAAATATATGTGGGCGTGTGTAACTATGTGTATATATGCATGTGCGTGACAATAAAATGTAGTGGTGTGGAAGGATATCTCATGGGCGATGTTGACGTCTCACTTTTTTCCGTTCTCAACCGTTTCCGCTTTGGTCGCCGTTACTCTTTCTTTCACATACTACCGCCGGCTGACCAGGAGAATTACCTCATTTTCAGCGATTCTGTGGAAACCTTCTACATCTACATCTACGTACATAATACCCCGCAAGCCGCCGCAAGGGCGTGTGGCGGGGGGTGTTAGGTCACCAACCGTAAAAAAGAAAAATACCACATGCAAAAAAAAAAAAACAACACGGAAAATTACACCCACAGCAGCGCACACACTCATGCAAAAATCCCTTCATCCAATACTCATGCAAACACATAAACCGCAAAACAACTAAAAAACTGCACCCCATGATGCAGCACGAAAGACATCCTACAACACGGAAGCCAGGACACAACAAGCAAGAAATTGAAACATCACTACCACATGAAAATGCACCACGAAACACTCTACCCCCAAAGAGTCTCTAAATGGCAGGGAATGGGACCCAACGTTGCAGGTAGCAGGAATTTGCCCCCGCGGAGAGGGACGAGGGATTGAAAGGGAAACTTAAAAACAGATGAACAGAACATGAATGAAGTCATTCGGAAAGAATGGGTTATTATAGCAAAACACATAAGGTTAGTGGAAGAGCATGCATTTAAATACAACTAATTATTTTTTAGACGCTGAGGGTGGCAAGTGGAATTTTTGCTATCTATAACCCTGCAGTTGCTATCCCGTATTGTCCGTGGGAAGAAGGAGTCCTTGAGTCGGCTAGTTCTGGCATCTATTTCCCGAATTTTATATGCATGATCCAAGCGACTAATGTATGTAGGAGTACGAATAATTTGCGAGACCTCGGTGATGAAACATGCGGATCTAAATTTATTTAATAATTTCAATCTTGCATTGAATCGTCTCTCAGCCAATGATTCCCACCCCAAATCCATGAGCATTTCGGTGACGCTTTGCGTTTTATCGTAGGAATTTTTTACAAAACGGGCTGCCCAACCTTCTATGCATATAACCTTTCTTTTTTCTGCTCTCCTTTGAACTGTACATTTCTGCTGTCCTCTAGATAAAAGTGGGGAAAGGGAAAATTATGTCTATTCCGTCACCACACACAGCCTTCCTACACGTCGTTCGGAAAAGAAAATATAACTACCCTTCCCGCCAAAGTGTATATCCTTGCAGGACGTTGCGGAGTTCAGGCTGGCGATCAGCATCAAAAGGTTGGAGGGAGAGTTTTATGGAATGCGTTCGTGATTTCCGGATCAATTCGCGTCATTGCTGATGCTTTCTGCTCCTGAAACGGCACACATGTGCGAGCACATACCCTCGCACACACATGTGGAGGCGACCGTCCTGCGTGTGGGAAGATGCCGAAATCGAATAAAATATGCAGGAAGCCGCGGGGGACTATATAAGCGCTCCGGCGCGTATGAGTTGGAGGGAAAGGGGCGGACGGCGCGGGGGAGGGAGGGAAGTCGAGGGGGGTATCGGGGAAGGGAGTAGAAGGCTGGAAGGAAGAAGGAAGGATGCGTTTTTGAGGGAGATGACGCCATGAATACGAATCTACTTACCCTCTCTCCTTCTCCTCCTCTTTCTCCACTTTCAGCTCCAGGCCTCGCTTTGTCCCCCTCCTCCCGGCCGTTAGTTCTTTTGCCACCACCGCCACCCCACCTCCTCCTCCTTCACCAGTCCGGGGTCCTACCCCCTCCACTATGCCACGGTGCACCTCTTCCTCTTCAAGATCACCACCATCATCATCCTTATTCCTCCTCCTCGAATCCACCACGATGGGAAACTTCACCACACTCCAAAAACGCTTCCACTCAGCTTTATGCAGCTATTAATGCGTGCGTTCAGAGGCACCTGTGCGCGTTCACACGGAAAGCGATATGCTTTCAGGTGGAAGGGATCGGCCGAAAAAAAATAAATCCACCGACAGCAGTTATCTGCCCTTTACGAATTCACTTGACGAGCATTGTCATCGGAGGAAATGTCTGTTGAAATTGCTCTTCATAATCTGCCTACCATCTCTTTACTTTTGGGAAAAATACTATCGACTCGAATCTCAAGAACGTGGTTCAAGACCATTCAAGGGTGGTGAGCAGTCTGATACTTCCACTGCAAGTAAGGTTGTCAATGCATTGCAACAAAGTAAATTTCACCAGCGATAGAGTTCGGCAAAACAAATTGTTTGGAGCTGCTAATTATTTACCAACAAATGCGTCGATAAGCGTTATTTTTTATCAACAATTTTCGCCTTCTGATGGAGATTTTTATGTACGCAACTACTTTTTATCTCGAGGGAATCCCGACCATATCATTCATATCTTCTCGTTTCTCTCCGACCTTTTTTCCCAGCTTCTCACGAGGACTACTTGGACAAGAGGTGGGGAGTCGTCCTCTTGATGTCCTTCTCTCCTCACTAGCTCCTTAAGACCTAAAAAAAATCCCCTTCTCTGCTCCTTCAATGCCTCACTTCCGTTTGCCTTTCCCTCAAATGCTTCAACCCTTTACCCCCCAAGACCACTCGCATTCATAATTCACATCGCTCGAACCCTTTCGTTCGAACCGTTGAGTTAGTACGAAACCGCACACGCACGCGCTCACACACACACACACACAAACACACGCGCCCGAGCGAGAACACACGCCCTGTGTGTCCGACCCTTTTTCCTCCGCCGCACACGCACACACGCGCACGCACTCACGCACACTCACGGGGGCTCTCTTTATCCTTATTCCCTCACGCCAGGGTGGGAGGTGAGGCCGACCGCCTCCTTCGACCGTGCTGCTCCGTCTAAACTTCTTGCGCTATAGTCTTCGTCCGCCAGCCGTCGGTCGCCCTCTCTCCCCTGATTCTCCCCCGGCGCTCCCGCGACCGAGACCCGCCGAGACTCCCTCGTGTCCCCCTCACCCCAGTGCCGCTGCTCACTCGGGAGGTTCGTAAGTGGCGTCGTATCGTCGGCGAGAGTTTTATCCTCTCCGTTGCACTCCTCTTCTTCGCCCTTTCGCGACGACACTTACTTATTTCCTTATCCCCCCAACCTATTTCCCCTTGCCGTCCCCCACGCTACGCAAACACAGACGTGCTGAGCAAGAGAGAGAGGATAAGAGAGGCAGTGCACAAGTCCGTCACCATCGGGCGTGAAATATTTATGAAGGATCCGGGATGGGTGGGGAGAAACAACGGGTTGGTTTTAAAGAGAGACTACTCTTTTTTTTGGCGGTGTTAGAGGTAAGGGGGAAGTGGCAAAGAAGAGCTAGACGAGCGGATACTGGCTTTTTGGTGTTCAGGGGAAAATATAATGTGTTTTTGTTTGTTTCTTACCACTGGGAAGATTATGTGAATATATTTGCGAATTCTTCAAATTCAAAGTATCTTAAAGATTCATGAACATAAGCAAGATACGATACACTTTTCCTTTCCTATTTTCGTCCTGGGAAATTAAACAAATCCAGACTGATATCGACGCAGCTTCAATGGGACATGACGCACAAAACTTGTAAACAGTTTCTCCATTTCGCTTTCAGTCTTTAAGGATTTAGTACAAGATGCAATCCTGCTATATTTGGTTTGGTGTTGTCCGAATCGCTCTTTCACCAATTGCTTGAACGTGACTCTGAGCGAAAAATGATGGAAAAACCTCGAAATAAACCCGAAAATTCACTTAACAGTGATGAACCCACAGAGGACACGTGCTCTCTTACCCCTTTCTTCCAGAAGCAGACTGCAGTGAGCTATCAGACTGCTAGAGAGCGAGAGGGATAGAAATGAGTTGCCGACGATATATTGGAGTAGAGTGGACGTTAGATTGGAGTGAGAGAAGGTGATGGCTGCAGTCAGTCACCAGCTTCCCCCTTTATATTCTCAGACAATAGTTAATGAATATTTCGAGTCCTTTCTGTCTTAATCTTTTATTCTCGGTGTAGTCCCACACTTCCATGCACTCGAAAAATGGTAGGGAAAAGGTCGTCGTCACACAAACGCTGACAAATGGTCGGTATTACACACGTGCTCGCGTTTTACACGAGCGAAAAATATACTTTAGAGAGATGACTCTTGTCTGCATGCACTCCCCTTGTAAAGCATCCATGGGGCCTCAACTTTTTTTCCCCAAGTCACACTCCCCAACTCCGTCGGCGTCGCAGGGGCCAGCCGAATACGCACGCACTCCTGTTTTTCTTTCCCCTTCCCTCTCTCTTGTGTTCAATGCTCCAGCATGGGGAAGGGTAACATGACGCACGACTTCTCTCCTTTGTTTTTCATTGTTTTTTTTCCCTACAACGTTCACTCACTCCCCTTACTCTCTTCGAAGGAGTCGTCGTCGACCTGTCTCTTTCTCTTTCCCTCACTATCCCCCTTTCTTTCTCTTTCCTTTATGTTATCCACCAGGCAGTTTTAAAACTTTACGGATTTATGAAAGGTTGAAAGTATGACGGGAATCCGCTGGTTTGAGGGACTTTTGTGTACGCTTGACTAGGGAGAGATGGACAAGTACCGATAAATACGATTGAGATCGCATGGGGGTGGGTGAGAGACCCCGTCGCTTCCCCGGCTGGCTTCTTCTCTGGTCCTTGGCACTAGAATCCCTCCCGTCTCTGCTCTTTTTTATTGCTGTGCAGAAAGGAGCCGACGATCATGGAGCGGGGAAGTGAAGCAAGGGGATGACGCGTGAGAGGAAGAGATGGGGATGAGGAAAAATGCGTACACCCCCACGCAAAACCCTTCTTATTAACTTTTTATGTTCGTTTTTTTTATCCACTCGAAGTATATCACGTGCCGCAGTCGCCGGCGCCGGGAGGGGTGTGTTTTTTTTTACCCGGCGGCGGGAGGCCGGCGGAATGAAAAGGGAATTCACTGAGCCGGTTAGGGAGGTGATACCTTAAGCACACGATTTTTTCACTCCACTGCAGGCCCGGGTTCCCGCGGAAACCTCCTTCCTCCTCCACTGATGCACAAACACAAAATTTTCCCTACGTCTCCAGTCCTTTCACGCTCTCGAAATGGGTTTGGACACTAGTGCCGGAATTCTTCGCCGGATTCTTTAAAGAATGCGTATCATCGAAAGGAGTATTTGCCAATGAGGTGGCGACGCGGGAAATAGAGATAAAAATCCGGCTCGGGCAGCGTCGGTTTGTGTGAAACCGAAACGTCTCGAACTTCCAAAACCACGATACAATCACTGGGCTGAACCGGATCGCCACTGCTTTTGGGTGGGCGAGAGAAAAATATCACGCCCTCGCAAAACTGTGCAGCTTTTTTTTATGTCAACTGTATTTTGCGGATGCACCCATTCATCGGGTCCCTTAGATGGGCACGCTCCGACTGGTGTCACCACGTCGAGTTTCCGTCCGGAACACACGATACGATTACCGCTTTTTTTTAAAAACTATATTCTTCATTCACTCGGCCTCGCGATGCTCCGCTTGGCGCGGGAACCTCCTGTCCCGACCTCGCTACGTCCCCGACTGCCGCTGTCTTCCTCTCCGTGTCGTAAGCTCCGCGAGCAGCGAACCCCGACGCCGCGGGCAGAGCCGAGTGGATCCGGGCGGAGCCGACGACCCCACCCGCCGACGCTACCCTCCGACCCTCCCCCGACTCGGTTCTCGGCGCCTCCTCATCCCCCCTCGTCCCCATGAGGTTCCCCACCTCCCGTCGCCCTGCCTCTCCTATCGCCATTCCCTCTTTCGCGTTTTCCCGCACTCTCCATGAGCAGGGGAACGGCGAGCGGGGGGGGGAAGGCATGGTTGATCGTTCTTTCTCTCTCTTTCACAACCCCAATCTCTTCCTCTCTCCTTCACCATTTTAAGTGTTTCTCATCACACCACTCCTATTACCCTCCTTGATATCCTATTCATTCTTTTAGACGCCCAGGACGCCTCCCACTTTGTTGTCCCCCAAGGATTTCCCTTCCGAAAATTTAGTTTCTCGTAATTCATTTTCGATATATCCGGTGCTCGGAACAAAATGCGATAGAAAACCCAAGGCGCCGGATCAGGTTTCCTTTGATGAGTAGTTAGAATATGCAGACCAAGGCGGTTCAAAAATCAGCGGGATGGATTTTCGCCTCTGGCCAGCATGATTGTGTCATATAAGTGGTGGGAGGCGTCATAGTACGTTCTAAATTAAGGTAAATGTTTTGGTGTAGTGTCCCTTAGTGTGCCTGCTCGATTTGGTTTATCAACCTGAAACGACAAATTATACTGACGCAATAAAGAAACCCAAAATGACTCTGATAGAATATTTTAAAATACAAAATTTCGCTGACTCCTTAGTAGGGTGTCTAAACGTCCCTACAATCAGTACGCATCCTTCTATGGTATTGTGAAAACTGCGGTTCTTCTATTTTACTCCCTGAGAATTATTAAAAATTAGCTAGGGGAAACGTAAGTTACTTCCTTGACAGCCCTCATGAAAGGTCAACGTTTTTTCATGGGCCAAGTATATGGTTAAATACTCGTTTCTAGCAAAAAAAAATGTTTCAATCATGGAAACAAATGTTTTCGCAAGATTTAGCTCATATGATATTTAGAATATGCGCAGAATGAAAATATCTCTTCAACGCGATGAAACCTAATTTGGGAGTATATACAACACAAAGAGACGCAGTTGAGATGGCCCACGGAAAAAAACAGTAGTAATTTCCCCGAAATGTGACTGCAAAGCCTTCATCCAAGTTTGTATCATCTTTCGGATTCCATGGACAAATTTTAATCATGAACTATTTGTTTAATTATTATGGTGAGAATAAAATCTTCTGATAAGTTATTTCACGAGAGTTTTAAGATTGACTTGTGTGAACCATTTCAGTGAATTTCATTAATATCAGTGACCACGTGGAATTATTTATTTTTTTATTTACTTAAAAACTTCCTTGGGGCGAGATTGAAACTTAATAGTCTCTTCCTCCACCTAGTCTCAAAACATTATATGTACAATTAGAAAGAGAAGGGAGAAAGCGTGAGTCTAGGTATACAGTATTCACTTAATCATTTGAAACACAAGAATTTATGAGGTCTTTACAGCAAGCCACGCATAAGACGAGTAATGTTGCTCTTCATTTTCTGCTTGAGAGCTCTGCGGCTTTTGGGACAGAAAAATGGAGATCGTTCCGGATAAAAAAAATCCATATTCCAGTTATGGTGGAGGTGTAGTGGGGTTTGGCTATATGAAATACACTTTAAGGGTGCAAACGAGGGATA
This sequence comes from Hetaerina americana, assembly GCF_022747635.1. NCBI lineage: Eukaryota > Metazoa > Arthropoda > Insecta > Odonata > Calopterygidae > Hetaerina > Hetaerina americana. The sequence continues at coordinate 56,972,547 of NW_027286874.1, read as the reverse complement.
TGAAGTCGGTGAACGTAATGGAAACAGAATGGAAATTTTATGGGACATGAGTAAGTATCACAGCTGACGGAAATGGAGTAGGTGATTTTGATTTTGAACTAGCTACGGTAAGAGAGTAGATTGGGAAATTAAATATTTGAGGTAAATTAAAGAAAAAATGAAACTGGAATTATAAAGAGACTTGATGGAAATTCGGCGTAAGAAGTCCCTCAGAGAAAATGAGACGCCTGAATATGCAGTCTCATTTCGAAAAATAACCCGTAATTACTGTTGATATTATATACTCACTCCAAGTTAGCTATGGACTGCAATGCGATTGAGCAGCCCGCCTAATACGATAAAATTGCGCAATACAGCACTGAGTAAACTCCAAGGCTTAGGTAAAGACATAAATGATTTCCAGGCCAAAAGGGAGATTACGGTGGCGGATATCGGCTGGTTGTGTGCTCCTCAAGAGGAAGGTGTCTTTGAAGCCTTAGCGGCAATGCCTCCGTATTATTATATGGGCTAATGTAGCCCATAATAATTAATGATTCTAAATATTTCATACTAATATATGCATGTATATAAATATTGTCTTTTTATTGACGTTTCTTCACATCATGCGTGATAAATCCGTAGGTAGCAAATGGTTACTCATGTTCCGTAGTTGTCGCTCCCAATGATGAGAAGGCTCACAATAACACATCAAAATAGTATTGAAAGTCGTATTTTTTGCGAGATATCTTAGAAAATTGCTCGTATAGTTTGTCGTCACCAAAGCAGCAATTGAAAATGACATCTTGGTAGTGCCCAAGGGACGTTGCCGGGAGACAAGAGGTCGTCTCGTGCCCTGATCGGAGTCATAATTTCCGGAATTGATAATCTTCTTCATATCCCAGTCTAACCACATTGATGAACTTATTTCCTCGTCCCCAGTGGGCTTCCGCGTATTAGAAGGTTCATTTTCCTTACTGCTCGACACGTGTCTCGATGCACCTTTATCTGAAGCTATCCAATCAATTAGACAACATCTCCCCTTCGCGCCATTCCTAACTTCTCCCCTCACTCGCGGCCTTCGTCCTCCCCCCATCATTCTCGGTACGCCATGCACCGAAATCCTTTCATGCTGAAACCAGCTCCCCTTGCTCTCCTTCCCTTCCCCCAGAGGCCTGCTGCGCCCCTGAACGCCTCCCTCCCTGCGGGTTCTCGCCCTGCGTCTCTCTCCCTAACCTCTGCTCCACGGTCCCCAGGCTACCAACCCCGTCCGCCCCCACTGCGTCGGTGGTAGAGTAAAAAAAATCCCCGTTGCACGTTCCCCTTCCTCCCGACCTTAACTTTAAAGCCCCCCCCCCCACACTGGGGCCCAATACTCGTTGCGTCTCCCCTCACCCCCTTTCACACATACGCGTACATGTGCCCTCTCGTCGTCCTCCTCACTCTCCCACTTCATCAGGGTCTTATCCTTTTAGCCTTCCTCTCCGGCCCGAAGGGCGGCGGGCGGGAGAGGAGTGGGTTCCAATTTGTGGGACGCCCCTCTCCCCGACTGCCATCCCCCAATTCCCGCCCACTTCTGCCCCACACCCTTCTAACTCCACCCCCAGACTACTCTTTTTTGCCCCCTCTCTCGGCGACTCCTCCTATTCCCATTGCATCCCTCGTCTCTCCCTGCCACCGTGTCGTTCTCCCTTTCCCTATTCCCCCCACCCCGATGCCAGTCCCTTGCCTTCTCCACCTCTCCTTCTCCAGTCCTCGGCCCGAATACTCTACCCCATTATAATGCAATGCAGCCATTGATGCCACCGAAAGAACTCCCCCAATCCAGCACCTCATCCTCTCTCCTCCATTTCTTCAAGGCACGCAACGGTCCTTGGTGCGTTCCCAATATACCACCCAAGTAAGTGACCTCCTCGTCTTGCCCTTACTCTTTGCATTTCCTCTACCTCGCAATACCAATTTTCCATCTCCGCCCTCGCGTTAGATTCCTATCTGCGCCCCACCCCTTCTTCGGATTTTTCGTCGTCGTTTTTCGGGTGGCATCGGATAATCACTCTGCTAACTGGAGTGCTTTTATTTTTCATGATTTCGACCTAACAACTTACCCGGAAAAGTTCTCGGGCCCCTGTTCTTACACTTCGGGCGCCGTGCGTGTAATTTCATCGTGTGAGTCACAGCACCTATTATATCCGGTACGCTGTTAAGTTACTTGAAGCCTTGCAGCTCTGTCTGCTCGTGACATGTGCCACTCGTGAGTCTGCAAGCCGAGCTCGGGTAAACTTAACAGTGAGTAGGGCTCAAGCAAAAAGCTGGATACACATTGTTTTTGCCGACGATCAAAGCGTCTGTTATCACGGAACATGAACTGGTCTTTCCATTAAAAGATTCACCTTGTCAACACGCTCTGGACAGATACGCCGTTTTAATTTACCTTACCGGATTTTAATTTACCACGTCTTCCACAATATCTAACGCTTATCTACCCTCTAACTCCCCATCGAGATTCCATCTAACTTATTCATATCCATTTCTCATGTTTTGATCACAAGGATATAAAATTTCAGAAAATTTTCGTTTTCCAGACAAATATTAAAAAACAGATCCTTTATTTTTATCAAACCTCACTGCATAGCATGCCTCGGTACAGGCAACAGCTATCTTTTCTTAACCCCCTGCCAATTAACTTCATCCAGCAAGTCATTTCTAACGTACTATCGCTATGTTTGCGAATCCTCTTTTTGCTCTCAAGCTTATTTTAGCCGTATCCTTCTTGATGAATCAACTTTTTTGAGAAAATTCAAAGTCAGCTGTTAAGATGCACCTGATCCAAAGACGTCCAATTAGCTGTTATGATAACAACCGTGCCGCAAATTAAGTTTGAACCTTCGACCCTTTGGTTTTCGGCCTTGTGCGCTACTCACCTATCTCAGTTTTTCCATCTAGTATTCTTTTAATAATTTTACTTTATCTCCAGTTAAACATACAGGTATCATAGTCAGTGACATTTTTCACGATTAGACTATCATAAAATACTATTCAAGAAGCACACACACACATATCATAATGAAACTAATCGCCGCTTTTTTAAATGACTCGGGAAATTACTTATTGTTTCAAATTTAAAATGAATTTGAGTCTCATCTATATATAAACTTTTTTATCTTGCTCCGCCTTTACTTGTATGTAAAGCCAACTCAGTTCTCCTTCCTGCCAAGGATAAAGATCCATGCATAACACGTTCGCGTTCTCTTCGTCTCGTCGCTACCGCATCCTTTCCCTTCTTACACACACACATTCGCTCATTCCTGTATGTGCGTGTATGTATGTATATATATATATAATATATATATATATATATATAATATATTATATATATATATATATATATTTGTAGTCCCCTCTTCAATTGCCATTTTCTTCCGCACCAAGCTCATATCTTTTCTCGTTCCGTTTCGTCCCATTTGGTCCGACACAACTACCCACCCTTCTTCTGTCCTCATTCAGTACGCCCATTCTTCTCCTTCCCTTATCGAATATCTCATTGTGAATATTCTCATTCAAGCTACGTGCGTACAGTATTCCTTTCCATCGCCACCAATCTTGCTTGCCCTGCTTATTTCACGTCTTTTCGCTTGCTTTCCTCTTAACTCGCGTGACTCACAATGTCCTCTCAATCTCTCCGTGTTGCCGTTTCTTTTACATACCCTGTCCTTTCTCTCTCTCTTGCTCTTTTTCTTGGTCTGAATTAATATCTTCTTGGTAATTTTCCGAAAACCTCTCTCTCTCTCTTTCGTTTCTTTCACTACCGGAATGATGACCTTCAAGATTTAACCTCAGAACGTTTTACGCACGCCGTGTATACGCATTGGCGGTACCTGAGACAAGATGTCATGACACAAATTCATAAAGTGTTTCGTGAAACAAAACAATTTGGGAACGCCCTTGACTCTGATTTCATTGGGTCTTATTCATTGACCAGATACAAATATGAAGAAGCCTCGGTGACATAAACTTTGTGTAAATATGTGGTTTAAAAATTTTCAGCTGTATATTCTTTCGTGATCTATGTACTACATTGCTATGTATCAACTGTATTTTTTTCCTGAATAGTTTCCTATTCTTGAAAATATTATAAACTGGATAAATTATTACTGTGTAAACCTAATGGAACCGATGGGGACATTGGAAGAGCATTGGAATATGATGAATTCTACGTAAGTAGGTCTATGAATATTATGCTTATGAACGTGGATATCGAACATTTTGAGGATAACAAGGGAGGCCATTAATACGCTGTAACAACTAGTATAAATCAGCCAACTCTTCGCTCAATAATTGCTTTTAGTGAACAATCATATGTATATAAATATATATATATATGTATATATATATATATATATATATATATATATATATATATATATATATATATATATATGTATTTATTTATTTATTTGAACATTTCTTTAAGTCATTATTAGTTTCAAAATTTTCAAGACAGTAGTATCAAAACCCTGCGAAAAATTCTAACTTTTTATCTTATTACATTATCTTAAACTTTTGGTTGTACTCCTTATTCAACAATGGCAAAAAATAATTCACTTAATTAAACGGCCAAAATTGAGTTTCTTTCAATACGTTTAAGATTTATTTCATAAATGATCTTATATACTTTCTGCTTTCCCTGCTTTCAAAAAAATGTTTTCAATGAAAATGTTTCATCTGTCTGGCTTACATCTACATCTACATCTACATAATACCCCGCAAGCCGCCGCAAGGGCGTGTGGCGGGGGGTGTTAGGTCACCAACCGTAAAAACGAAAAATACCACATGCAAAAAACAACACGGAAAATAAAGGGCTTAAAGGTTATGGGCTCATTAAAATTTCAAAATTGAATTTTATTGTGCTTCTTAACATATCCTAGCGTACTCACGAGCCTTAAGAACTTATTCACCCCATGGTTTTTCTTCAAATTTAATAAATTCTATTTTTTGTAGATGTATATATATTTCCTGTATTTGTTCTGCTGTCGAAATTATTAGTACAGTGATCAGGTAGTTCTTGTTTTTTTCGCTTCAATTTTGTTTTCTATAGATTCAAATATTCTGAAAGTTTTCCTCCCCTCATTCGTTTAGCCTATAATTTCATTTCTTTCGTCATCCTACTCCAGAGAATCGCCCATGGCCTCCTCTGCCCTCTCGTGCTACTCGAATAAAAAGACCGTCTCAACCGTCTCCATTCTTCTTCTCTCTCACCCTTTATTTCATCTCTGTTATATCATTCAGGCCAACACGACATGATGTTGTCCCTTATCATTCGTTTCCTCATGCGCCATATTTTTTTCAACCCCGCCATTCTCCCGTACAAATTTCTCTCTCTCGAAATCCCCAAGCGTTCTCTCTTCCCCTCCGCCGATACATTTACCTCCTCCACTCTCCTTCCATCCTTCACTCTCCTTCCATCCTCCATTCAACCTCCTTCTCTCACCCTTTTTCATTCCTAATGGTTTATCACACTCTGATCGTTCCACCAGAAGAATTCGATTTTTTTCTTCAAATGTTTCGCCATGGGGACTCTTCGGTGGGGTGGGGGGAGAGGAGGAGTGCCTCAGGAGGGTAGGAAGATTGGGGTAGGTGTAGCGGTGGCGATGGTGGTAGTGCTGGTAAGGAGGAAAGCGGTAGTTGTGACCGAGAGAGACTTTTTCAAGTGGCCGTAGGAAGTGGGTAAGAGGGAATTCAAAAGGAGGGGGTCCGTAGAAGTGTGGACGGAGAAGGCTTGGGGGAAAGGAGCCCTAAGGGGTGCGCGAGGGGATGCCTCGTCGGGTGGGAAGGGGGAAGGTGGGCACCAGAAGGGTCAGGAGAGGGGACTCAGACACTATTATTTTTTTCATCTCGACCAGAATGTGACGCTTGGTTGGCGTGCGAGAGATTTCATGAGTTGGCCATTGTGTAACTATAATGTACGTTGCTTCACTCATTGTTCGACGCTTGAGCGGGCCGGGTTAATGCCCGTGCCATTCGGTTTTCTATATCGCGTCCTCGACCCTCCCTAACATCTCCATCCCTAAAGCGTACTTCTCCCCTCTAATACACCACCAGATCACCCTTCCGCGTCGAGACTTACGCCAGGCCTTTAATATTCATCGTAATGTATCGAAGTTTATTCGGCCTTTGAATTTTTAAAAGGCATTAAGTTTACCTTTCCTTTTGGGGCGTGGGGGCCTAACAAAACTGGCCATGAATGATGTATTAAAGAATAACAATTGGTTTTTCGTCAGAAAATTTTCTTAAAGGAGTAGGAAATTTTTCGCTATTTGGGCAAAGTCAATAAGCTTTAAGATTTGTTCGCGATTTCCCCCTCTTGGACATGTCATTGTAACTTTGACGACCATTTGATTTATTTTCAGCATACACGAGTACAATAGCTTTATACATGTAATCTATATTAATTCATTATTGAAAGGAACCACTCTATATATGTTTGTAGGGGAAGGTTATGACGTTCCCTAAACTTGCTTGAGCCCAAAACATTGCTAGGGGTGAGTTGGAACCTTTTATATGCATTTTAATGAAAGAAGAAGAATATGGACAAATAGTAATTTGTGAAGGATATCCCGTATAATTCACTGAATCTTCATAGCGCTGTATTACGTACCATTCAATTTATCAGTCGATTTATTGATATTATTGTTTTTGCATATGATTGGCACAAAAGACCGATGCAATCTATTAACCTTCCGATTGTTAGAATGAATATAAATTTTTAGTTCAAATGTGTCTGCAGCAATAAATGTTTCACTGTCGATTCGTTGAAAGCAGATTCATCGTGTGGAAACAATAAAATCAGCATGCACCCGTAGGCTTGAATTTGACCTAAACTTTGCATGAACATAATCCAAAAGTAACATGAAAGAATACATTTGATTATGTATGCTATTTCAAACTCCTTTTATGTTTAATAAGAACGGTAATTGTTTATAAGTAGACATTTCCTTGACAGCTCATTTATACGTTTTCCATCGGTTCCTAGGATTAATTCTTTTATCGTCCGAATCCGATCCAAGCTTAATGGCGCGGCTGGATATTGCCAGCCATGTAACAGTTATGGGCGATTGCCATTTTCCATCCGAAGTAAGGGAGTGGGACGGGGCGGAGATGAGAGTGATAAGGAATGGGGGAGGCGATGGGGGAGACTCGCTCGGCTGCGCGCCACCACATCCAATTACGTCTACACACGTTGACTTCCCCCTTTTCTTTCCGTTTGCTTCGCTTCTCTTGCGACATTCATTCTCATCCTACGAATATTTGAGCCTGTTTCTTTTTTGTGCTTTTTCTTTCTCATTTGACTCTCAGATTTTCTTTTGGCTTCTGATTTTTGCTTCGAACGGCGTAATTGAAGTCGTAAAGGATTACTTATTTCCTTCCAGCATGTTGCGACCCCATGATATATCTAAATGCCACAACAGTAGCACTTTCTTTAGTACTTCAGCTATAACCGCAGGTGTCAAAAAGAGTAGCCCTTTTATGTAAATCAACATACGTAGAATTATAGTAACATTCCTCGGTATATCTCATGTCATTAATGGAGACGAGAACACACATAGACCTACAAAAATGTATTTTATCAGTAAATCAATGTATATTATTTGTTGATGATTAGTATTTTATCTTATTGAATTGTATTGGTCATAAGAAAATCTAAAAAATATTGACGAAGTAAACATATTTTTCAGTTAACTTAAAAATTAATGCAAGCGTTCTTTCCATAGTGCAGTTCTCCAATAAGAGGGAACACTGCAAGATAGATCTTTAAGTATTCAAATGAATCGAACATGGCCTACAAATTTATTGAGGAAATTTTTCATTCAGACAATTATATTCACGGCATATATAAGTACATTCTGATTATTCCCAATAAAAGTAGTAGTTTATGATATGGGCGCAATCGAGGTAGGCTTTTCATCAGGTATATCATAGGGAAGGTATAACTCCTGCTCATCTCATTTTGTATAAATGAGGAAATTTTCATCCTAGGTAATAACGTTAGATTATTTACCGAAGACAGAGTATTACGCTCGTAAACGATCAACAAAATTGCATGTTTAAGTACCCTGTCGTTCACACATATTTATTGAATAGGATACTACCGGTGGCTAACAGGGTACTAAAATAACTAACTAAAACAAGGTCAAGCAATCATACTCTTATTTGCAGTAGACCGTCATCCTGGATTGTAAGTGACCAAACAGCATGATATATTGAGATTTACCGTATTCCATTAATTCTCATCACAATACCACGATACAAAATAGTCTTAAATAGAAGCATAAAAGAGGACAGGGAAATTTGTAAGTGGATACAGCAGAAGGAAGATTACGTCCTTGGAGAGAATTCGGAGATAAAGGAGGTAGAGCCTTTCTGGTAGAGGAATTCATGATATTTTTACTCCTGAAATTGATCTTATTGGCACATTATTGGCTCTTTCTATAAAATTAGAAAATGCCGAGGGGCTTATGTTGATGATGGAAAAAATAAGGCTAATGAGAACTGAATAAAAGAGAAAGAGCCGTTTATATGGGTCTAAAGTTCAGTCACCATGAAAATTCGGCATGCCAAGTCTCTGTTGCATTGCACTCGACGAGCCTTGGAAACCCTTAAGCCGTTTACATTATTTCTGATGCTGCGGAACTATCAATCAGGACATTAATAATACAAACAGAAGTGTCTCCTTTGTACGTCGAATTACAAGTGACTTGTGATAAATTACTTGTATATTACTTTTTCTCCAAGGTCGTGGTAGCGAAATATTACGTTTTATCGAATCTCTTCGAAGAGATTCCTCTCCCTTTTTGCAATAAGAAGAATGAAAAATAAGGGAGGTTACAAATTCAAGGACTTGTTCTCGTCATTGTAGTTGTAGCCAAGAAAATGCGCTTTCTGGTGGATCCCGTCGTTCATAGCAACACAGTCGAGTACCACACAAAATACGTTATTACATTCCTTTCTCATTTTGTCTTTGACCACAAGTCATATGTACTGGCACTACAGCTTCAAATACGAGTACTTATGAATAAATATTTATAAAACCCTTATTTCATTATTATTTCAAATATATTATTATATTATTTAGTATCATCTTCTCTGTGTCTCCTTTCTTAAACTGGAGCCCATTCTTTCGCCAATCTAGAAATATTGTCACTACGAAATCTCATTTGTAACGTCTGCCGGCACATTATGTATGAATTATAATCGGAACCATTTCGCAATGAAAAGGCAGCACAGTAATCCGTCCCAGAGGACTTCTTAATTGAGCAATTCCAGAATGTTTAGCCAAATATTCATGCTGGACTAGTTAATGATTATTTTGGTGGCAACGCTTTCTTAGAAAGATGTGGATGAATGAACAAAAACTTAGGAGCCGAGTTTTCATCGTTTGTAGAGGAATTGTGATGATATCTTTACATTTGATAAGAATACTTACAAACAATTCCATTTTAGAGGAATTATACCCACAAGTTTTCGCGCGCTATGTAATATTTACCTGGGAGGATCTCGCCATCATGGTGCCTCTTGATATTAGACTAGAAATTCAAAAAAAAATCAGTTTTATCAACTCCCGAGTTGTTCAATGGTATTCGCTAAGTGTGCATTGAAATGTCAGTATGCGTAAAAGTGCTTTTATACCATTCATACTTGTTGAATTATTAGAATGGAAACGCAGCGAATTTAAGGTAGCAAAGACTTTTAGATAGAAAAACTAAACACTAATAATTAGAACCTATTCCTCATATTTAAGCTGAAATTCCTTAGTGTTTTTAACTCTGTATCATAGCATAATTTTGAAACAATCTTTTTAGTACGGATTGTAGTAGAAGTTTTCGTTTATTATTCGCCTGACAGGTGGTCTAATAATGTTGGTACTTGCGCCCACTCAAAATTATCTTTTTCTCTATTTCATTGTGCCAAATTTTCTATTATATAAGTGACTGAGGCTATCGAACAAATTCCGTAATGGAGATTTTCAATAAATTTGACTTGGTTCGGGAAAAAGTCGTCAATATTTAGCATTATCATTGTTATGTTTCTTACAATAGCTGACTGATGAACGTCTATGGGCATAATTTCTCAAAATTTGTACCTTCTTAATCTTAAAAAGGGTTACACGAGTGTATGATCACAATTTTTTCTTTCGTATCTAATTTAAAATTTGAAAGTGCATTTTGTTCATACTCTAATCTCTATATTGGGCTCTCAGGCAGTCCTGTTTGAAACGGAACCATTACTCTTCATTGGATTATTAATGACCCTAGAAGTTCAGGGAAAATAAAAAAAGGTATAAAGTTAAGGAAAGAAAAAATACGAAAAATAAACCTAAAGAAACTTAAGTTTACTCCTGACAAAAATATACAAAATAACCATGATGACCCAATCATAATATGAAGTTTTGAACGCTTTAATTTACAAAATTTGTTGTCTCAGGCGTAACTTTGTGGAATTTGCATAACATATTGAAATGTAATGAAATAATTGACTTTGTAATTTACTTTCTTAAAGTTTAAGCTCCCTTGTTAAAATTTTCATCAGGTTATATACATGCATATTAAGGAGGCTATATTTATTCATAATTTACGTAGAATTATTTGAGCGATATGCCTTTTTAATTAAGCACAAAATGATGTTACCTACGTAATTTGGTGCTCCAGATGCGTTTATCGTGTTATATAATCGATACAAAAAGCGTAATTCATCACTAATAATTCATCAGGCTAGTGAAAATTTAATGCATAAATCCTGAAGGCAGTGCCATACTTGAGGCGGCTACCATGAGAGAATATAGTCATTGGACAAGTTTTGTAAACTCCAATTAGAAATTGAAGAAAAATAAATTTATTGATATTCAAGGATAAACGACACTGTATAACAGATGACTTAAAAGAACTTTGCTGCGACAACTATAGGATTATATGCTCTGAATATTTCGATGAAAATTCAGATTTTATCGATAGATTTATTGTATCTTTTATGAGAAATAAATTGGAAAGAGAAAAGAAGGAATACAATTTGTAATTGAGAAGTTTTATGTAACAGAGAAAAGAATAAAAAGTATTCATTAACTGTAGAAGTGCTACATATACGTATATAACGATCAATTATATAATAGCCAAAGTCTAGAGACCCAAAGAAGAATGGACCACGTATGTAACTAATGGCTCATGGATAGCAAAACAAGTTTACGGCATTGTTAGAAGTCTCTTCGAGGAAATCCTTCGAAAAACATTAATTTTCAGACTGAAAGTGGTGGAATTCTTCATGTAAAAGATGACTGTAGAGAGTTCAGGAGATACTGTGTGTTAACGAAAATTTTATCGAGGAATACATGTGGATTAGGTACCGACTGTGGATGAAGGCGGAAAAGGGGTCTCTAAATTGAAGTGAGAATTCTTCTGTGCAAAGAAAGATTGACGAGAGGTAAAAGGTTTAGAAACTAACACAATCATCTCAAAGTTACGAAAACATGCCGTACCTTTAGGTACGGTGTGTTTTTAGTTTGACTGTGACGTGTTTATATTTGTTTTTAGTAACTTTGTTTTAGTACGGGGTGTACGCCGTACCTGTATAATATTCAGATTGTGGTATGGTATCGTGCGAATATAGTATTGCTGGCATACTTGAAGAACTTGATTATTGCTGTTTCCAAGAAGAATAATGCCTGATAATCATAAATATATCGTACCTTATTCCTACGATACATGTTTCAATCGAACATTTTGGCTGAAAGAGTCAACGATTCTGTCTGATGAAATGATAGATCAAACTAGGTGGCAATCTCGCAAATAATATCGTTCATTAATCCTAAGGGAAATCGTAATTATGCCCACGACTGTAGGAGGGCGATTCGAAGAATATGAAATATAGCTATCAGTGAATACGTTTTATTGCAAGAGGAAGAAAAAGTAAAGAAAGATGTCGGGAAAGTATGTCCTCTGACATCTACATTCTTAAAGTAACAATTAATGAGATAAGAGAATAAAAATATGATGTTACTCTTCAGGATGAAATAGTTAGTTAAAGTACAAATTTTTGTGGAAGACAAATTTTTTCTCAGTAAATGACTTCATGGCAAAGATTTTATCTCCGTTCAAAATTGAATAAATGTAATGTGAGGGTAAACACAAATATACCAAAAATTTACCTTCTTGGAGAAAACCAAGAATACCAGGACAACATGAGACTAAGGCAGTTATAATTGAATGGATTCCAGAAACTCCAGAGCATAATTTAGGCATCAAATACTTCAAACGGATTATGAATCATGTAAAAGTAAGAATTTATGATGGAATTGTGGGACTAGTTAAGAATTATATTCTGTGGAGACCTTTAAGCAGACCAATCTTATGAACGCCAATCGCTGATGCTAAGAAAATTTACGTAAATATGGAACATAATACCAGACTATTAGATTAATTTATGTATCATATGCAATTCAACTCGAAAATTTGCTTTATAGTGATAAATGAAAAATACACATCTGTTTGGGCTTCTTTTTTTAACATGCAGTTTATAAATTGAAGGATTGTAAAATAGAATACCTCATCAGTGAGGATAATAATATTTTTTTCATCATAACATGTGGAAAATTTTTAAATAAATCACTATTATGTACCATAAAAATTATATGTGAACCAAATAACTTTAGTTTCTTACCAAGAAATTTATAATCACCGTTTTCAAGAAGACTTCAAGTTGATGATTGAGTTTTCATTACAATGCAACAAAATTCAGAGAGTAAAAATCATTCGCCTTGACCAGGATGTGAACCAGTGAATGATTTTTACACTCTGGAATTGTTGCGTTGTAATGCGTATATTGTGGATGAATCCGTTAAAAGTTACTGTCGCGGCATCTCTCGCAGTTTCTCGTAATTTGAGTTTTCATTATTGTGATTGTCAAGGTAGCACTTAAAAGCATATTGCATATGTAAATATGGCTTATGACACAGTATTTACCGCTTCTATGATTTATGTAATTGTGTGTTTGGATAATGCGAGAAGAATTTCAGAAAAATCATTGAAGCTTCCACAAACACTGATCTAATACTACCTATTTTTATGCATCATTACAATTCCTTGTTATGCATAAGAAAGGGGGTGTATATCGGGTTGAAATACAACACAAAATAATCCATCGGTTTGTCACTTCCTGGAAATAGAGGGCAACATTTCTGGTCGGAAGAATGGTATATTTCGGTCGAATACCTTTCTAGTCGTCCACATGAACGAAAGACATTGGTTAATCATAGCGAAAAATACAAGGATTATATACGTTTATATTAACCCGATGAAATTATAGAAAGGACGACAACTCATCTCTCATTGATTCAGAGAATTTATGAAATCCCTTAACTCTTACCTCCTCACCTACCTCCTCTCACAAACATGCCCACAAAGCGGGATGGATTAGAGGGAGTGGGAAGCTTTATTTGCTTGTGCAAGGAGTAGAATACGAAGGAAAAGGAGAAAGACTTTTAAAACAAAACTACAAAAAACCTTGTGGGGAACTCCACCATCCAGATATTCCCTGTTTAAAAAAAACACCCTACTTTAAAATCTTCACCCTCATCCAAAACACCCTCCTTCCCCTTTTCATTCTTCAAAACCCCATATATACCCACCACATCCCCTCCCCTCATACCCTTCTTCTTCCCCCCAATCCACTCCAGAGGGTATTTTATTCCTTTGCCATCTCCCCTATTTTCCCTTCTCCGTTCCTCTTCGCCAACCTTTATAATTTCTTTCTTCATCTTCTCTTCTTCTTTAACCCCTCGCCTTTTTTTCTCTCCGTCCTGCTGGCTAAGCCCCTCAGTCGCACCTCCGCCACCTATTGGAGCCAAATCCGAAGCCATTACCCTCCCTCCGATGCCGCTTTCCAGAGATGCCTTCTCCAGAGACACTCTTCTGACGAACTGCTCACTGTCCTACACCCACTCTTCAGTCCTACCGCTACTTCTCTTTTGGGGCTCCCATTCCGACTCTTCCCCACACCCTTTGGTGTCGTCTTCCCTCCTTCGTCACCTCGATGCCTATCCCCCATACCGCCCCCTTTCGGGTCTCGCTCTCTCCGCTTTCAACAGTGCCCATCGGTATAGAGGAGCCTTGGACCTCTCCAAGCGGAATATGCCCCGGCGGTTGCTTAGCTTCCATGTACAGATTGTGGAGGGGTTTGGGTTGAGCTGACTGATGCCGTGGGGTGAGTTTGGTGGCATGGAGGTTAAGCGGGGCAGAGAGAGAGGCATCGGGGGATGGAGTTGGTGAGGGTTACGAAGGGGGAGACCTTTTGGGGACGAAGGGGTAGTCTGGGGTGGCAAATTCCCCCATCGCGCTTCTTTAAAAGATTTGACAGTTTGGAATGGTGCGTTTTGCGCTATTTTAGCTTTTCTTTCTGGAGCGTGAGTTATTGCGACGTAAAGAATGAGTTTCAAAAGCCTTGGCAGCAGGGGGTGATTCTCTGGAGGGGTTAGATATCGTGAAGGGGGAGAAGGAAGGATCTCATGCGAAGAATGTTTTATTCGAGCGCGGTGTTTTTTTTTGTTACAACCTTATTCTTTTGTCATAACTCCCGAGGCGTTTATAATTTTATTCTAGTGATTTGAACATATTTCGCGTTATTTGGAGGTAGTAGAACGCACTTTATAACGTCTGTGTCTTATCCTCGATTGCTTGATTTTGTTTTTCGGATTTTACATTTACAGACCGTATTATTCGCTCATGGCGCTTACTCAATCTAATCAATTAACGCTAACACAATTCTAATCAAGAGAAATCATTCAATTTTCAAGCACCAATTAAGGTGTATAATATAACTATATCCCATCGAAGACAATTCATCATCTATAAATTAACGTGAAAAAGCCATGCGATAAAAAGTAGAAGGATAATTGGTACTAAAAACGGCTTATGAAGTCAAGCATTGCAATTGATTGTACCGCCTTTATATTTTTTTCATGATTTATTTGGGGTTTCCGGCCATTCTCTTACCATTAAATTGAGGCAGAAATATTGTTACGTGGCCTCTAATTTGTTGAGGACAATTAAAAATGTAAGTTATGAACATCAAGTATATCAAATAAAGTTTTTCTTTTTAATCTTGAAAACATATTTTTCATATGACCATTGGTCATGTAGTATCCTTCATTCGAGTTATTATCATTGGTTTCCAACCACTTAAAGTTGGTTTTGGATGGGCATAGACTAATCATTACTACCCTACCCAGCTCCACCCAAAAAGACTACCTG
Source organism: Hetaerina americana (assembly GCF_022747635.1). Classification (NCBI taxonomy): domain Eukaryota; kingdom Metazoa; phylum Arthropoda; class Insecta; order Odonata; family Calopterygidae; genus Hetaerina; species Hetaerina americana. Next base: position 56,957,278 of record NW_027286874.1, on the reverse strand, counting down.
ACACCCCACACTATATTAAAAAAACATTCTTAGATTCCGAATATTAATTCTTTCCAAAAGATCTATCCTTTTCCTCCCCTACCTTGCTTGCCAAGAGAATTCCCTTTTACCCATGTTAATGTCATACCATCGCCATGCCAAATACTCTGCATCCACATTTCCTGCCTCATTTGGGTCTTGCCTAAGAAATATCTCTCCTCCCCCACCATGCCTATCAGTAAATCGTTGGCAATACTTTCCGTCCACCTTAACTTTTACATCCTTCACACCCAGCTCTCAAAAGCTCCCAATCTACGCATATCTTGCATCAACATATATGTTTCCCCCGCTTACAAAAACGCGTCCCGTATCAAAGTTTTTACTAATATTTACTCAACATCCTTACTCCACGTCCCTATCCTTAACTCTCTCGAATAAAGTTCACGGAATGCAAAGTATTTGCAGTGTATCAACTGATCAGAATCATCTAAATTACTACTGCGAGCATCTTGATCATTAATTTTCGCGTGATACCTAAATGAAAACGACTTATTATGGTTCGTGTCCGTTGATACGAAGGGAAGTAGTTTCACCGTATGTTCGAGACTGAATATCTTCCTAGTTTATGGTCGACTTGTCATAAGTTTACTTAACGGATGCATCTTTTGTGTGATGCATTAATCTTTTAGATAGGGCCCGTCACCGATCCCATCTAAATATGCAGCACATCAACGGCAGCTTGGGTAAACCTCTACGGGGGTGTTGGCCGGGCTGGAGGGGACATGTAATAACCAATGTTGCAATGGGGTTGCCCTTCCCCTTAGCCTCCGTCATACACAGTCACAGCAGATAAAATCCGACTTACGCCCAAAAGCAAAGGAAATCTTAGGGTAGTAGGTAATAACCTGTCCCGATAAGCTTAACTCACATTTTGCGTAAGGAGACATCCCTGGTGATATTGCGCGTAGTCTCACGGCCCTCGACCTCTCCCCCAAGAGTAAGGGGGTGAAGGAGAAAGGAAAGGAAACACCCCTGCCTAAGTCCAACTCCTCTCGTTTTCCGTCTCCTCTCCCACGTTCCCCTTCCTTCAACCCCTCCACTCCACTCCCTCAATCCCCATTTTAGGTTTAAAATCTCCTTTCCTCCGATTTACTCCCCTTTTACGCACAAAATCATCCCTCCGGACACTTGTTCCGAGCCCTTACCCTCCTCCATACCGTTCTTCCTCGCTCCGCGGAGGGAGGGCTTCCGTGCGACCCTTCTCACTTCCTCTCTCTGCCCTTTTCGTTCTCCATTCCTCCCTCACGAACACAAAACTTCCATCTCCTCATCCCCACCAAAAATTTCACCTTCCATTCCCCTACTCTCCTCCTTATCTTCCCGTTCGCCCCACCCCTTCAAACTCCCTCTGAAATCCTACTATCCCCCTTTCCCATCTACAATTCACATTCCCTTCCCTTCCCGCCCTCCTTCATATTCCCTCTTGATCCCAGCTCCCTTTCCCCCAGCTCTCCCCCATCTAGCGCCGAAGTCCGTCGCCGACGTCGCCGAGACGCTCCTTAAATTCTCTTTCCCGGATGGGAGCGGGGTGGTGGAGGCAGGATAGAGGAGTTCCCGCCGGTGGGGTACGGTAAAGGGGGTAGAAGGGTCGGGGGGTGAGGGGCAGTTTTTTTTCGGTTGGGTGTGATGGGTGAGGATGGGGTTGCGGAAGGGGGAGGGGGGAAGTGAAGGAGTTTTAAGGTTTTGCGGGCATCGCATTAGGTGCATCCGAAGGGGGAGTGGTTTGGGATGGGGGCAGGGCAGGGCAGGGTTGGCGGTGGGCGTGTGGGCGAATGTGTGTGCCCGGGGTTGGAGGCGTGGGGACGAACGAGAAGCGAGAAACGGGTGTGGGTTTATTGAGTAGGGTTGGGTCGTGCGAGAAGGCGAGCACTGGTTTAAGGTTTTTGGGAAGAGAGAGAGAGAGAGAGAGATGGAACCGCGTAGAATGATAATCTGATAGAGAGAGTGTGTGAGAGGGGTGGGGCCATTCCCCGGGAGGGAGGTCACGAGGTAGTGGAGGGTGGGAGGTGAAATGTGAGCGGAATGGTAGTGTGGGATCGAGAAATATGGGCGGTGGGAATATATGTAGTTTCAAGGCAGGGAGAGTGTGAGGTATCTGAAGGAAGAAATAAGGGGTGGAGGGTAAAAATAGAACTCCCGGGACGGAATATGGATGAAAATAGTGAAAATTTGTTTTTTGAGGTAAATGAAATTGAGTGAGAGAAGTAACGAAAAGCCAAGGGAATTCATAGGTTCACCGATAGGAGTGTCGCGAGAGGAACTGAACATGTCATAGTACGTTTCAAAAAATATTTTCAAATTTTTAAATTCATCTTATTCGTAAACGTAAGTATTAGCGAGATTTTTATGCATACAAGAATGAGAGAAATGAATAAAATTGTTGTGTGGAGGAATATTTAGTGTGATTCATAAAGATAAAGGTGGTTTACCCTTGCCAGCATTATGTTTCCTAATGAAGTGCTACAGCAAAGTCATTTTGTTCCTTTTCGTAAAACCAGTAATAAGTGTTGTTGGTTAGTTCCAACACAATTACTGAAGGGTCAAGGTGTGTTTATGTGCGATTAAACCCTGCGAAAAGTATTTTTAAGAGTGCATTATGATCCTCCAAATGATCGACCCACCCAGAGGGCCCGGGTTCAAATCCCGGCGGTGTTGAATATTTTTCAGAGGTATCTCGATCCCTACTTGAGGTGCTTTGTGGAGGGCACTTTGAGTGAGTACGCTGTCCGTCGGATGGGACGTTAAGCTGCGGACCCCTTGGCGCCTTTCGTAAAGAGTAGGCTAATGCCGACGCCGGGTTTCTCTCCACCCTTCATCCTTTCCTATCCATCCCCTATGGCGCAAATGACCTCAGCTGTCGGTCGCCTCCCCTCAAAACTACTACTACTTCCAAATGATCGTGTATAAAACATAAAACTGAAGCAATATCATTCTCTTTCTGTTATTGCGTTTAATATTAATTATTGCATTTTACTCTTACTTATTACTTAACTGGAAGTAATTTCATAATATATGTGTTGTACTCAGGATACTATAAGTTCGTAGTATTGTCATTAATTGTGAATGATTAAAATTCTACTCCTACATTAAAGAGTGAATATCATGAATTAGTATGTGATATGTATAATATGACCTTGAAATGCGGGCTCACATTCGTAGAATTAATTAAAATTCATATCATTTAAAATAAATTAAATGTGTATGATGTCTATTGCCCCATTTTAATTCACTTCCTGGAATAGCTAAATGATATTTTTCCTCTTAGAGTATTAAAAATCATTTGAAAAAATGAGACTATATCCGATTTCCAACTGTTTATCCTAAATTATTTGGGAATATCTGTTTGGAATTGACCTTATGTTAACGTGAGCATGATGATGGGAAAATGATTGCACACGGGGCCCGTCGATGTAACATTTGCGCGTAAAAAATGAAGAATGGATGTATAACTTCAATAGATAAAGAGTTATTCAACATCAGATTTTTGTACTCCCATTAGAGTTCGTATGAATGACTGGAATGGATAGGCTTCCCGATTATGGCGTGGGCGGGCGTTGGCACGGGAGAATTCTAATTCGCATGCATTTTTAAAGAATGCTAAAACAGCAGACTTTGACGCATTTGAAATTTTGAAATTGATTTACTCGTAGAAGCCGGGAATATATCTCCTCCATCTTGCTGTATTATTGCTGGGCCGTTCAGCATCATATCCACCCCAACCGTCGTAAAATGTACCAATAGTCTTATGATAGCATTAACTTCAAACATTAAAATTTAACATTAAAATTAATTCTTCAGTGATAGCATTAACTGATTTATTAATATACGCTTCGCGCCTGTATGTCGTCGTTTGGGTCTTGGATGAAGCCTGGAGCGTTGGCATGAGAAAATTTCCTTTGCGCGAACGTATTATGGGCGTAAATTTATTATTTTGGTGAAAAAGTAATTTTAGAATGCAATACGCCATCAATATCAGAGGTGTTTAAAACGATAATGTCTAAGCATTTGATTTTCTGTGTCATAAGTTGAATTACCAGCTGATACAAATTTTTCATACCAATTTTTAACCAACATGATTCAAGAACTACCTTCATATTTGTTTCACTTTTAGGATTTTAATTCTAGAATTGGTTATTATCTAAAGATGTATCTGAAAACCTATCGGCTTCAGCCGCTCTCCATAAAAGGAAGTTATTTCATCAAGGGACACATCAGTCATATACGGTGAATTATGCCTTCTCCGTCGTAATTTCTTCCTATTTGACACTGGCAGTAAAATAAATAGAAATGAGGGCATTGGGATTGTGAAGTAAAATTAGATTATTACGAGACGAATAGGGGTATGCCGGAAATTATTTCTTCATTTTGAGACTGGTCGAGGGGCATGTAAATGTTTGTTGATGATTTAAAATAAAAATATTGATAAAAAAGAAATAACCAGATCGTAGCTTCATAGATTTTTTCAGGTGTTAACTTTTATTTATGATGCTCCTCCAAATGAATATATGATGGCTGGTGACGGCGTTGAAAAAGAGTCACAATGGTGGATTAAAAGGCAAGGAAAAATTCGAAACGGTGAGGAAAGCACACTCTGGGAGAATAATGTGCGGCGAAAAAAGACAGGCGGAGGGAGGCGATTGAAATAGGTGTTTAAAGCATGAGAGATAAGATTAGTTCGCTCTTCGGCAGGGCTGGAATTCCAGCTCCATATTCCACTTCACCCCAAGGGAGTGGTTGGAGAAGAGTGTGCGTGTGTATGTGCAAGGAGGGGGAGAGAGAGAGAGAGAGAGAAAGAGAGAGAGAGAGAGAGAGAGAGAGAGAGAGAGAGAGAGATAGAGGGACGAGGGGCGCAGGACTCGCTAGAGGGAAGCTCGGAGTGTACCGCCAACACTCCTGCCTTCGGTCCAGAATTAGTGGCCGGTGTCTCGTTCCACCGAAAGCCTCTCTCCGCGGGCACATCCCTCGCAGCCATTTGGGTAGGGAGCGATTCAAGGGCGGGGGTGAGCGATTTGAGCGTTAACCCTTCTTTGTGGGGCCGATGGTAGGAGAAAATGGGGGTGGATAGGGGTGAAACTCACGTAAGTGGTTCATATCCCTCTTGTCCCATTTGGCGCACCCATTTCTCTAATCCTATCTATCTGTGTTCCCATCTCCTCCCTCGCCTATATCAACCTTCTACTTCATTCATCCATCACTTCCGGCGATGGTTCATCCTCGTGGTCTCTCTCAGAACTCTACTTTCTGCTATCCACGTAATCTAAGCGCTTTTGTATCCACGCGTCTCGATCCTATGTATTCTAATTCTGTGCACTAATGCCACAGGAGGAACTAACTTACATATGAATAGATAAAAACATAAATGTAATATGTGCTCAGTGGTTCATAATATTTGTGCAAAAAATGAACCTAAATACTTTTTGCTTGCATTGTAGTTCGAAAATGGCTCGCTTAAATTACGAAACAAGTATATTATTTTACAAGTTATGGCTTATTGAAAGACGAGGAGACAAAATCTAGTAAGAAAATTTAGGGCTTCATTTCAATAAAAACTAATTGCCTACTAAAAAGAGCTGTTCCATCTGTTTCTGTTAAATAATACTGTATCTAATATTAACATCCTAAAATTTTCGTCTCGGTTTCCATACCTATTAACTTACGAATAACCTGTGACAGCCTGTTCTTCAATACGTTGGCAACACTGAAATATTCTGCTCTTTGTCCCATAGGGGCACCTTTTCCGGCGCACTCTTGCAGCTACTGCGCTGTAGTCGAGTCTTAAGGCCATCTCTCTGGTGACAGTGAATGCATGGGGTGACTTTGCCGAGTATTAACTAACGCACTGCTGTCGCAACGCTAATAATAGAATCGAATTTCCGGGTGAAATTTTGAAAAGATTCCCCAGGAAAAATGCACCAGGATTCCTAGGACTAGATTATTACGCGGTAATTCTGAGCCACTTTCATTTTTATTATAACCTGGCGCTGTGTGACTATCAGCGGAGGGAGGGTGTTTGTTTCTGACTACTTTAACCCAAATACTCGAAAAAGATTTTCTCTAGCGAAATCTAGACTGTTCAATAAAATTTATGCGTAAATAATGCGTTATTGTTTTAATTAAATTTGCAAAATGTTTGGCTTTTCTTAAGCTTTTTTACTTACACAAAAGCTCCTTTTAATAACTTTTAAATATATGAAGAATTTTAAAAGGCCGAGAAGGATGGTTACGGAGCAGAGAAGCCAAATATTCAATTCTTGGAAGCAGCAAGGAGGGAGCAGTTGATTGTCTTTAGCGGGTTGCCGCCGAAACGCTAATCCATTCCGTTGGTGGATTCTTTCTTCGAACGGCACTTCCGATATTTATATAATTATAGAAACCGTCATGCCCTAGTCCTTTTTAGGGTAAGAGCAGGTCCTTTTGAAAGAATAAATGTTGATTAGCGAAACAGTTGTATATCAGGTGTTAATGGTTTCATTTTGACTGAGAAAATCATGGTCTCGTAGTTTGCAAGGGCGGAATATTTAAAAGTATCATGAAAAGCACAACATCTATGCATCGAATTTGAAGGAGGCAAAAGAAAGAATCAAGTATGGGTAGAGTGGCAGTAATTAGTGAAAGAGGGTGAGTCTCATTGGTCGTAGATCAATACCAATCTAATGTTAACTAGGTCTATGACGAAAGCGAACCGCTTGTACATAAGATGTAGTGTGCACATATGCATGTAGAACATGTAAATACAGCACAGGCTCTAGGGCCTATTGCCTTGAAAGACACACTGCAGCGTATTGCTACTACTTATTTGTTGTTATTTCAATGCTCTTGAAGGGCTAGATTTACCCGTACATCTCTTTTGGTTTGTGAGAAAAGTGATCTCAATAACTCAATATGAGGGTCAGACGAAACTTGACATTTATACCTTTTGGTGGAAATGTTAAATTTCTTTTAACCCTCATAATGAAGGATTTCCACAAAGTTAAACTTGAAACTGTTATGTTAATCAATAAGTCAACTTTGGAATATTTAATTTTTGTGTGTATGGTAAACGTGTAAGAGCTAGAATACAGAGTGGTATAAATATATATATATATATATATATATATAGTTATGGTTTATATATATATATATATATATATATATATATATAAACCATAAAAACAGTAATCAGCCCGAAGGTCGGTATGTTAGGTGATGGTAGAGTTCACCCAGTACTAAGCCCGACGGCGTGTCAAATTCAGACATCAGGGTAGGGCGGCCAGTTCCTTTTCCTGTGACGATTATGGATTCCCCGGAAGATCTGGTACCTGAAAAATCACATAGCTTGAGTGGAGCTGCAGGTGCCCAGAGATTTGCACGGGAATCGAACCCGGAATCCTCCGGTCAGTAGTACAACGCTCAACCCCCTGGACTACCGTGACCCACATTATTTATATATATATATATATATATATATATATATATATATATATATATATATATATATATAATATAATATCTTCGAAATGGAACGCCCTTCGGCGACGCACTAATATATAAAAACACAGATGTAGATTTTTAGACCATAGAAACACAAAGAAAGGAGACTCACAATATGTTGTTTTGACGTTTCGACCGTCGTCTTCAGAATCATATATATAATTATATATATATATATATATATATATATATATATATATATATATATATATATATATATATATATATATATATATATATAATAAACATCATGGCTGCGTAGGTTTCAGTTTTTGGGTCGTCTACTATTTCATCATTAACAACGGAAATATGTTTATATTCCTTAAGAAGTTCATTTAAAACTATTCTTATGCTGAAGGTATTTATTGATTCATCACACTCTCTGTTTTTGATTTTACTTTTCGTTGATTGTGGGCCGACACGTTATGAAAAATGTGCTATGGACATTCCTAAATCTTTTCGAAGCTTCAAAGAAATCGGCATTTACACAATTTATCTTTGTTGCTGCCTGGGAAATCCCAATAAATTTTGCTCCTTGAGAAAGATTTTGATCGTTTTCCACGCAGAGATAAAAAAAAGAGCACAATTAAAATAACTATTCATTCGTGCACAATATGAGCCATTCCCTTGATTCTAAATTGCCTCGAATCCAAATCACGAAGGAATGCATGTCATTATCCCGTCCATCCCCACAATTTCCGATTCATTATTATGACTTTTTTTTACCCCATGAGTTATAAAAGGTCATTTGGTTTGGGAAATATTCCCGCTCGCAGCTTGGAGGTTGGGGGGTACTTGCCTACAAAAGTTTAGCTTTGTAGGTTTCCTTGACGCCGAAATTTTTTTCGACGGGATGGAAAACATGAGAACTGGAATTTTTTAATGGTGTGTTTGAATGCCTTATTCCGAATGTGAAGTGCCTTCAAGAATTGGAATCAGTTTCTTACTTGCCTCTCACAATTGGAACTCTTTTCCTCTCTTCTTGTGAATAGGAAATAGGACTTGGAACACAAAATACAACAGGTAACACATTACACATAAAAGGACCCTCACATTGTAGATTATTTGAGCTTTTGGCCTTCTCCGAGGCCTTCTTCAGTAAGACTCACTTTAGTCTCATTTGAGTGGACTTTTATGTGTTATGTACTACCTGTTTTATTTTGCGTTCTCTTGAGCTGTTATATTGCTCTCCTGAGTTCTTCTATATCATATATATATATATATATATATATATATATATATATATATATATATATATATATATATATATATATATATATATATATATATATATATGTGTGTGTGTGTGTGTGTGTGTGTGTGTGTGTGTGTGTGTTCCTATCCCTTTTCCTTTTATCTATTTCCATGTAAATGAATATTTTTTCGCCGTATGGCTGGATTTCGTATTTGAATATATATATATATACATACATACATAAATGCATACATATATAAGGGAGTAATTAAAACAGATTTCCAGGTGAAACGTTTTTAGGAAGCTGCTTGACTTTTTTATTTTATGCAGAAAAAATCGTTGGGGGAATACTTAAGAAGTTTCGTGTCAGAAACTAAAAGAGAGGGTTAAACAAAACATATGGAGAGATATTAAAAATAGAAGAAGAGAATGGTCTTGAGAATATAATTTTTATTCTTAATGAATAGGATGGGTATAAAATAGAGAGCCGCGGTAAGAGTCTTCATAAGAGAGTATTGACGATAATTTAAATTATAGGCTTGCGCCATTCCCTTACTTTCTTCTCCTTAGCGCATTTTTCGTTGGTCTTTTTTTCATAGTACTTCTTTATAGAATTCTCATGTGTGAATTCATTGCCACCTTCGCCCGTGAATTAATCCCTTATACTCCCCTAATGGTTTTTCACGCAGTATTCTTGTCGAGGTATCATCCTAGCCAGTTCAGCCGCGCCAACATCTAGGGCGGGATTATCGACTGCCTTCTTCTCTTGAATCCTCTTTCTCCCCTTCTAGCCCTCTTTTTAAGACCATGGTAACGGCTTGGAAGCCGGCGCGCGTTTGTCGCCTTGGTCTTTATTATCCCAGCACGATCTCTGTTGCTCTCCGCTTTATAAATCCATTTCGTGCTTGTTCTTTACTCGAGACGTAGGGCCATAGTGTGTAAATCTCGGCGCAGTTTTGGGTTTCCTCGGATTTAAAGCGATCACATGCACTCTCTCCCTCGCTTCCCGCCTCTCTTTCACGTACTTCTCCTTGCTTCTGGGAGGAGGGGGCGCCTTGGACAAGGGCATGGGGAGCGATTGGGGATGGGAGACGGGAAGAGGGAACGTGTTGGAGGAGCTCGGGATGAATTATGTCGGGCGGTCGGTTGGCTTGCTGGCTGGCTCATCGTAGGTCTTTTGCTTAAATAAGGGAGGGTGGTGGATGTGCTGGGGAGGAAGTTGGGAGGGTGTTGAGAGGGATGAGGGGCTCTGTGTTCCCTTTTGCGGGATATCCTTGAGAGTTTGTCGATGAGTCACGACCGTACGGTGGTCAGCGATTAAAGGATTTCTGGGTCACGATAATTTATTGCGCGCCGTTGATATCTCGTGGCTGTGATCTGAGGAGAACAGCGGTTGAATATGGGATGGGGTATTTTAGGTGGGTTATGGAAAACGAAGCTCATGAATTAAAGTATGACACATTTTGCTCTTATCGAGGAAATTGGTATTTGCCTGCGTCAAGAAACATCAGTTTCTTTACTGAGAACAAATGTAGATAACTGAACCTACTAGAAGTTTGTAAATCATAATTATTTGGCATTAGCTCAATAATTTGTATGAGAAATTGGAGCCTTATCGGTTAGATCAGATGATAATGTGGTTTCTTATGCCGTTTAAATGAGGTCTTGAGGTCAAGTTTTTGATGATGAGGAGTCTTTCGGAGTATGATAGGTTTAATGGTTTCTATAACTACTGTAAACTTTGAGAAAAGAAAAGACAAAAACAATGTCCGCAGAAGTGTCTTTTCATATTGAGCTCTTTACAGTGAATCTTACCACTGGGAGATTTCCCTCATTTAACAGTCCATTTTCCCAAATTATTAACGGCAAAATCTAAAATAAGATCATTGGTGTTCATTCCCTAAGACAAGGTAAGTGTTTATGGAAAGATGTACTACATTGCACTATTGTTCAGTGGAATGTACATGTAAATCTGCTTGAAATTCATTCATAAAATTGACATCAATTTATATTAAATTTCGTTGAACCTTCCGGGTGTATCTCTTCGCGATTTTGGCTCGTTTTTATTATTTCCCATTATATCTTGAAGATGATTTCGGAGGTAGTATCCGTTAGGTTTCCTCTGTAAATAATACGACATCTCATTAATTAATAAGAATTATACCGCAGAGTTGAATTAAACCTACTAAACACAATCCTAAAACATATTAATCGCCTTCGGTCGAGTAAATTTAGATCGCGCGATGGTTATATTCGTAGCCTTATCAGATATCTACGCCCGTTCTTTTAGAACACCAAGCACGTCTATAACTACGCCCATGCATTTACCCATCTTACTTTGGTTACGGTGAACCGATTCGGAGCAGTCTGTTTCCTCTTCTGTAATCTTTCGTAGACTGATTCACTCATCAAGTCTCTTTACAAGAATCCCTTCTTTAAATTTCGTCATGCGAACGAATCTCTTATTACGGACATCCATATTGAATATTCCTGGCATCTTTATCGCTGCCAGATTCCTCCGGACCACTTCTAGCAACTAATTCCTTAGACATTTGGTTTTCCTGTCACAATTACAACGCACCGTAAGTGCTTATGGGCCCAGTGCAGGTGGAAAGATTCCGTCCTGCCTGATAAGACAACGTGCTGTGTAGGGATAACTAAATCACCTATTGAGCTTATGATTCTAATCGATTATTGAGATTATTGAGAACAAAAGTAGCAAAGCCAAAACAATCATTGGAATAATTTCTAGAGGAGAATTAAAGAATGAAGATACTATTACGAATGATGTGAGCAATTGGTACGTAGTAATAGAATTAATTTAAGTTTCATCGATAGCTAAGGGCATGTAGTACGTCAATGGCATACTGCAACGGTGTAAATTTTCACATGATAATTCTTCAAGTACATTTTTCAAAACGTATGTGCTGGCTTGAACAGTAGCATGATATAAATCTGTTTTATGCTGTATATTTTATGAATTAGTTTCGTTTATCACCTAGGAAGTTTTCTATAAATGCTTCCGCTGCTGGTACTTTTCCTCTGTGTCCCTGTAATAGTTATCGCTTGTGGGTTTTGTCGTTTGAAAATATGTGTACGCTCTACATTAAATATTTTTCCTCCCAATCCTTGCTACGAAATAAATTTTCAAATATCTAATTCCTTAACGAAGTTCACGCCTTGAAAAAAGTTTAAGATTAAAAAGACTTTTAAGTTCCTCAGAAATCCTTTCGTTTTGCCCTTTCTATCATGATACCATGATACTTTCAATAAATTTACTGCAATCACAATATAAAGCAATATATTACAATTGTAATATATTATTAGTACCGAATCCACTAGTTCTTCAACGCTAAGGCTTCCTCTTATAACTCTTTATTTTACCCATTGTGATGAGATAGCCTATGGATTACTCCGTAAACTGAGTTTGTAATAATATGGATTATGGTGGTAAAACCACGTGTGCTTTTACACTCTACCTGGAAACACCTGGTTAAGTTTCTTATAACCTCTTTGTTAAATTTCCAGATAGTTCACTTGCAGTAAAATTCTAAGTAAAGTTGCCTTGGTATTCAACTGTGCAGATAACATCAAAGACGAATGGCTAGTCTTCTATTTGTTCGCATTGCATATCGTAGATCCACGGAAGAGGAATGGGTCTCTAACGTATCTTCCGTTGGGGACAATTACAGGCGAAATTTCGAAACTCTTAATGTTTCAATTGCAGACATATATACCACACATTTCTATTAAATAGTGAATGAAATGGCTATCAATATTGCCTGATGTTCATCTTGAAAAATTTTCATACACGGAAAGCATTTCCGGACACATATATTCAACAAAAAAATTGTCGAGTCAGAAAAATATGTGTATTAATACAAACTTTCACTGCAAGACAGCCCAGCTGGTAGGAAAGATACTTTTAGATGCAAAAAGGATGAACAGTAGTATGAAATGCAAGTTTTCTGAATATAAATTCATTGAAGAGTAACCGTAATAAATAAGAATTATTTAATTGTGTCACATAATATTTTAAATAACTCAAGTCAATCCTTTTTTAAATAATAGCTGTTGCTACGGTACTGACGAATAAAATAGTTAGGTACATTATCAATTCCTTACCAGTTAGAGATTTTTCGAATTAAATTAAATGAATATTGATATAAATCTGGTGCATTGAAAAATTATGTCAAACTTTAGATCTCAGAGCAACTGCGGTATTTGTTGAATGAATAGTTGAATTGTAGGTTACTACATTTTTCTGCATAGTTAGACGTACTATTCAAAAGAACTAAAATTTGATAGTGAGTTTGATAGAAAATGTTTTATTGATTTTCTGATGGCGATATAGCGTTTCCTAAATATAAGCCATTTAATTTACTCCAGATCACATTATCCTCCTTCCGCATTGTTTTGTTTAAATTAGTGATTGAATTTCTCGTTATGGTTGTATGCAATACATAATATCATTGTGGTGATTAGCAATAGTAGTCGATTATTATTTTCTTCTGATATTTATCTATTTCAATTTGGCTTACATTGGTGTGCATCATCTCGCCAATTATCTTATCTAATTTTGTTTTCATTTGTCTGTATTAAATTAGGAAAAATTTATTAATAATCAATTTTGAAATATTTTGTTATATTTATAGTTGTTGACTTATTTATGTGCAAGATTAGCTGAGAAGACCCTTCATTTCAGTGTCGAAGACCTTATCGTAAAACATCAGTTCTTGTCTAATTACCCCCTTTCTGAGAGGCATTCAGATGAATTCTAAGAAATTTCCCACCTTTCTTTGATGGTAACATAAGTTAGACATTTTTATCTACAAATTATTTATGATGTTTATAGTTCGATTTTCACCATCCTAATTCGTTCCCTCCCTACGTTGTATTCGTATGGGAGCAATCACAAAAGTACCCGATCCAACAAAGAAAACAAAATGCTTGGAAAAAAATGTATTAATTTTGCAACATAATCTCCTTTCAGCTCTATGGGCTGTTCCCAGCGATGTTCGATAAGTCCGACACCCTTTTTATAATAAGAACTGCCTTGCTCCTCAAAATAGCCATTAACTTTCGACATCACTTCTCCACGGTTGGAAAATATTTGACCACCAAACCATTTTTTGAAGTTTGGGAACAGAAAATAATCCGAGGGAGCTGAAGCTGGCCAATAGGGCGCATGAGGTAGCAATTTAAGCTTGGATTCGTGAATTTTGGCCATTGGAATATCGGATTTGTGAACTGGTGCATTGTCTTGATGAAACAACACTTTCTTCTTAGCCAAATGCGGCCGCTTTTGCTTGATTTCCTCGCTCAAATGTTGGGCTCAATAATTTCGAATAATACTCGCCGTTGATAATTTTTACTTTTTCAAGATAGTCAATGAAAATTATCCCACGCGCATCCCAAAAAACCGACGCCATGACCTTGCCTGCAGATGATATGGTCTTCACCTTGTTCGGAGCAAGTTCTCCCTTTTATATCTATTGTTTTGATTGTTCTTTTGTCTCGAGTGTGAAGTAATGGAACCATATTTCATCCATGGTTATGAAACGGCGCAAAAATTCTGCTTTGTTGCTGTGAAACTTTGCTAAAAACTCAATTGAAACATCTTCACGACACTGGTTTTTTTACGGGAGTGAGCAAACGCGGAACCCATCTTGCACACGGCTTTCTCATGTCCAAATGTTCACTTAATATGTGATGTACTACACTTTTTGAAATGCCTACTATGACTGACAGCTCGCGAACTTTCAGTCGACGATCATCCAGTATCACTTTGTGGATTATCTTCACCGTTGCCGGAGTCGTCACCTCATTTGGTCGACCAATGCGATGCTCGTCTTGACAGCTCGTACGGCCTCTAAACTCTGCTACCCAATATTTTAGTAATGTAAACGAAGGAGCAGACTCACCCAGAGTATAATTCAGTTCAGATTTTATATTAGTTGGGCTGAGGCCTTTCAAATGAAAGTATTATATCAAATTACGATGACTAATTTTCTCTATTTTCACAAATTCACTGAAAACGTTCACTATCGATGGCTTCCAAACAAATAATAAACAACGTGGCGAGTTTTAAACTTGAAACGTATGCCTTATAGATTGCATAATTTCTAATAAACTGATATGTTTAAACAACGACCGCCATCTTTAGGTCAGGCCGGGTACTTATGGACCTTCCCATGTATATTGGCTGATGGAATATCTATGGTGAAAATAAGTTGGTTTATGTTATCATCAGTTTAAAAATTTGAAACAATGTAATTATTATGAGCATCGATACGTTTCCATTTGAAATTAAATTGCTTGACTACTTAACTCATTAGTAATGGTATCTTCATTCTCTCTTTACTCCATTCAGGCGACCGTATTTCCCTCAGTACACTCTTATTCCTTTGAGTCTTTCTATCCCCCTTGCCCTTTTCGTGCTGCACATACTCGCATACCCCTCACTCCCCAAAGCGGTACCCTCTCGCAAAATGCCACCAGTGCATTAACATTTGACAAATGAATTTCCTCCTCGCCCTCTTGCTCCTCAGAGTTAAGATTATGCGACATAATAAAACCAAATCGTATTTTGCAAACTTCTTCATCGCCATTTCTTTTAGGAAAAAAAACCATGTTCTCCCAGCGGAAAGTGCCGTCGTATTGAGGTTGACAGCTTCCTTCGCTAAAGAAACGCTTCTCTATTTGAGGAAGTCGATAATCATTGAAGAACCTTTAATAAAGACCGAAGTTACTTATTAATGCTTACAAGAAAAAATTATCAAAACAACGGAACGAAATAATTTATCCAACTAAAAATGAAATAAATGGCTTGTATTGATAATCGGACGGTATTGAAAAAATTATGAACCTCTGTACGTATTCTTGAACAGCGTGAGATCCAATGGAGTATTATAAATTTTAAAGTTTAGAGATGTGTTTTCCGAGTATTTTGACTAGTTTATTTGATGGCAGGGGATATAAAGTGAAAGCGTATTGACGGCATTTACAAGGTGTGATATAAAAAAGACTGGACTGATTTCATTCTGCGCAAATCTTTCAACGGATCGAAACGAGACATCTGATGACTAAAACGAGAGGTGTTACGTTTGTTTACGTCGAGCCGTGACGCAGAAGCAGCGATAAGTGTCTTAACCTGTTCGTCGTTCGTCTGCGTGCAATGGCAGCAATGAAGGAGCTAGAAGAAAAGCGCGTGTGCGTGAAATTTTGTTTCAAACTTGGTAAAAGTGCTATGGAGACATTTGAAATGATTCAGCAAGCCTTTTTTAATGAAGCCAGTGTTTTGCGTGGTACTGTCGTTTAAAATCGGGCAGAACCTTGATAGATGAAGATTCGCGAACAAGGCGGCCTTCCACTTCGACAGACCCCAACCATGTCAAATTGGTGAACGATTTGGTGTAGGCAAATCGCCGTTTAACTGTTGAGGAGATAGCCGAGAAGTGAACATTAGCTTTGGATCCTGTCAGGTAATTTTGACCGACATTTTGGGCATGACGCGCGTCGCATCAAAATTCGTCCCGCGGGTGCTGACTAATGACCAGAGACAAAAACGTGCGGACATTTGTCAGGAACTCCTGGATCGAGCCAATGCCAAACCGGAGTTTCTTAAAACCTTCTTTTTGTTTCCAACGTTAAAATCAACCATGATAGGGCGCCGATTCGACTCTATTGAGGACATTAAAACTAATTGTACGGCGGACATGGAGAGGATCCCTAAGACGGCTTACCAGGCAGGGTTCGAGAGCTGGAAGAAACGATGGAAAAGGTGTGTCGTAAGCCAAGTCATGTATCATAAGTCATATATCATAAGTCATGCAAGGAGTCATCCGTCGAAATAAACAAGTATTGAATCAGTCCTGTCTTTTTTTTATCACGCCTTGTATCGTGCTAAGAACACAAATAAATTATTCTCCCTAATTTTCTGAGAAAATGATCTGCGACTAAATTTCAACTGGTCCTCAATAGAAGAAGAACGTGTTTATTCCGTTACAGCAATTAACCTATTAGTGAGCGTAAATAGTGTAAAATCTCACCCAATCCTCCTTATTACATACATATTCCATACAAAGTTTTTTATTTTTCGCTAGTTAACGTTTAAATCGTATTTAAACTATTACAAATAAGTAATACAACTTTAACAACTCTTGTATTCACCGCTAATTTGCAAAAGAATTATAATGCGTATAATGCTCTCAAAGATTTGTTCTGGATATCGGATTTCCACATTGCGACAGAGATCATTACACTTGGCCCTTGTGGCGGCACTTCATGCACATTTAATAATCTACTTCCTCAAGAGACAAAATTCCGCTGGGAATTTTTATATTTCCAAGCTTCTCTATGCGGAAGTACTGAACACTAGTCTGTGAGGTATGTGGCTTTTCGTCTCACTCACTTACTTCTACTGAGAACATTCTACTCCGTAAAAAGTGTCAAAAGCCGTAGTTTATGAGTGCTTTAACTCGAATAAAGAAAATGTAATGAAAGACGCATTCTCTTCTCAGTCGCGTCATGTTTTATTTTATTTCTGACAACGGAGAACATAAATTCTTCCTGTCTCTAAACATCCATGCCGTCTATTTAAGATCGTCCGTAGGGTCATTTCATTATGTTTTACAATAACTACATGTTTTCATTTTATTTAGATATATTTAATATTTATGGATCAGTGATGGATGTATACGTGCTAGATCAAATATGACTTAAAAATAAAAACCCTTGTGGATTGTAATTCTTTGAACATTAGTCTGTTATTTTGCCACTAACAAATGTTTTCCTTGGATGTAATTGAGAAGTATACTCGTATGCTTCCGGAATTTTCTACTAACGATGAATTAAACAAGTTATTCGCAGGATGAACGTACAAATTATGACTCTAGCAAAAAACTAAATGAATGCATGTACCTTGAATTCAGTTGTTCTAAATTATCACCATAAAAACTTTGCCTGGAAGTTTGAAATTAGGAAACTTTGAATTCCTCGCACTGAGAAAGTAAATTAATTGATACCATCGGTACTTGAAATATTTAACCAAAGCAGCGCTATCACATATTAATGTACGGAACTGTAAATTAAAATTATCCATGGAGCTCATCCCATATGATCTATCATTCACTCACAAAATTTATTTTCTCCAATCGTATTTTAAGAATATGTTATGTTTACTGTAAACTGCTAGAAATGAACAACTCGAAGTATTGTTGAGAACGATTCCGCTTTAAGTAACGATAATCCAATTATTTCTCGTCTTCTGGTTTAATGTATCTCTTTTAAACAGGGACCCCAATTCCTAGTTGAGGAATGGGAGTGTACCCTCACACACTTTATAAATGCTTAGCGTTGTTGCAGTACACTTCGGAAGTCTTGGTAATTAATTTCATTCTCAGAGGAATATAGCCTCAATATTCTCCTCTCCTGACGGTACCCAAGTTTTTATCCCTTCACTTTTCCTAACCAATTGGAGCATTTAAAATAAGAAAACGAATGAACCCCCACTGCTGAGCCTGGATATTCTCCGATCTCCCCCTTGCCTCCATCGCTATCGCCACCAAGACCACTGGCGTTATTCACTAATCCAAGGAGACCGACTCCTTACTTAACGAGGTATTGTCTTTTTCTTTCTTCTGGTACAGCCAACTTATATCCTGTATTTTGTGAGAGCCGTGCATCTCGTGAAATTTGCATAAATTTTCCCTACTGAACCTCCAATGCTGCTGATAAATTCCTTTTCTCGGCGAGTTAGACTCTTCCGTGAGTGGGCGTGAATCTTGGAAAGCTATATATTTGTTTGCCGCTGACTTTTCCATCCAGGCCAGGAAGCGAAAGAAAAAAATAATAAATTTTTACTGCTCAAAATATAAATTTTTTTCCCATACCGTGTTATCATGCTTCCTCCCTTTTCCCTCATTAAAATTTTCCTACACTCCACATTTCTGTTTTTCAATGTTCCGAAATATTTAATATTTCCGAATTTCCGAATTTAATAATTCCGAAATTTATAATATATTGCATAACTATTTCACTGATCACTGATACTACAAAAAAACAAAATGCTGTCAAAATGAAAAAAATATAAGATTAGTGTTGTAGAAAACATTTCAAAGATTCACTGCCACTATTGTTTCCTGAATGCAATTAGATATGAAATTATTGTAAATGAAAAAAATCGGTTATACTTTTTCTGGCTCTTCTGCGTCTTAAACTTGCACCAACATCTGCACCTGCTTCGGCAACATCCTGAACTGAAAATAAAAGAATGACGAATCTCAATGCCTTGGTGAATTTGTTGATTAGGTGAATTTTGGTGGCCAATGTTTTCATTTACATTGTTTGTTTAGCATAGTTTTTTCAACCTAATTTAAGAATTTTTTCAAATTAAATTTTTTATACTATCTAAATTATATATTTTACTAACTAGAGTCACATGTTTTTTAACAAGATGTGTTAGTATTACAAGGCTAGATTCTCTTAATGTTCACTTTATCTAATAGTATTAAATTATTTTATTTTCAAATGTTTTTTTTACGATTGATACTTAAATTATTATAATGCTATTC
Organism: Hetaerina americana; assembly: GCF_022747635.1. NCBI lineage: Eukaryota > Metazoa > Arthropoda > Insecta > Odonata > Calopterygidae > Hetaerina > Hetaerina americana. The sequence goes on along the minus strand of NW_027286874.1, from coordinate 56,938,000 downwards.
CTGATCATAGATTATTTCCTACTCGGAGCCATGATTCTCCTCTTTAACATGGCTCCGAGTGCTATGAGAAGTGCGTTAAAGGGTATCTACATCGCTCGCACCCTTTGAGGCGGAGTACCGTTTGCTCGGGCCCCTAAGGTTTGGGACACCCTTAGAAAATGGCCGATCCCTCCGAAGGGCCATTCAAGGAAGCCTTAAAGTCGTTTGGGACACGGCTTAACCATCTTCTTCTCATATTTACACGTATTTCGATTTTATATACCACTCATGCTGTTTCATTAATCAGTGCCGAGCCGCATGAACAAAAATAAATACTCAAAGGTTATGAGAAAATATGTTGTTCCCCGTAAAGGATTATGTTTGAGTTCGTTTTCGGTTGACGGAAGCAAATTATTCCCTCTTACGTCCTCTCCATGTTTTACTCCTCTATTTCACTCTCCAGCTCCTTGATTTTAACATGCTTCTCTCTTCATTCGCTCCCGCGTTTGACCCCAAATTTTTTGCCTTTTCGACCCTTCCCGCGCTGAGAAACCTTGGGTATCACCGCCTTCTTCCCCCCTTTACTGCTCCCTCCACGCTCTTTTTCCTTCCCTCATCCTCCTCCTCTCACGTAAATCCCCCTTCTCTAGCTCCCATCGTAGGCATTCAGGGCGTAGAGGAAGGCAAAGAGAGAGAGAGAGAGAGAGAGAGTCACTGGCGCTTGTTTCTCAAATGAAATCTCTCCCTTAAGATCCCTTTCCCCACTCCATTCCAGACCCCTCCATCCCTACACCACCGTCCACTCGCGGGCTCCACAAGAGCCCCCGACATCCCGTTTTATATTTTCTTTCCGCCGTTCCCTCACTTTTAATCCTAAGTATTCCCGCCGTCTCTCTCTCTCTCCCTCGACATCCCATTCCTGCCGCCCTCCCTCCGCATACTTCTTTCTGCATTTTATGTGCCACTTTAATTCCGCCGTTTTTATTGCGTCTTTCCCTATCTCCGTCACTGAAACCCGCTTGGAGATGCGCTCGTTCACATGCGCACTCACGCACACACAAACGCAAGGACACACTTGCTCAATCCCTTCCCCCCTCGGTGGCTCTCCCCCCATTTCTGTCCTTCTTCTTTGCTGCCTCTCTCTCTCTTTATGTCATCGTCCTCTTTCGTCTCTTCTCGTGCACCATTATCCCTTTTCTCTCTCCTTATCTTTCTCACATCCCGAGTTCAGCCATCGAGAAGATATCGCACTCCACGAAAACGTTTTGTGTTTCTGATTTTCTGTCCCACTAAACGAAGGCGTGGGAATACGGAGGGGGAATGAGAGAGAGGTCGGTAAATAACCGAAGTGTGTGGGGAAGGGAGTTTGGTCGTGTTGCAGGAGGAGTGAAAATACAGCGCTACTGATTCTTTCCGTAGGAATTGAGAGAACTCGTTCACGTGTTTTCAACGTTCCCCCGTGCATTATCGCATGTCCCTGCGACCCCTGGCTTGGAGGTTTCATACGAAAGCGGACATGATAGCTTCTTACTAAAGGGACTTGCCCCTGATGGATCTTTTGTTTACCCTTAATAATGGAATATTGTGGCTGACAGAAAGAATAATTATTTCCTTTTGTCTTTTCGAGGGTAGTCGATGCTTTTGCTTTTCGCGTTCGAGTGAACGTTTTTATTGTTTGTCTCAAACGTAAGTTTACTAGGCTGGGAAAAATGATCTTATGACATCGGTTTGATACATGTTTGGGATCGTTTTGTGTCGGTTCTCTACGAGGAAAGTTGTAAACCAGAAAATTCTATAAAACACATTTTGAAAAAAAACTTTGAGTGATCAGAGAAGAAGCTGAAGCAAATTCAAACCAAATATTTATATGAATATACAGTTTTATGAATGTGAAACAAATGAACGTTTTGAATAAAAAGCTCAATCCTGTGTATGAAATGAATACAGAATTGTAATGTAACTTTTAATTTTCGTTTAATGTCATTATAATTATGTTTTAGCCAGTAAAATCCGATATTAACCGAAAAAAAGATTAATTCATTAAAAAAATAACAGCATACTCACTTTTTCATGAAACTCACCGTATACTAAATCCAAAATTTGTCTCGTTATTGCAAATGAATTGGAAGACATTAGCGATCTTGTTCGGTGAAGTTGAAACCATTTGTTTTGCACCGATACTGGAGTAATTGATAAAACCTAAATCTGTCAAACAGTCAATAGGAAATTTGTTTCTGTAATCCCTGATATGCGATTGAATAATGCACCTGTGGTTATTAAATGATGTCATGATGCTCATCAGTGTTTCTCATTCTGTCCCAACCGTATTAATATAGTTTAATGTGCACTCTGCGCATCAATCGGGCTTTGTTCAGCAATCTTGTTTTTTTTTAAATGGGATTCCTACCCATACTATCACATCGGAATAGCTTTTTTTTATTTGATGTAGGATTCTGCGTCACCCAAATAACTTAACCATGTACACGTTTCTTTGGACGTAACATGTTTGTTTTTTTCTCGGTACTCTCTCTTACTTATTCAAAAAATTTTAGTTAGTTCCTTCCGCAATTTTGGAGTAAGTAAACATTACACTGTTCATATTTCTGTGGTCGTTGTTCACCGTTTCCGTAGCAATATTCCTGCAGCCTTCCCCCTGCCTTCGTAAGTACGTTAAAGAGGCCATAAGTCTTAGCGCAGGAAGGAGGCTTTTCGACTCTATCGCATTTCTCACCGCTCCTTCCCCTCATTCTTTTGTTCCGCAAAAGCGAGATACTCGTCTCTAGGGAGACGAGCACTGTTACAGAATACGATCCCTGGAGTGTGAGCCGTGGGACCGAGATAGATAGCCAGTCAGATTAAGTTTTTGCCCGCGTTGCGACCTTTTGTATCAGAGCCCGAACAGCTTTGTGAGATGCCTTTATTTTTAGCCTTGAGGATAACTAGAGTGAAAAGAAGAGGAAGAAATGAGGGCGTATAAGAAGGTCGGGGTGCTGCGAATCGCGAGAAATTAATATATCTTGGGGAACAGGGGACTCGCAGCCATAAATACGTGAGGGCCTTTCCATTTTACTAGTGTTTGCTGAAAGAGATTGAGTATAAAGCTGCCTTTTGCGCTTGCTGTTGTATTTTATTCCATCCTACATCCGTTACATGAGTTGATTCAAGGAGATTAATGCCGAGTCTGATTTAGCGTCATAATGATTCTGGTTATCATAAAAAAGAATCATTCGCGCCGGATTATGTATATGTTCCTAATTTATGCATTGGTTATATGCAGTTCATTCAACATTCTACGATCTTTGACACTATACATATAGCGAGTATCTCCCTCCCTTTATTTCACTTAGTGAGATGGTAAAAACCAAATTAGTTCAAAAAAGAAATAACTTTTTGCAACTTGATAACTTTTGGAATGTAAAATTTACGGGATGAGACGTGAGTCGAAGGATTTTCTTTAAATAACCGGTGACAGGCAGATACCTAAAGTGATTAAATTATGAATATTTTCGATAAATATTATCTTGTGAGTTACACAGTTGAACGACAACCGCATGTCAAAATCAATTCTATGAAAATTAGTTTACGTGCTCTTTTGGGTGAAAGTGTAAAGTTAAAATCCTATACTTTTATTTGATTTTTTCATAAAAGCTTCTTCGTCCATACGCTATCGCAATTAATGGATTCCTTATATTGGAACTTATCTTAAAGGCAATAATGCAAATATTGTAGTGTTTTATATTCCTATAGTTACATTTCTAGTACGCATAACACATGATTACATGAAATTAAATCCCTGAAACTCTCAAAGATTCCGATTTAAAAAAGTCTTTAGTCAAATCTAGCAAGTCAATTCTAAGAAGCGTGTTTTTTCAAATACTTTTTTTGTCAAAGTGCTTACCAGAGCAAGCATATGGAGCACATGCTATAAAAATATTTTTATGATCACTTTTGAGAATTATTCCATACCATAAACGGAAAGGAGTTTCCATAACCGAATTGCATCTGTTAGTCATGACTTGACCTTCGGCATATATTTCCTTAGAAATGTAATAAAAAGGTCCCAACCTTCAAAGTTCATTTCCTCAATAAAGCTCTCCTTCTTAAACCTTATTGTCATTTATGTGTCCATTTACGAGAAGTAAATATGCTTTTTTCCACTACGGAATAAGTCTTATAATAAAAATCCCGCATTTTGTCAATCGGATGGATGGATAGTACGAAACAACATGCCACGCCTCTCCAGCAGCCATTTCCTTCGGAAGGACCTAGGAATTTTGAGATGGCAATCTCTCCACAAAGCTTTGTTTTCATCTTGCACCAAAACCTTTCCCATCCTCCGCACCTCCAAATCCCTCTCTCCCTGGCCAAATCCCCTTTCTTTCATTTCTCATACAATATATGCCTCTCTCTTTCTCACCCGTTCTCGCTCTCTCCGTCCTTCCTCCGCCCTCCCACCGCTCCCTCACGTCTAATCCCTTTCCCAGAGTTTTCCATCTCCTTACCCCTTTCATCCTTTTGCTTATTTGAGTTTTTGATTACGACCCTTTGCCCAACCATCCCTCCTCACCTCTCTACTACTCTTCCCTTATTTCTTTTCCTCCCGTCCCCTACGTCCTGACCCCCCATATCCCTCTCCATTCACAGCCGTGTGCACATCCCATCCCGTTCCCCTTTTTCCCCCTCCCGCCACTCCCCACTCCCTTTTCGCACTTCTTCGACCCCATCCCTTTTAAACCCGCACCACTACCGTCCTCGCCCGTCCACGCCGCACCACAACACCACGTCATCCTCACTTACCATCGCTGGATATATTCCTTCCTAACCCCTCACATCTCTTCTTCTTCACCCGATCTCTCTCTCCCATCCCTTTCTCCCTCTCTTGCTCACAACCCTTAAATTTTCCCTCCTACCTTCCTTTCGCTCATCTCTTTCTCCGTTTCCCCGCACTCCCCGACTACCTTTGCCAAATCCTCACTCTCCCACTCGGGGGCAACCTTTTCCTTCGTTGCCGTCTTCCTGCCTCCTTCGCAGACACATTGGAACTCCCCCGCATCTCCTCGAGTAATTTGCCGCCTCCACGCCACCCGCCCCCGGCCCCTTCCGTCCCGACATCACGGACACCGCCGACCGTACGTACCTCTCCTGCTTCGCTCCACTCTTATTTCATCTCAGTCCCCACTTTTTCCTTCGGCCCCGCTCCGCTCGTTCCCTCCCCCCTCGCCCGCCACGCCCTCGCCCTTCCCGTCTCTCTCAGCCCAGACCACCCTTCCTAATTTCAAAACGCCCTCTCGCTCCCCCTTAATGCCATCTACTCGCCGTCTCACAGATTTCTTCTATTCCACCGCCCTTAACCATTCCGTCCCGTCCTCCAATCTCACTTCGCCAAAAACCTCCAGCCTTCCAAACCTACTATCTCTTTCTCTCCCCGAAGTTCGGACGAGAGCCAAGTTTCCATTATTCCACAGTCCCCGGGGGCAGTCGGGAAAGAGGGAAGGGAGAGTGGTGGCAGGAGGTGGAGAAAAAGGACGCATCAGGAAGGAGAGTGGAAACGATCAGGGGTAACCACCATGGAGGAGGAGGGGTGCGAAGGAGAACGAGGCCGAGGAACGAGGTAAAGGGGAGGGTTTAGAGGGGAGGGGGGTTGACAAAAGCGGCGGGATGCCAGGCGCGAACAATTAGAAAAAGAGTAGGGATGGAAATATTTAATGCATACACCCATTTTTGAGAGAGCGCGCTCATTCCCACGGACGTTTCGGTTCAAATAGAAATGCCTCTTTTGGGAGTGAAAACGCACGTTTACGAGATGATCGATTGAAAGTGGGCGGTAGGGATAGTTCGCATTAGAGTAGAAGTAGGAGTGATGATTGATGTTTTGGGACCCATCCGCTTCGGCCCGTAAATCTTCTTTGACTCTTAGCGTTATAACAGTGTCCTTTCCTCAATCGCAGAGGACAACATTTGACCGTGAGATCAAAACACCACGGCATATACCACGGCAAAACCGCACGGCACGAATAAGTTTTGTTGTTTTTTGACCACTAGTTGTCACTTGGCAGCAGCTAACGGTGCGTTCTTTAGAAAATTTCACAGCAGGTAGTTATTATAATATTGCGCATTATTAGATTTAAGTATCCTTAAAAATTGATGGCAGGCGTGTCAAATTTGTCGATTCCCATATTGTAAGAAATGCACTTTATAATATCACACACTATGGAAAAAGAACCTGACCTTTCAATGACTTGATATGAATCGATTCATAGCGATGAGGACATTATATGATAAACCCTCTGTAATTACCGGCCTACATTTTACGGTGAGGTGAAGGATGAAAATTTTCCTCCGATGCATCTAGTTACTAGAGAGGCATGTATATACGTATTTCATAATAGGAAATAACCACGATATCGTTAATGGGAAGAATGAAATTTCGTTTTACGGTCCGTCGTATGCATTAAGTCCTCACCGAGAAGTGTGAGAGGATATTAATGGGAATATTTAAATAATATGTTTACGCATCTAATACAACAAGAAACTTAGAATGCAGAAATATTTGAATTTTTCATAATCAAAGAACATGTAGTAACTCAAAGTATTTTGCTGACGAAACCGTAGTGGACGGGCTAAAATAACATCTGCGTCCACTGCCCATTTTTAATGAGGGAGAGTGCGTTCTTCGATAATGTGAGGAATTAGGCCTGAAGAGAATAATAAAGTAAACCTCATTATCTGTTAATTTACAAGAATTTTCGTGTACAACTGTAATGTCGTCTATCTTTAATAATTATGCAGGAAATATTAGGGAGCGATCCGTACTTCTGTCCAGTTATAGCAAAAGGAAATTTGTCTCTTTCAATCAATGGAATTAGATTTACCCCAGAGTTAACTTGAAAGGTCTATGCCGAAAGGGGAATGCCATATAAGTTTTTTAAGCGGAGAAAAATGGAAAATATTTTGGAACGATTTGCAGTCCAGCAAATTTATCTGCAGAGTGAATATATGATGATTGTCTCGGTTTTGCGATCGACTTTCGAACCAGGGCGGATGGCTTCCCTGGCCATCCCTTCACCAACCTCACACGTCCAATGCAGAAATAGAACTTCTCATGTGACGTCGTGGGAGAATTGTTTGAACTCAAGAGAGGGAGGACTGAAAAAGCCAAGGAGGGAGAGGGGGAGTGAGCGGAATCAGCCCGGGAGAGGAGGTGGATAAACGAGTTGGTTGGAAGTCGTAGGAAGGCTCGGGTCAAAGGAGACGGAGAACAAGGAGAACAACTGAAGATAATTGGAGGAGTGGGAGGAGAATGGGGGGAGAGGGGTGTGGCGGCAGTGACGAAGGGTTTGCAGGAGTCAGCCGCGGATCGGAATGGCGTGGCCGAGGGCGGAAGAAGGGTTGTTTCGAAGGAAAAACGATCCCTTTCCCCTCCCCACATCTCTTCGGGCCGTGGTCTGCAACTGGCTTCATCGGGGTAGGGAGAGAGAAAGTGAGATGGTGAGCGATGGTTGGGGTCACGTCATCGCAGCGATCGGGGGAGCAACCTCTTCCTCTTTTTACTTTCATCGACTTCTTTTTCCCCCCACCCCCACCCTACCATATTCCTTTCGTTTCCCTTTCCTTCGCTTTCACTGTTTCCCTCATTATACTCATCTTTTGAGAGAACTCCCTTGTTTCTTCCTCCCTTTGCTCGTCCTGGCGCAACACACACACGCACACGGCACACAATGTATGCACACGAACTTTGCGTGCCTTAATACCTTGGCCAACCTGTGTAGGGAGCTCCTTTCTAAAATATCGTCAAAGAGCGCCTCCGGAGGCTCACTTGCGCATCCAAAGTCAGAGACCCATCGAGAGAGAGAGAAGGCGCTCTTTGGTAACGTTCTCTTTATGCTATTTTTAGAGAGGAGAAAAAATTGTTTTCGCTATATCGTATATTTTTAATATTCTCTTCAATGGAATGGAAACTTGAACGTTTATTGCGTTATCGAAACATAATTCGTGAATATGTTAATTGTATAAAATCCTTATTCGTCTCAATGGACAAAGAACCGTAACTTTTTTTTGGTATAGTACATAGGAAACGTGCTTCACTAGCAACCCTTCTCATGGAAATTTATTTTCCCGTAGATATGTCGTAGTTTTAAATGAGTTATTTTAAGTGATTTAGTAACCAAATTTATACCAAATCGAGATTACCGTCATTAACAAATCTATTAATTGACAATAAAATACCTTAATCCTTAGGCTTCCGCGCCGTCTATCTGATGAATCCATGCTGGTTTCCGGGTATTACCGTCGCGTAGTTTAGTTGGTTGACAACTGTTTCGCCCCCAGCCCTGGAGGCGTCTTCAGGTCGAAGTGATGTGCGTTGTCAAAGTCAAAAGTCAAAAAGTTGTTTATTTTTCCAACAAGTTGTACATAACAGATATAAACTATATGGTAATATGTAACATTTAACAAATATATAAAATTGTACAACAAACAAGGTAGCCCTGTTTTAGGCTATTTGCCTCTTCAGGATCTAAAGTGCTGTATAAAGGTCTTAAGTTCAGCAATTACATGTCTTTCTTTTCTTTTCGCGGGGTAGCATTGGCCTGGCATTTACCCTAGGCGGAGGGGAAACCCGAAAAACCCTCCGCAGGCCGCCATAACAATAACAGCAATAACAGCGACAACATTAACAAATATGAAGTATCAAATTTCAAATAGCAAATAGTTCTTGCATATAAATAGATAAATAAATAATATATAATAAATAATATAGAATAAATAATATATAATATAAATATATGTCTTTGTAAATTAAATAAAATAGTTTTTGAGACACTTTGTCACTGGCACATCTTCACTACTCTTTCGCTTTCACTGGCGATTCATTTGCTTCTTCAATCTCTCGTGGTTTTCGTCTTCTTTTTTTCTTAAGGAAGAGTGGAAACTCCTCGGAGGGGCGTAGAGTTTCGGGAACTGTTAGGAGGCTGCCCAGTCGGTAGGGTGGTAATGATGTATCTTCATAATACATGCGCAGCTGGTCATGGATGATCCTTGCTGGGGAAATGAGTTTCTGCTTTGGACGTTTCCTCAGTACCGCTGGTTTTTCTTTTACAGGTTTCTCCTCGTTCTGTTCCTTTGCCCGAATCTCCATGAGAATTTTGAGAAGAAGGCAATAGAGACCTATCCGAAGAAACCATCTCTTTGGATCCGCTATGTCGATGATACCTTTGTCATGTGGCCGCACGGGAAAGAAGAATTAGAGCTGTTACTGAAACACCTCAATCAGCAACATCCTGCCATACAATTTACCATGGAAACTGAGCAGAATGGTGTTCTCCCTTTCTTAGATGTGTTATTGACCAAAAAACCGGATGGCAGCCTTGGCCATGCGGTATACCGAAAGAAAACTCACACCGACCGGTACTTGGATGCGCGATCACACCACCATCCCGCCCATAAGAGCTCGCTAGTAAATACACTAGTTCATCGCGCCTACGCCATCTCCGACGCCGAATCACTCCCATCAGAAAAGAGATACCTCGTTTCTGCGCTGGGGAAAAATGGATACCCAGAACACATGGTCCGAAAAAGGACCGTCATAAAGGAAATGGAGTTGACGAAAGAGGGGATTCGGGCAAAGGAACAGAACGAGGAGAAACCTGGAAAAGAAAAACCAGCGGCATATGCTACCATTTTCCTATGTCGCCGGAACGGCTGAGAAGATAAGCAAGCTACTACGGAAGCATAACATAACCACTAGGTTCTCCACAGCCAGAAAAATCAGCGACATAATATCTAAGCCAAAGGACAAAATCCCCGATCTCATGCACGAAGGTGTATATGAGATAAAGTGCACGTGTGGGAAGTCATATTTCGGTCAAACAGGGAGGTCCATCAGATGCAGGACCAAGGAGCACCAAAGAGCCACAGATAAGAAACAATTCCGACTTTCGGCAATTGCCGAACATGCGTGGTCGGAACCTGGACACTCTATAAAGTTCGACCAGACTAGAGTGCTGGCAAGAGAAAGGCGATATTTTCCGCGACTCATCAGAGAAGCGGTGGAAATAATTAAAAATCCATACAATTTCAACCGTGAGGACGGCTACACCCTGACCTCCACTTGGAAAAGGGTGATTCCCACTCGCCGTCAAGAAAGAGCCAATCAGAGAGCTCCCGGCCAGCCAGCGTCTCCTATATATAGCGGCCAAAACGAAACGCAACGCACATGCCCGAAGAGGCTTCGGCCTATAACGGGTATTTACCATTTGCTGTAAAATCTGTCTTGTATATATTGATGTTGTATCCATTTTATGGTAAATAAAAACCTTTAAAACGAAACAACGCACATCACTTCGACCTGAAGACGCCTCCAGGACTGGGGGCGAAACAGTTGTCAACCAACTAAACTACGCGACGGTAATTCCCGGAAACCAGCATGGATTAATAAAATACCCTCTCGAATATTGACCTTCCTGGAACACTATTCCCTGTGAAAAACGCAGTTGAAACGTGTTATTACTCTGCGTGGGTACATCAGCGTTATTCTTGATCAAGGATTTATCCCCTCGACTTAATTGGCATGAGGTTTTGGCTAGGGCGAATGCATTCAGCTAAAAAATAAAGACGCAACTGCCATTTCTTAGATAGAATATTCAACTCCAAGCCTAGTCTGTCAGCTGCTCACTTAACCATCTCGAATAAAAGTCATCTCTAAGCCATTGTCCTCGTGTGTTCCCTCTGGTAGTATTGGAGTGGTTGTTATCGGGAAGATATGCATGTTGAACATTTGGTAATATGTAGCCAGGAATACTCCACTGTCGGGGCCCTCCCAGATACCTTCTACCACCTAAATGTTTTGAGGTTTACAATGTGACAACAAAAGATTTTGAATAAAGATGTATTGCCATCTTTATTTAATGCGTCTTGTAATACTCGAGTCGTTTGATTACTTTTCCTGAAGGGGATTAGGTACTTTCGATTGGTTGAACTTTTCCATTTCACCGAGTAGAATCCCATATTTGTCATATGCGTCTGGAAGATTTAAACGATTAAAGTACCTATTTATGCGCCATCTCGCGTGTTCTCGCCTCTATTATTCATAAGGATTCAGGGAGTGTTTCAATCATCGAAGCAGAAAAGCAGTGGTCAAAGGATTGGTCGTGGGAAGCAGGGTGTTTAGGATTGGGATAATTAAAGAACGTGGGAGATTCAGTAAAGTAGCGGTGTCATTCATGAAGAGGGAAAGGGTGGTGGTATATTCACTCACGTTGAAGGCAGGACGGAAGTTACAGGAGAGGCCGTATATAATATGAAGGCAGCGTGGTCGGTTGCATAGTGCGGAGAGGGACGGAGAAGAGATGGGGGTGGCCCGCAGGTGGTCTTGTGGATTTGAAGATGCCCCGCAAGTTTGATGGGCGTTTAAATGAGACGGAAGGAAAATGTGGGAATGAAAGTGATGTGGCCTGATTGTTTTGAATAATTGGGTAGAGTTGACGGATCATTTTGGGTGGTTTGTGTTGGAACGAGGAGTGTATTGGGCTCAAGGTTTGAGGAATTTATTATTGATAAGGTTTTCCGGTTTCCCAAGTCTCTCGAGGGAATCGTAATATGTTTGGCAAACATATTACATAAATATCCTTTAGTTACTTTTAAACGACCCGCAAATTTATCGGATTTAATAAAATCCACCGCACTTTCACCCAAATATTTTGCCATCCGCAAATCCACATCAGTACCCGGCAATAGACCAAAATACAAAACATGTTTTATCTTCATCACTCCTTGCTACCTCTCTTAACTTACCAATTCCCTCATATCCCACGATACTCCCTCATGCACATCCCGCAATATAATCTATCAACTTAACTGCAAACTCTGTCCCTCCTACGTTGGGCAGTGAACCACCCCCTCAACATCCACATCAACAATCACCGTGCCTTCTTCCACATTAGCCTCTCTATCAGTGCCTAAACATGCCTCCGTCATGTATTTATAAAAACCATAAACACTACAAATAAATATATAATCACAGTGTTTAATGAATTCGTTTCCGCCTCTAACCTCGTTCTTAAATACGCTTCTCTTCACAACGATAAATTTGATAATTGTCACAGCATTTCTACCCTGTTTCTCTCCCTCATGGCCACACCTTTAATTAAAAGCATCGGAAAAAGTATACATTGACTGTAAGCGGGTCTGTACCTCGGATTAAATGGATGACATTGAATATAGTTGTGTCCGTCGGTGCGAATGTGTGTGTTATTTTCTGTACAGTCACCTAGAATTCTAAATATATAACAAATTGGCAATATTTTTTTAGATTTTGGAGGCTGGCCAAACCACCGTTTTATTTGAGTGGGACCCAAGGATTGGGCATTGGTGGGATAGCGTAGGTGTAAGAGACAAGAATTGCATGTGTGAAGAGTGATTATGGGCAGGAGAGAGACGAGTACCAGCAGGTGACGTTTGTTGAGGGTTCCCCTCTGCTTAACCGGACCCCCACCCACGAACGATTCCTCCGACCGTGCCACACCATCGACTGCACATTCCGACACCTGTTTCTCCATATCTCTGCTGTCGTACGTCCTCATTGCAAGGCATGGCCCCTCATCCACTCCCTCTCTCTCTTCAGCTACCCTCCTTACTATACCGCTCCTAGCCATTACCAATGCGGACCATAATTACTTTTCAAATAAATGCAATAAATCACTTTCATTGCATGGCTCTCCCTTCTTTCTTCACTGGAGTACCACCTATTTATCCCTCCGCACCTACAGCCATCGTTCGTCAACAAAGTGCCTTGCCGCTACCTATTCAATCAATATCAGCCTTCATTCTCACGGTGAAAACTTTGACGAACTCCTTAGCCACCACTTTACAAAACCTCCCTTCCTCTGTTTATATAATAGGTGTATTATGTTCGCCCGTTCTAGCTTATATTTGGAAAACAAAATCCTTCAAAAACCCTAGATTCATTCCAAGCCCCTACGCAATCATATCCTACATAACCACATGTAAACTTTTCTCACCCCACCCTGCTCCTTCTTCTACTCCTCTCTCTCCCAATTTCTAACCCTAACTAGCTTACAAACTCATCAGCGTATTTCTCTGGTGAAGATGCAGTGGCACTCCGGAAAAAATTTGTGTACCTAAAATTCTCTTTTCTTTCCCATCACTTTACACCCCGTGCGGTGTCTATGGTAGATTTATTATCACTACCTGCTGTAGCTCTTTCGAATATTGAGTTTTATATGTGTAAAACTCACAAGCAAAAGACAATCGTTCAATAAAGACATTCTAAAGTTTTATCCACTTCTTTCAATGTCAGGCCCAACATGAGCGAATGGAAAAAAAACTCTCAACATTAATTGAAGTTTGTGATTGCGAAACTTGGATTATAGTGTTGATAGTATTAATCAATGATTCAAAATGTTATTCATTTCTAAGTTATTTTCTCGTATGGTCGAAAATTATGGTTGAGAAGTATGCTTTCGTACCGAGGTTGTTTTATAAGTCTACTTTCCTAAACTTCTCATCATCTTTTTCTTGTCTATCTTTTCATTTTAAGGATATTAATATTTCATATTTAACTCCTAGCGTTCTTCATTTAACACTACAGTATGCACTCCCTTTTCTGGCGCTCCTACATTGTGTACGAGTATTTTCCTGTTTATCAGCTCTTGCCTTTAATCTTCTTGCATAAAATATCTTTCATTTTGGAATTCCTAAGAGTACTGTGACGCTTCCTAAACCTTGTAGTGTTTTAAAGGAATTGGGTGGATTTCGTAGTTGTTCATTTTTATTCAGAAAATAAATCTTTCTGGGCTGGATTTCATATTTACAAGATGTATTCAAAATAGGGTGCGTTTATTGCAAAAGGAAATAATGGCAGAATATTTCCCTTCCAATATTTCTCTTCTATTTCCTCCATGGAATCAAGTTTATTTAATGAATACGCTTTCTGTGCCCTACACCGTGTTCCTCCACCAGCATGGTATCCACAGGAAAGTATGCATAACAGGTAGCAACATTCATAATTTTATGTTTCAGGAAAAAATGTGTTCAATAATAATACCCTATATTCGTAAATTGTATAAAGCTACTGCTACTCACCTAAGTGATAGAAACTGGTACTATAACTGGACTTAGACTACATTTTACATGGTATATTTCGTATATTAATTGTACCCACGGTTAATACTATGATATTTCTTTCTTCGTAGAACAATAGCCTACACAAGCAAAAAATAATTTTAGGGTGAATTGAAGAAACGGAGTTCAGAAACGCCCAAATATGAAGTTTCTGGAGGTTACATGTCCTTACCTCTGTAATAATTTGTGTAAACGATGTAAATAAGGAGAAAGAGTAAACGCTCAAGGTAGTTTGGGAACTTCTGAACAGTTAACAATAATATCTTAATGACTGATTCTTTTCATAAAATGCCTGATACTCTTGAGTGTATTAGAGATCTGTGGAATAAAAAAGAAACCCAACTAGGGGAAATACCTCCAGAAAACGAACGGTTACGCAATGGCAGATGTAGGCATATTTGGAGATCAGTACAATTCTTAAGATGATTAGCAAGAGGACCTTGTCCGTGCAGTCTTGCCTGTGCTAGGATTTTTAAAATTAGTGCTCTCTTTTAGTCTAAAGACGTGAAGGTTGGGGAGGTAGGAATATTTTGGCCCGGCTAAGAAACGGAGAAATGGGCTAGTAGGTGAAGCGTGCTCCAGTGAAATAGTATTTTTGTGAAAATTAAAAAAGTCCATGGTAGTTTCAAATGGGACAGTGTCGTTTGCGGATGAGGAAACACCAGCAGATGGAGCTCAGCGAAAGAACCACAGGTAAACTTTGAATAAAAATGGAAAAAATGGGGCTGTATATTTTGTAGAGGAGTGAAGAGAAGGGAAACAGACATTTTTCTACTACCCCCGGAAGAGAAATGTCAACAGAACACACCAGGTGTCAGGGCACGGGTGTTATTTCTACTAACGTGCACAGTGATTTTTCTTAAATAAAATACGAAAAAAATTCCCATTATTTTGTCGTGGTTCATACGCCTACAAAAAACTGCAAAATAATAGTGCTAGGCAGGAAATAAAGGGACCATATGGAATTTTGTAGGAACATCCGGATGCCCTGTGAAGCGAATGCATGTATTAAAGAGTGAGGAATCGTTATATCACTTTTTCTGATTTTATTTGATTTCATTTACCTGGTGTCTGCGTATGTAATCTGCATTTACAGATACCTCATTATTACTCCTTTACAATTTTGTGTTTGCTCCTATTAAGGTAAGATGGCCTACATTTCTAAATCGAATTAAACTCAGTTCTCAATGCCTAGCAAACATTACAAAATTTATAGCTGGAATATTTGTTGAAGTCGATACTATAAGATGATTACCAGGAGTGACAAGTGTTGTTGAGTAGTCCGTCCCTCAAAGAGCAGAATAATAAAGGCCGTAATAATTGAAACCAAACCTCCAGATGCTAGTAAAATGAAATATTTACAGTAGGCCACCACAGGGGAAACCTGCACGAGCTACTCTTGGGTGCATGCAATGGGCTATGCAAATTCTCATAAATTTCATTGAAATTATTTTTTTTTAATTCAAAGAAAGAGGATGCATACTCCTACTGTCCAACAATAACTACAAAATAATTTTTGATGATAATCATCGAATGAATACATATGATTTTATTTGCACGGGGTAACATTGCAGGTCTTCTATCGTAGTGCTAGGGTGATCGATACGTACAAGTTACGGAAAAACGTTTTGATATGCCAAGTACTTTTGCACGGCATGTGCACCTATTCTACTCCGTATTCTTCTCCACATGCATATTTGTGAGTTCGTTGAATTGAAATTACTTTTTTTTTAGTTTACAGTAATATTCTTGAACATATTGTTCCACCCTCTGTGTTCTCTCATGTCTCACACATTTTAAGTAACCATCAAGTCACATCCAAGTATATCCGAGGCTCATTTAACTTCAATAGAGAAGTTGGAGAGAACACTACGATCACGCATTATTAAATATACTGTCTTGTATGATAATAAAGGTAATTGTTCATTTTAAAAATCCTAATTATGCTACCAAAACCCTTTTATCCGGTATCATTACGCCTTTTTATTCATTCATATATCCTATTATCATTCATATATCCTATGATACCCTCCCCGGACTACAACCATGACGTGATGGAAGGGCTTGTGCGTTCCGATGACCCCTAGAGCTGTGCTGGCGGGAGTAATAATAATTGATCCTTAGGGGGTCACCCATACACACATACCAGATAGGTCGAAGGTTAGGAGCCAGACGAAAGGTAGTCCACGCGGCGTCTGTTCCTCAGTGAGGCGGCTACAATGGCGTCTGACCTCAGTGGGGCGCCCAGTAAGTGATGGTGTCACGTTAAAAACACTATTGAGGAAGGCAACGGAAAACCACCTCAATTATCATTCCCAAGATTTAATGATAGACAGTGCAGAGATTTTGAGTCCTGGTAACTACGGGGCTCGGCCCAATCGGCCGTGTGTCGTGCCGGGTAGCGGGGTAAGCAAGGCTTGCGCGGTCGTCATCCCACGAAACCCTTGCAAGGGAAAACCAGCAGCAGCAGGACAGAAGACGCAGGAGAAGAAGACCAAATTAGTTAGAATAGGAACGTGGAATGATAGGACGATGATGGGGGCAGGGAAATTGGAGAATGTTAAGCGAGAGATGGAAAGGGGAAATATAGATATTTTAGGTCTATGCGAGGTGAGATGGAAGGATAGCGGGGATTACTTGAGTGAAAATTATGGAATAATATACAGCGGCGGCGACGAGAGCCAACGAGGGGTTGCCATAGTATTAAATGAAGAGGTGGGAAGAAGCGTAGTCAACATAGAGCAGGTAACGGATAGATTATTACTAATAGAGATAAAAGCAGAACCGACGAACTTGGTTATTATTCAGATATATATGCCACCGAGAAACCTTAAGGAAGAAGAGGTCGATAGGATATACGATCAGTTAGAGGACATAATCTCGGGTGTTCCTGCAGGGAAACATTTGATAGTGATGGGGGATTGTAATGCGACGGTAGGCGAAGGAAGAGATGGTGGCCAGGTCGGGGACTACGGTTTAGGCACGAGAAATGGCCGCGGGGAGAAAGCAGTTGAGTTCTGCAGGAGACAGGGGCTAGTCATCACCAACACTTGGTTTAGACACCACAAAAGACGCAGGTATACATGGAAAATGCCAGGTGACTCAGAAAGGTATCAGCTAGATTATATCCTGGTTAGACAAAGGCTTAGGAACAGTGTCATAAATTCACACAGCTTCCCGGGAGTGGATGCGGACTCTGACCACAATTTAGTTGTTATGAAATGTAGCGTACGTTTCAAAAAGATAAGGCAGGGGCGGCGAGTTAGAAAATTGAATGTAGAAGCATTGAATGGTTTGAAAAGGAAGGAATACAAACAGGCGGTAGAGGAAATCATGGAGGATGGTAAAGAGCTAAGTGCTATCGAAGAAAAATGGGAAAGTTTCAAGGAAGGGTTGCCTGAAGCCGCAAAAGACACTATTGGAACCGTTAACGCTAAAAGGACTAGGAAACCATGGATCACGGATGAGATGATTACCAAGATGGATGAGCGGCGAAAATGGTAGAATGTAAATACAGAGTTCGACAAAATGAAGTACCAAGAATTAAACAATAAATTGAGGCGGGCAACAAATAAAGCAAAAGAAGCATGGTGGAAGACGCAGTGCGACGATATGGAAAGTCTGTAGAGGAAGGGTGAAATCGGTGCGCTGTACAGTAAAGTTAAATCGTTATCGGGAAGTTAGAAAGGAAGATCTATGCTAACAGTTAGAGATAAGGCGGGTAAGGTAATAGTTGACGAAGGAAAGATCCAAGAGAGATGGAAGGAGTATATAGAAGAACTGTATAGTAAAGAACTGCGACCAACAAAGTTAGAGATTGAAAAAGAATATGACGCAGAGGAAGACAGCTTAGGTCCAGGCATACTCGACGAGGAGATAGGAAGGGCATTAAGGGGGATGAAACTAAATAAGGCCGTAGGGGTGGATAACATTCCCGCGGAACTATTGAAATGTTTACGAAAATGTGGGAGGAAGAGGCTATATGGGCTAATTCGTAGTATTTAATGAGGAAGGAATCTGTCCGGAAGACTGTGAGATCAGTTTTAGTTCCTATTCCGAAAAAGGTAAAGGCTACATCATGTGAGGACTACAGGACAATAAGTTTAATATCCCACGCAGCTAAAGTTGTTCTCAGGATCATAAACAAAAGAATAGAGAGCAGGGCAAGTGATTACTTAGGGGATGACCAGTTTGGGTTTAGGAAGGGGAGAGGTACGCGTGATGCCATTGAGGTAATGAGATTATTAATCGAGAGGAATATAGAACACAACCAGGAGGTATTTGCGTGTTTCGTAGATTTCGAAAAAGTGTTTGATAGAGTGAATTGGGAAAACTAATGAGTATATTGAAGAAAATAGAAATAGATTGGAGGGAAAGGAGGCTAATCCGCAACCTGTACATGTCTCAGACTGCTCAGGAGCGGGTGGTATTATGAATGACGAATAACATCAAAATAAAACTTTGCAATTCCACGTACAAGTGAAATGTTAAGCTAAATGTGGGATTAAAGAGTTTTATTTTCACGTTATACATTATGGAATAAATCCACAAATTTACGCCCAGAGCAATTGACGATTTAAGAATATAGCTCAAAATTTGGTCCAACTTTACTTTCTTCAGTAATTTCATTTTCCTACACTTTGTCACCTAGTTTATACAGTTATAAGGCTCGTACTTAGGTTATAATAGAGTGCTGATTATAGGCTGGTTTTGAGTTGTTCCCTAACGAGTATTACGTGTCATATTTATAGACTGATGGGCAATTATTCGCAGCGTACACCCATGCGCGCGCTACATCATTCCCCTCTTTAGTTATTCATAATTTCACCATCGTTCTTGTCATAAAAATAATGTTCTTCACCTCCTCGATTCAAGTATTTTCTCCATGATTTTTCCGATTTGCGGCCTGGAAATTTCTCTCTTCCAGCACACGTGTAAAATTTAGCCGTAAATTCTCCTCTTTCATTCCTCTCATCTAAATTTTCTGTATTGTTTTTCTGTTTCTCCGCATTCTCAATTCAAAAATCTGTTATGTACACTATTCTTTTGATCTCCAGCGACTGGTTTCGGCACCATGCCATATTTATGTACTATTATTTCCAAAAGTGTCTTAAATCAATCTCAGCCCAACTGCATTACAGTAACTCACACTATATGTAGATACGTACTTACCAGATCTTGAAAATTTTAAATGTTCTTTGCGGTAAATACAGAGTAAAAACTAAAATCCATTTAGTAAACATTTGTGGAGAAGGCGCAAGAAAAAAAATGCAAGAAGAATACACAAAGGTATGGAAACAAAACTCTTCAACAAACATTTTATTTTAAATATTCTACATCTACGAAAATACCTACGCATTACAAAATAATTACATAAGTTATCTCTACAATGTGCAACAATGTTTAGGACGCTCTGCTGAACAATTAGCCATGATTTTATCATAGATATAAATTTAAATTAATCATTTTCTTTTCTTTTAATTTAACCTTTTACCCAAAAACATAAAATAATTTTTCCAGAAAACATTTAGAGTGGGACATGGTAAACATTTAGACGAAGGCAGGATAAACGTGCTGGAGGTCTCGTAATAGTTTGTATGAAAGCTTCTTTTCTTGCGATGTCAGCGACTAAACTCGGCATAGGCTGGGAGCAAAGTAAATCGAACAAAAACTTGTCTCTATCCTGGAGCAAAAACATTGCGTCATTGTGTTGTGACCTGTTTCAAAAGCCTTGTTGCTGTTGAAATGGATGCAAACTGGATAGAACAATCAATCAACGGCACAAGCGACGCACGGTGACATAAAATGAAACATTTTATCTGTAAATCTGCTCTTTCATGGCCTACGTCCACGAAGCATTAGCCAATACGGGTTATTCTACTGTGAGATGTTTTTTTAGTAATTGCCGTCAACATAATGAAAGAGGGTGGGAGTGGAATACATAAACATGGGAGTGACATTCGTGCATATCAGTACATAAAAGTCACATTAGGTATACCACTGTATTGATCAACTGTCTTTTCATAAATTCACTCTAACCAAATATATCAGTCATATCGTTGATGTTGTCCATATAGGCGATGTCGTTCACATGGAATATAAACATCAACTGAAAATAAATCAGCCTCTTTAAATTATCTTAACTGACCTGATTCTTATTACTAAAAGCTCCTCTCGGATGGGTCGAGAAATACGACATACATGTACATCATTTAGATAACGTGGTGTATGTAGCTGTGTGTGTATTTGTACTCAAAAATTAAGAAAAACTTTATTTTTAATGTTACATGCCTCTTGTGTAGTCAACCCCTGCCACACACCCCTGTAATGATTTGCTAGGAACCATGTAGTTGGATAGGCATGGAGATAAGAGAATTATCGAAATCATATCGCAAAGTGTGTTACAACGTCTCGCGACGAACAAAACTTGTCTCCGTCTGGTCAAGAATGACCACACGGGGAATGACCGTCATGTTTTGTATGATATCATTCCATCAACTGGGAAAAAAGACATATTTGCTCTCCACGATATGCAAATCTTTTTTTCGTTAAGTTAAACTTTTATTTACCCAATTTGTGCGATGGGTACCCAAACGTATGCTTCCGATTTTACCCGAGACATTTCCAATGAAGTAAGCTCATTCACTGAAACAATGAAGAAAAGAAAATAATTATTTGACATCCTACTAGGATCAAATGTTTATAATTAATTTTTATGAAAACCTGTGGATCATAAAGTGATCCTCATTGTGGAAGAACTCAAATTCCTCACAGACGTCGATTGTGGATATTGTGAGCGAAGGGAGGAAAGCGTGTATGTCAATAATGATCCTTTCTGCTCTGAACTGTAAGGACCAGGCTGCAATTTGGTGTGGTAGTTGGTGAAATTGGTGTATGCATGATAAAGTATATATACTCACCGACTTAGGCTCTTCTTAAATTATTCTTAAGGGATATATTACGTGCCCGCAAAGTTGGAAGCTATGGCTGTTTGACATGCATGTGATAGAAGTTTTTTAATGCATATTAAGAATAATTGTATTTATTTATGGATTAACTTATAGACTAAATTTGCGTCAATTTTTATACATGCTGATAGCTGAAAGATATCACATATTACCTATTCGTCGGTGAAGTGTTCCTGAAAGGTAGCATGTGCTACTAGGAATTGATGATTAGTGTGTCTGCTTGCTCGTGGAATTTGGCGCGCAGTTGGGAAAAAGGGAAGAATCCCCTTCATTAGGACCAAATGGTGCCTTCATATTATGTTACTTGGAGTCCCACTCTTGTGTCTGCTAAAATGTATTCCAGTTGAAAGATAAAGCTTGAATGATTGCAATTACGCCTCACGATGGGATTTAATCTTGGTTTAGTTGGAATGTTGTCGTTTCAGATTACTAACGTTTTTCACAATCCTTTGGATGAAAACTTCGCTTATCAAAATAGATTAGTCATATCTTCGTATACAAATAAGCCGTCTGCTTAAAGATATAAAGCGAAAATTTTTGTGCTTTCATCGAATACAATTTATCTTGAAAACAGTTCAAAATATTTTTATTAAATTAGGAGATTTACCGTTTTTATGTGCAATAAAGCTATTGAACCAGGTCTCGACTTTAAGAAACTCATTGAAAGGGAGGGGTGCTCGAATCCATTAAAATTGTCGATGTCTTTTTGTTAATTAGGTAATTAAAAGAACCTTGTTTTATGGGTTTTGCTGAACTGAGCGGTATTTATTTAGTTTAAACATGATAAAAATTAAAATGAGTTGACTATAATCAAACATTTTGACACTTAAGGATTTGGATGTAAATAAATTTATCCAAATAAAATTTTAAGTGACATTTATTAGATTATTATTCTATATAAAATTATTTAAATTTTATCGTGTAACTTTTGCCAATGTGGATCCTTGAATTATCTCTAAGTTAACTCCTAAATGTTATGTATATGTTTGGCTTTTCACACAGCCTCGAAATTTACACGAAAATATGTAATTTGCTTTACGCAATTGATTAGGAAACATTTCATATTTTCCATTCCATTCTCTATTATCAGATAGTGGATTATTGAAAGAATTAACTGCAGCTTATCCTTTGGAGATATAGAACTAAAAATCTTCCAATGGAAAAGTTTTAAAACCTTATTAAATTAATGCCATGCTGAAATATTTTTCAATGTTTGGCATTTTTGATACATATACTATGATAAGTCATTGAATAAAGATTCAATGCAGATGCTATAAAATTTATGAAGTATCAAACAAAGAACCAAGACGTAGGCTCACAATATTAAGATAAAAATGTGTCATGAACGAGTAATTGTCTCTTTTCAGGTATGGGGAACAAATTTGGGTTAAAACCATTAGTTGAATATGTGGGTCAGCATGGAATTGTTAAACAGAAGGTAAGAAAGACGGATTCTTTGGAAGAATTAGTTTTGAAGCCTCTTGATTCACGTAAAGAGCAGGCAAGACTTGAGGATTAGTAGAAAGGTACTTGACATTCGAATTTTCTTATGACGATGAGGAATGCATAATGGCCAAAAAATATATTGTTATATTCGACCACAGCGATAAATAATTGAGACAGACACTGACAATAGAAGATTAAAAGACTCGTTCTTCTCTTTCAAGGTAATAAATTACAATGAAATGGAAACCAAAACCCCGTATGCATTTATTTAAAGGCCAAATTCAACACTGTCCTCAAACATCAATTATTGAAAGGTGTGCATAGGAATTTATATCTGTATTTGTAATAGTTATTGGTCATATGAGCAATATAAATTCAAATGCATGTGTAAATTAATATTGTGCATGCGTGTCTAGAGCCCACTTCTTGCCACTCATACGATGTTGTTTGCATTTTAAAACTCGTTACTGCTCCAATCACAAACACTCCTATTTTTTTCTAAGGGAGACGACGTAAGTTTCAATATTAAAAAATAAATACATTTCATAAGACCTCGTTCATAAGATCTCATATGTCGAAACATTATGTGCTAGTATGACAATTGAGATCATTGCTTGCCGAAGATTTTATGGATGTTATGAACAGTTTCATTTATTATTACCCCATCAATAAGGAATAATGTATTTAATATTTTAATGAAAGTATATGAAATCATGGCGGTTAATTTGAGTTCCATATTTTATTTCTTAACCCATTTTTTTTAACATTTATTGTTTAAAAATAAATAAAAATACTCGACAAAGTATTCCAATATTCAGGGTACGTTTCTGCAGCTATTGTACCGTGAATGCATTATGCAGTAGAGAATATTTTTTGTTCATCAAGACTTGCAGCCTTCAAGGACTTGAATCAAGACAATTCAGCGGCATCGTTTCTAATTCAAAGTATATGGAACAGAAAAAATGATAGAACATGTAATTTAAAGCAAATAAAATCCTACCTTTTCATCTCGATGAGCTCATCGGGACAATGAAGGAAAAACTATCGTGTCAGGCTGGTCTAGCCGAATAATTTGGGAATCATCTTTCGTCTCTGAGGAGGGAAACTCCTGCGAAAGGGGGAAATAGTGCTAAATTCCCAGCCACCACTGCACGTGTTTACATTCTGAGGTAGTTAATTCCCCTCCTCATAATACGGTCCCTTCTTCAGCTCCTGCACTCCCTTCATAATCCCCTCCGTCCCGCAATATGCCCTCTCAGGAATTTATAGTCTACATAACGGGAGAGGTAACGCACTCGGAAATTTTTACTGTTTTCCCTGCTAGGCCATGCTTATAGTCTCCGACCACGAGCCTTACCATCGAAAATCACCATGCCCATCATAGGATGATTTATCTTGGGTATAACCTTCCGCTCTCTGCTCCCGTGTTCAATAGACTCACTAATTCAGGTCCCCTCTCTTCACGCTCTTCATGTCTACAAAGCTGCCTCCTAAGGGTTTTTCTATACCCATAAGGACCCTACTTTTCCAGGATTCAGCGACACTAAAAACTGTGTTATAAAAACATGAAAAGAACTTAATCGTTTGGAATACGACACTAAAATGTACCTGCGAGGAGAGGGTGTCAAGATATTATTCCTTTTACCTTTTGAGAATATCGAAGAAGAATGGTGAGGAAGTGCTGAACTTTAAATATGAGATGTGGAGGATTATAGGTGAACAATATTTCAAGCGGTGATCCTACTCTAAACTCTTGAGTACTCTGCCGTAAATATTAATACGATCTTCTAATAACATAAAAACGTGGACTAGTAGGATTCAAGGTTAAGAGACCAATCGTTGGTCCATTCAATGAATGGACCGAACTATTTATGGAAGGGAGGTTTACAAAAACCTTTCAGGCATAGATAGCCTGTTGATCCTATCGAATATTGAACCCAATTCCTATCGAGTTCAAAACCAAGCTCGTGAATATCTTGCTGTATAAAAACTGACGGTTACCGTTTCTACTCCGGCAACTTCCGGAGTGGGGCTCAAAGGAGCGGACCACCACCCTCTCAGTACAATGGATGGTTGACAGTAAATAACAGTGACTCGGTGGATAAAGTAGAGGAGAGAGAGGAGGGGACCGAAGACGGTCAGAGGTTTGAGGAGGGACCGAGGTGAAACAGGAGAATGGTTAACAGTGGAAGTCAGACGTATAGAGGGGAGGGACGCGGGGATGGAAAAGTCGGGAGGGCGGCAAAGTGGGCAGAAGGGCTTGGGACAGAGAGCGAGCGTGGGAAGAGGGTGCGAAAGAGAAAGTTGGGTGTGGGGAGGAATGTGGACGGGAGAGAGCGGATTTAAACTGGACGGAGAGAGAGATTACTAGTGTAGTATATCACATCTTGGGTTGGTTTCCCTCCCTTCCCACTACACCCTTCTTGGTCGGTGTCCCTCCGCCTTTAACTCGAACCCCTTTTCCGCTTTTAACTTTTGTCCCCTCTCCCTCTCGCCTCGCATCCCTACCCGTTTCAACCAATCTCCGTCTCACCTCGTCCCCCCAGAAACCCCTTAGTGCCACCACGCTCCACCGTCATGCGATATGAAGATAAGGAGAAGAGGAAGACCTGGTGAGGAGCGAGCGAGGGGAGATTTTAAAGTGGGGGAGGGGAGTGGTGCCAGTGGCCGGCAGAGGAAAGGACGAGGAAATTGGGTGCTGGGGGAGATCGGTCGTGGCGGAGAGGGGATGGAGTTGGTGGGAAGGGGAGTGGGTGGGGAGAGGGATAATTCGGCGTTGAGGCATAAGAGTGGGGATAGAGGAGGGAGGTGGGGAAGCCTTAAGCTGGGTGAGGGCGTGAGGGCTGTCTGCCGACGATGGAGGAGGGGGGAGAAGGGAGGTGGTACCCGGGTACGCAAGGGGGAGGGATGTTTTAAGAGGTCCGCCAGTTTTGGTATTCCGCTTGCACGCTGTGCGAAAGCTAGTGCCCCCGAGGACGCCGGCCGTAATTGCCGACGCGCCTATAAATACCTTTGTAGCAAAGACCCTCACACACTGGCACACAAGAGCTCATACTCTTTCTCCCTCTCTCGATCTTCCTCTTCAGCTCCCTTCTATGCCGCCTCATTTTTATCGCCTGCCTCTCCCCCCTTATTCTCCCATTCTCCTTAACTAGCGGTCTCTTAGCCCTATATTCCGACACTCTCCACCTCCACCGAGGGATGGACATAACAAGGGCTCACACAGTTCTTTCTCTCTCTCCCTCTCTCTCCTCCTCATACCCCCACCCTCATCGCCCCACGAGCTTCCAGGACCTTATGTAGACGTAGGCCCATGGGTCCCACTACGGGCTGGCAAACTGCATTTCCTCTTCTTACATCCCTCTCTGCAACACTGCCGGTCTCTCCCTTGGCCCTCACCGCCCCCCACCTCCACCCTTTTACCGCCCACTCTTGGGCGCAGAGCTCCTTGTATTTCCTCACTCGAAGGCATTGCCAACGGACCCTTTTCTAGTAGCCGAGTGCCCTCCTGCCCCTTTCTCCCTTAGCAGTGCATCACTTCCGATGCTCTCTTTCTCCAAATGCTCTTGTCCAGCACAATGGCCATTTCTTTTATACACCTTTCCCTCTCGTACGTCCTTTTTTTGCTTATATTCTCTTTAATTAAATTGAATCTTTCAACACGATTTTAACTTAGTTTTTCCCTTCCTCTGCGGTGTCTGTGCGTGTATATAATTTTTCAATTTGAGGGATAAGTTAGTTGAGTCATAAGCCACGAATGGAAAGTGTGAGGTGTAGGCTAAGGTATAATACCTAAAATTTGGAAACTAATTGATATGATATATATTTGTCCAGCGCGGACGAATTTTTTTACCAAATTTTTCATGCTCTTTACGTTATTTTACATGGTTTAATTAACATTTTCTCCGAAAAGAGACTTTTAAATGATTCTTTAAGAAGTACGGTATTAAGTTACACGACAGCAATTTGTACTCCTCGATTTTTTTGGTCGGTTTTTCGAACACATCTCATATTATGTACTCTTACAGGTAAATGCCAAAGAAACTCCGGGAGATGCCGCGAGAGTAACTTTTAACGGAGTCCTCCGTTAATGTGCATTTCAATGCAACAATATAAGAGGGTAAAAATCATTCGCATTGACCGGGATACGAACCTGGTCCTCTACTCTTACTCTTACAGGTAATTATTAATCTTATAAATTAATATATTTATCTTATCAACTGACTTTTGACCTTACCGGTTATGGATGGGTACAACATATATGGCCAAAATTTACAGAATCAAAAGCCCCATTCGGTCATGGAGGTCGTTTATGGAGCTGCGATTTGAACTGAGATGTGTTTACGCCACGAAATGACCTCGCCCTCCTCATCCGGTGATGGTGAAAGTAAAATGCAAATGCGAGTCTGCATTCCCCAATTTGCGTGTTATGTCCTGTTTGTCCCTTCGCTCGTTTGTTTACCGAGCGAGAAGAGTACCTAGATCTGAATGTTCATGGAATACACAACCCTGTTTTCTCGATCCAAACCGCCCCTCCTCCGATGCCGAGGCTCTCTCTCACGTCTAATGCATTTCGTCCGAATTAGGATCTTTTTTAAAATTATATTTTTTTTCACTCGTCGTTCCCTTTTGATCTAAAATTTATATATACATTCCCAGCCCCTCGTTTTCGTAGAGCTAGCCAAATTTCACCCACGCTGGTCACATTAGCCATAAGCGGACATCGTCACTTTTCCCTTCTCTCCAGTGCCATCCCCCCCTCCGTCTCATATCCGAACGTGTTTCCTACTTCATTGCTGGCTAGTGACACTCGGGCCGTCTGGAACTCAGCGATGCACCTGGTTTTACACGCACAATTACCCCTTCGCCCTCCGCCCAGCCCCTTCTCCCTATCCTTTCCGACGCCCCCGATTCCTAGACGTATTTCCGTAGTCCTCGTTGGGCACTGCCGCTTGGTCCGTGCTGCCGACCGTTTCCATCGGGCCAGCGGGTGAACTTTCCTTTCTTTTTCTCTCTCTTCTCCTCATTCCCTTTCCATTCTTCCACCCTACCGACGTCTCATCATCAAAACCACACCGTGGT
Source organism: Hetaerina americana (assembly GCF_022747635.1). NCBI lineage: Eukaryota > Metazoa > Arthropoda > Insecta > Odonata > Calopterygidae > Hetaerina > Hetaerina americana. The sequence goes on along the minus strand of NW_027286874.1, from coordinate 56,910,386 downwards.
AATACCTTCCTTGCATCGAACCTCCTACCTCCATCCTCAACACCCCCTCTTCCGTCTCATTCTTCCCCCCTCCCTCCACAACCACCATCCAGACCCTCTAATCTCCCCTTTACATACACTCTTCCTCAGGATCATCACCATTGTGCCGCACACGCACAGGCCCGGTAGCACTCGCACACCTCATCGCCTCTCCCCCATTTTCGACTTGACTCACTCCACTTCCCTCCCTGCCCATCTCCCGAGCGTGTAAAACCATGACTTTTACGCAGCAGGGAAAAAGGAGAGGACACGAGGGCTCGAGAGGAGGGTGGGAGCGGGGTTGGGGGGAATGAGGGGATAGGGGTATGAGGCTAATGTATCCGACAATGAGTTCTCCTTAAGCTCCATTGTTGGGGTGGGGAGGATGAGATTTTTTTTTTCATAAAGCTCTTTAGTCTATTAGAGGCACTTATTTTTTTTCGGGAATATGAGAATTTTTTATGGTAGATATTAAAAAATGCATGATTTGCCTTTCCTCCCCCCCCTCCGCGTTTCATTCCAGCGGTAGTGTACGTCGGCGGAGAAACAAATGGTTTTTATTCTTTTATAATGGGGTTCGGCCGTAAACTAACGCGCTGAGAGGATATTTTGGGAAAATTATTATTTTATCACCGTGGAGGTAAGACCCTGAAAAGCTACATTCGGCCGGATTTCGTACTTTGAATCCTAAGCTTATGAGAATTCTTATGTTTCTGCTCCGGATTTACCGTGTAGGAGTGATTAAATAAATCGCTCATTCGGATTTTACCCTGTGAATCCGTTTAATGGCAAAAATGTCCTTTTCATCCTTTAATTAAATTATAAACAACTTTTGTATGCAAATAAATAAGACAAGGAGCTCTTTTGAATCAAATTCTATGAGCGCATTTTTACACATGAAAACTGTGATAATATTATGATGAATTGAAAACTACCACTTACAATCAGGGTTTATGTAAAATTATCATCAGGTATTTCCTTGTATAAGTGTGGTTTTTTATTATACTTTAGAATAGAATGTTTGTACGGATACATGTCTATAAGCCAGTATCAACGTCAGAGCAAAGACTCCATATAGTATTAACGGGCCATTTTTGGAAAATCAAAACTTTGAATTCTCATTCCATATTCGAATACTTTGAAATAATTACGAGCGAATAGGGCGTCACGTACAATATGGAAATGGTGAGACTGACTGACTGATACTCGTGCGTTTTATTATTAAAAATTGTGATTTCACAGTAATGCCCACAATAAGTCTTAAATTAATAAATCGCATGACTGCTGCAGTTTCCCTCAGCATTATAGCCTTTTTTTATTGATTTTGAATTTTTTGGCATAATCATGAAGTAACACAGATAGCTCTCATGAGGTAAGGCTAAAAATAACTAATAAACCCTTTCTTAGACACTTCCAAAGAAGACGGCCTAAGTTATAAGAAAAATTATGATTTTCTTCCCTGAATCTATAGTTATCAAATGGCGCGACTCATTGCGAATAGTTTAGCCTAAACCATCAAAATAATCACAATTAAGAATTAATAAAATCAACCCTTTTGACTAGAATGTATTGGTTTGTGCGTATTTGTTGATCGAACTTTTGAAAACATGAAGAACAGACCCATGAACATGAGACACAAGATAATTAATATTCCATCGCCATAATAATAAAAATCTTCCTTCCTAAATTCTCTGACAACTCATTTTAAAGCGTAGGAAATACATAGTAACGATTCGATTTCCTTAATTTAGCTAAAACTCAAAATTATTTCGTCTAAGCATTGTTTCTTTAAATTTAACTATTGATAATAGAGTTCACGGATTTCTTCTTTAGGTATTTATTTAAATGGGATATGTAATTTTTTATTGCATAACTTTTCCTATTTGCTGCTAATAAATTCATAGTTTTACTATTAATAGGCCATGGTAATGTTCTTCTGGAATTATTTAGTTGATTTTGCGCAAGAGTAATCATAGGTGTTAAGGCAGTTCTGTCGACGTCTTGAAATTCATCTCTTGTAGATTTTTTCCTTTAGATTTTTTCACTGCCTAGAGATTCGAGGTTTAATTTGTTTTGAGTTGTTTGCCAACCAAAATAATAAATAACACTGGTACGGCAAGAAACAGTATAGGCAGAGGTCCTACGAGATGGAATTTTTTTCCATAAATTTGATAAAGAAGGAGTTAAGGCAACGTTTTAAAGTTTGAACGCAGCAAGACTTGAATGAATCTTGTGCCTATTTCCACAATTGATGAGGATACCTCAGAAAAAAGATGAAGTGGGCAATTTACGTTAGCGATATGTGAGCGTTCTTCATGCTGGTGTTTATGTCGCAAACAGCCTGCTCAGATGGCACTCTGTTTGATTAATTAATGACAGCGCTTCGGGGAGGTGCATTGGCCCCATTGACCTCAGTCCGACACCGGGGGAGGAGAGGGAACTATCGCTGACCTCCTTTAAAAATGAATGAATACGATACAGGGAAAGTGTGAGTAGCACATATTACGACAGTAGTGTGGGCACACAATTATGAACTCAAATAATTTATTCATGATAATAGTGCTAATTGCCTGTTTCACGTAACTTGCTAAGCGGACCCCGTAAGTTAGTGATATATGAGTCCACGAAACGTCCAGCAATTAGTACTAAGAAAGAAGACGCACTTTGCGACTACATTACTAACGAATTCAAACTACTTCCTAACTACATCTGCACCTTCATACTGCGAATTATCACATATCCAACTTATGCACTTACGCAGTCAGAGTGGCTTTCGTTGTTTTCATTTCGTGTCCTTTGAATTTCCTCCGGTATTACAGTTAATATTTGTCTCCCCACGGTGGATGAAGTAGAATACATATAGGCATGCTTGGATTCAAAAAAAATCAGCAAGGGTTACTCTCTCCTCTTTTATTATATTTCTAAAAGTGTAAACGTGCCTTCAGTTATTTTCTCACTGCGTTGAGATATAGTTTTTATACTGCTTACGATGATTACTTTGGTAAGTTCATCTTACTTGAGAAACTAAATGGGATGGCTGGCACTGTGGTCGTAATTGTAAGATAAATGTGACTTTAGCTACATTAATTTCTACTGGGAAGGATACTACCAACAATACTGTATAACCTAGTGCGATGATTTATTTGTCAGATAGATGCGTGATGGGAGGATAAAGAGTAGTTGATTACCAAGTATCCATAAATCTTGAGGAAACCACAAATAATTATGATAACCACCAAATCATTCTTCACTGGTCAATATAAGATTTGATAGGATAAATTCAACATTAAAATAGGTTTCGTGTTAGAAGTGATTTAAAATTTTTACGGTATTGTCGCATATTCTCTGGATTTATTTAAACGATTTTCCAATAGTTATTGCTAACTCAATGACGTGAAATAAGAGGGCGACTGATTTTAATTTTACATTCAATTGCCATTTTTCTCGTGATCTCGTTATTTCATCTAAAATATATGATGCTCATTTTCAACTATTATTTTGTTCTTTTAAAACTTAAGGACTTTATCTTATTATTCAATATTTAATCGCAAATTTCTTAGACACTTTAATCTCAATCATTTAATTCAATGCCTTACAACCGAGAACATATAAGTTATGTACGATTCATCGCCTTGAACTCATAAATTTCACTAAACGTTGATACCTTTTACTTCCTGTAACATTCTTGGTCAACATATATATTTGCATATGGTGAAATTCACTAAATGACAGAAGGCAGAAACCTACGACCAAGAATTTTAAAAGCATTGTATACATGATTATGTATGAGATTATGGCTGCTTATCATCTAAATTTAGGCTGCAAATAAACCGGAAGTGTCTGATAAAATTCTACCCACAGGAGGGGAAGAGAGGTGATGGTTTGCAGAAATACGAATGAGGCAGGATAAATGAATGTAGGATGCACTGAGAGGCAATGGAATACTGAAGACAGAGGTATAGGAAATACGCTGGGAATGCGAGGGTGGAGGAAAAGAACAGGGATTTTCGATCAAATTAGGGGTGGTGGAAAGTATACGTGGCTTAAGAATGAGTTATTTTAAAATGTAATATGCAATTTTAGTATATTTTGTATTATTGTGTCGTGTTGGTTATTTAAGTCTTAAGAGTACAGTAGTGCCTAGTGCAAGGGCCCATCAAAACCCAACCTAAGGTGGTAAACCAATGCTAATAATAGTGGTGGGTGCGGGTAAGTTTTGTTGAAAAGTAATTTTTTTTGCCCTTAGTATATAGTTAACACCGGCCGGGTTAGTTAGGTGGAAAACGCGCTTTTCTGTTAGCCTAAAGGTTGCTTGTTTTTGAGTCCTACCTTGGGCATGGATGTTGTGTCAACTCTGGTGGTTCCGCCCCTGGGACACCTGAAGACAAACCACAGACTTATTGGAATCCCAAGGAGCGTACAGACTACCAAAATGGTTCGAGAAGCATAAAAAGTGATTGTCCGAAAGTATGGGAAAGTTATCTTAAAATTAGTATTATGCATTTATGAAATCAAATAGTGAAGGTAAAGGGAAAATGAGGCTGCTTCATCGAGCAGTAAGAAATCGCAGTGAGGAAAAATAGATCACAGTTACAGTTTATGAAAAACAGAGTTTTCAAAGCTTTCCCAGACAATCGTGGCACATTTTATTATTGATTTTGGTATTAAAATTGTTATTTAATTGATATATATGTATTCATTAACTGGTTTTGTTTAATTCCTAATTTTCCAATTTTTCTGACTTTTCAAAGAGTCGAAAGCATTGTTTCTTTTAATATAAAGAATTTAAATGCTACGGCATTGGCAATTAGAAAGCCCAAATGTGCAGCAACAAGCTCTGATGACCCTGAATTTGTGTTCTTAATATGAAATTACGGCCTCATCTGGGCTATCTAGTCCTTCCTTCTTGTACCATATAATGGGTTTTTGGTCATCCTCATACCATGTATTTCTGATGTCACACAATTTATCATGGAGTACCATCCAATACGGCGATTGCCCTTCCCACCGTTCACCATATTATTGTATCCGTAGAGCACTTCTGTCGCCGCTTGCTACTTACATCGGGGGATACTTGCATAAGGCGGCTGCCAAAGAGACGGCGCTCGAGCTGCATCGCGTTTAAACACACTCCAAAGCCTGGTGCAATATGAGATTCCGTGGCACGACGTCTTCATGGCTTCCCGGTTCACCCACTCCCTTCCGTAATTTACTGTTAAGTTCTACAGTCTAGTGTGCTATGGCTTGTTGCGGTTGCGGAGGGGATAGTAAAGTGGAAGCTTAAGATCCACCGCGTTTCACCTTTGGAAACGCTGCCGAACGCGTTGCATACGCCTGGGGTTCTATTACCATATCTCGTGCTTTCGAGGAGAAGGCGCTTCCATCGAGGTGCAAGGCGCGCAGTTCTCTCCTTCTCTCCGCATAGTTTCCATTCATCCCCCTGACCTCTACAAACTCGTTTTCATTATTTTAAACAAAAAAAACGAGGGAATGACTATTTCCAAACAAATAACCTCAGGGCTTTCCCCACACAGCCTCGTTATCTTTCCCTCTCGCTCTCTGCTCTTCTGGAAGCTTTCCCATAGCTTTGTACCTGCGTTCTTTTCTTCTTTTAGACCGAACGATCTCCTCCCTTTTCGCCTCGTATTCGTTGCCTGGCGGTGTTTGTGAGTGTGTCGATACAGAGATTTGAGAATGGGAGGGGATGGAGAGGGGAAGGGAAAGAAAAATATAAAGCGTGTCGCTGAGGAGACTTTCGAACAATGCGGACGTGTTGTGCCTGGCTGAGGAATTTTGATTAAACGGGTTGTGTCGAGGGAGAAAGAGAGAGAGAGAGAGAAATAAAGGAGTGGGAGGTGAGCGAGAGGGAAGGGTGGGGGATGGCGACAAGGAGAATGGTTGCTGGAAGCTTTGTGTGGCAAATAAATTGGACGTGTGTGCGTGCCTGTGTTTATGTGTGAGAGTGTAATCCATTTTGACTTTGGCTCCGTTTTTCACTTTTCAGTTTGGCGTGTGGCTCTTTCTCTCCTTGGAGTGATTTTTGCACGATTGTTTTTCCGCGCTAATGTAATTTAAAGAAAAAAGTTAATCCTTGATCCTTTGTTTTCGGCATAAGTTCAATTTGGATTAATTTTTTGTTGGTGCATTTTCACTCATATTGGAACCCGAGTACTCTAGATTTGGAATGAGAATTTGGGTTTAAAAAAGGCACCTTTATTGCGCGGTGGCTATCATGAATTCATTTTGTAAATCGGATATAAAAATCGGACATTTTTACTCTGTATCTATACGAAAAGTATGAGATCACAATGAAATATTTGTTCACTTATATATTTTCGTTTGGAACACATTGAAAAATCATGTCTTATAATGAACTTAGGTGGTCTCTTCGTACACGATTAATGTTAATTTATCTATGGTTTTGTGTGCAAGTGATGATCAAATTATGAAATTTTTAATTTCGAGAGTTAAAAGAGCGGTAATTAGATGTTTAACATTGTCCGAATAAATGGACCCCGCCAGTTATTTTGAAATGTTTCTTTGCTCTCCGGGTGCCTCTGGTGGTTCGTTCGTCCCTTGGGATCCTGACAAGCTTATGGCCTGTTTTCGGTTGTTCCTGGAGCCAAAAAACCAGCGATGACAAACTGCCCATGCCCGAGAAAGAGCCCGGACCTTCAACCTATTGGTCAGCAGGCGAGCACGTTATCCACCCGACAACCCTGCCATCATAATTGATTGAAATAAATGATTACATTTAGAAATGAAAATACATTTAATGAAAAATATTTTATTTAGCATTAAATAACACGGGTAATGTTTGATGAATAAATGCATGGAAAGCCTGAATGAATTAAACTAATAATTAAACAAAATTTTAAGAAAGGATATCAGACTTAAAGTCTCAAGGAGGGTCATAGTGAAATGATGTTAAACTGAAAACTGATACGTGAGGAAAAGTACATTTCACATCTTTCTCTAACGGGGAGTGTGTCCCTTTCGTCACTGATGTTAGATGTGCAAGTTTAGATGAACAATTACTGACATTGTAGGAAGCCGTAAACTACTAGACTTAATGCACCGTTTTCGAGCGATGGCATTTCATACTCGTGGCAGCAGCGAGCTCTGGGCGGTCGAGTAAATGCTAAATCACTATTATCACCTTCTAAAGAACTTCTTTTAAACCTTACTTCTTGTGCTGAACACTATTTCTTTCTTCATCACTTCATACTTTCCTTTCTACCCTCGCCCTCGGGATATCGGCTCCCTAAAACTATTCACATGAACTGGTCTGTGGGAATGCTTGCTTACCCTCTTTTGCAAGCTTTTGATTGGGCTAATTCATACAATATTTAATATGAGTTGTGGTTCAGGGGTACAGCGTTGGACTACCGGCCAGAGGACCCGGGTTGGATTCCTGGCTTCGCACGCCTCTGGGCATCCTCCGCCCCTTAACCTCGCACGCCGCTGAATATTGGGTGAATTCTATCATCACCTATCTAACCGACCTTCGGAATAATAACTGTGCTTATGGTTTTCATATAACACTGATTGATCCATGAGTATTTTTCATTCGTTCAAATTTTTTATGCGATAAATTGTTGTTATTATTCTTGCTACTAAAACTCCTCTGTTTTTATATTATGGGTAATGCATCTAATTCTCCGAATCACGTTTTATGTTTTTAATTGTGTTTAACTAACAAAATTAACTACTCAAATATGAAATTCTCATTTAATAATAACCGATAAAAAATGTATCTGATACAGATTAGCTACTCTGAATTTGCAACCCTGTGCTGCCGCAGAGGAGAAGAGCAAACTTAATAACATTCAACCTACGCTTCTCATGGACGGTTCAACAAACGCTGGAGAAATTTCAACTTGATCGTGATTCCAAGAATACGCAGGTCTCATTAGTCGACAGGGAATGTGAGTATTACATGATTAAAGTGTTTCTAATATCCAAGGAAGAGAGAGTTAAAAATATTCACCAATTCCCATTTTAAGGATTCCTCGATGAAGGTCCCTAAAACACGTTTCTCAATCACAGAAGATATGACGTATGTTCTGTTATTTAGGGTTCAATACATTCCTGATTCCATTTTCTAATCCAATTTGGAAGAATATAATTGCAACATAGGATCTTTCGGGTACCAAAATTGATGCGCATTCTCAGCGCACACTTAATCTACTTGATTGCTAATTCCCTTTGTGACCCTGTTTGCTCATACAAATCACCTACGGTGTAGATATAGCTTCAGAATCATGTATATTCGATGCAATATTTGATTTTCACATCATATTTTTATTATTTCAATTTAAAATCGCATAACTTAGTTGTGAAAATAAACGCAGTGTTCAAAACCATTATCAGGAATATTTTATCTTCGGATTTACAATATTGATAGCATGTCTATCATTCCCTCATTAAACGCACATAGTCTATGCATCTTTCGAATTAATTTGCTTAGTCTCTATGCTTGCTGTTTTGGGTTCACACACGATATAACAAAGGGAGTCAACAGTGTCCTTAGTACAAAGTGTTTGAGGTTAGCCGATAGGTAATGTTTATGAATGTCGAAGATGTAAGGGTATGAGTAAGGGATAATCTACTCAACGTTTGTATGGTTTCCGCGTATGTTTTAACCACTTTATGAGAAAATATTTTCATTTTTCACTTTAGGTTTTATTTGGTGAATCATGGGTAATTTCGTGGTTTGATGAATGTTAAATATATTGTCTTAGTAAGGGCACCGTTCCAAATGCTTTATCTTAAGACCATGTTATTACACCACTCAGTCTATGTCACTATCTTGTCCAGTGATGATTACATTTTCTCAGGATATAGAGAAATAAAACGAAAAGGTAGGTAAATTAAGTCATAATTAATCGAATTAAAATTTATCGTACTCACTAAAAGAGAAGTTTTGTTCAGCAGAGTAATTTTTCAGATATTTATGTGGTTGAATTCTTAAAATATGAGTTTGGAGGACCAAAGGAAAAACTGTCTTATCGGGATGCCAATTAATCGGTAAGTTGGAAACTGTTATTATGAAATTACCGAACCTTAACCAGTTTGGGCGCTATAAGAACTGAATTCCTTATAATTTTTAAGTATCGAGAATTCTTACATACTTATGAATTGTATGTTTATTACTGATGGAGGTTAAAGTTCGACTGTGGGCGACAACAGGTGTTCGTAATATGGAGGATATTATCCATTCGTTTCATTGAGCATGAGCACAGTGTCATCTTCAGATGTACTCTAGATTTGGTTTTATACAATGGGTGGTCTGAAACGTTTCCTACCTCAGAAATTTCAGAAAAATGTCTTGTATCTTTGTTAGGTCGGAAACGTCTCAGACCACCCTCGTATATTCTTTCACGGCAATTTAAATATCTGATCATAGTTATTGCTGACTATGCTATCTCACCTTTTAAAAATTTAGGCGGTGTTTTAATTTTCATTTAAACATTCATCACAATATGGGGTTTTCAATGTTCTATATTTACATAAATGGGTCAATTTTTATGTTTGTCAAAAGATTTTTAGTCACTTCCGCCTCGGATGTTCTCGCCCAACAATAATTTAGGCTATGCACTTCGCAAAACTGGGACGAAATTAGGAAATTCAGTGCTTAGAAGGTTTCATAGAAGGGAGGAGGAAAGGTGGTTGGGAAGGTTTCGAGGCAGCAAGCAAAAGAAATGACCTGCTGCAACTACGCTGCCTACCTTTGAATCTTCTTGCTATAGGAAACATTTAATCTGCTGAGTGATCCCTTGTTTTAAATTAAATACAACACATCAGTTCCTGTGAGAAACGTAATTTCTCGTTAAAATGTACAAAAGAAAGGCAATTTAGGCTCCACAAGCTCTTCTGCTTTCATCGTTATTCATTTCATTTGATTCGCCCAAGTTTATCCCCAAACAGTTTACCGCGTCATCATATTCCCGACATCACCTCGGTATCAACCTTCGGTGTCTTTCCGGGTCCTCTTTCACCGCCACCATGTTGTTCCTTCGAGTCCTCCTCCATTCATGCCTCTTTTTATATCTCCACCGCTCCACATTTGTTCGGGATCACCGCCACACGTTGTAGAAAATGAGATGGTATGTGAGTTTCATTTTTGTTACATATGAGCGCTTGGTTTTGCCTCTGCCGTGGAACTAAAAGCTTTCGTTCTTTAGCCTGGAGGCAACACACCTACCCAACCTCTCCCTGGATTATTTTAGGCGATGGAATTTTTATCGCCGTGCAGTGCATGTGCTCGGCTCTCTCACTAATTGTATCCACTAGGTTTACAGGGGTTTACCGCATTCTATATTGTCCTCGCTCTCCTCCTCTGGCGTCAAAAGTATATTGAACCCATCTTGTCGATTCGCAGCTGTAACATATCGTTATTTTTGTCATTTCCTCAACTTTCATCGCCAGTCCACCTCAAGTGTATATAAAGTTTACCATGCCGTTCCACAGTTATCTTGCTTATCGACATCTACCGAGATTAATTGATCGTTTCGGGGATCGAGAGAAACGCAGTGATTTGGCAGGAGTGCATTTTATGCTTGTAACATATAACAGTGATAGCGCCCTTGCAGGATGAGTGCTCAGAAAAATTCTGCGAGTGGGTGGAGAGCACTATTTTGAGTTTTAAGCATTACCCGCTTCATTGCCAGACCACCAAGGAAATGGATCGTGAAATATAATTGAGATGGCCTTAAAGACGCACATTTAATTTATAAACAGTGAAACACTGGCGTTTTTAAAATGCAAGAATATAAACTCTTTAATAACCACGTTTGAGTCTTCCTCTCCATAGTAAAACAATACTGCATCAGGTGATGTAATCAGTTAAGCATAAAACTTAAAATAGTCCATTATTTATTATGATTTGCGGAGAAAGTATTGTTTTGTTATTTGAAAATAATTCAAGCGGAATGTTTTTTCATGAAGAGCTCATCATGAAATGCTACGGTGTTTATTGTTGAAATTATATTTTCCTGCAATACTGTATTTTAGTTATAAAAACAGTTCTTCGATTATGTTTATCAGATAATGCAATTGCTGAATTTCATAAATAGCAATCATTGTTCCTCTATAAGCACTTTCGTTTTAAGTTCTCTTTTCTTTAAATGGCCTTCGCCAAAAACATTCTTATTACACATCGCTTCAGCATTGGTCGCGAGAATTTAATCTTTTTAGAGAACAATGTTTGTATTTTTAAGCACACTTATATTTAGTTTTGTTACATAAATCGTTCTCCATACCGTAATACCTTTTCAAAGAAAAGATTTCTCTTTGAGGAAATGACCGCATTCCGAATTATGAGTGATGTCTGTACGAAGCGAGGAATAGCTTTTCCCTTAAGGAAGTTGCGCAGTGGGAACGGAGGATGTTCATAAAAGAATTAAGAGCCGAGGAGCAAAGAGAGATTACAAAGAGAGGAAAACAAGGGGGAAGAAACACGTGGGGGAGTGAAGTGTGTGAGCTTAGTGGGGAGAGGAGAGAGCTTTCTCAAGATGAAGCGAGGAAAGAGGGTTATTTGGAGATTTCTTCAACTTTAGAGGCAAGAATTTCGGGGTCAATAAGAACTGTGGTGCTAGGAGAAGGCTTAAGTTTGCACACGGCTCCTCCTAAGTAGAACTAAAAAGGAGAGGGTAAAGAGAAATGAGGCTATGAGGAATGAGACTCTTATTCTTAAGGTCCTCGCCTAAATGAGCGAATCAAAAATTAGGTAGCACCGTGGAAACAACTTTTCTCGGAGACGAATTCTTGAATAGTGCGCTGTAGAATTATTTAAAAAAATATAAATTCAACCCTCAGTTATTTGTTATCCGTCAATTTTTCTATTATGATACGTTGATAATTGTCAACACTTAACGTAGTATTTGTATTAAGTATCTATCTAGATTTTTTCTGCAGTGGTTTTTATTCTTCATTTTATTCTAATTTTTCATTTTCCGTTGAAAATATGATTAAAATTTGAATGGATAAATAATGAAAAGTGTTATTGATATCAATGATGATAAACAAACTTATCTGTTGAGGCACGGTCAATTCTGGGTTGTCACGTTTCTCACAATTTTGTTCAATTATAATTATCATACTGTAGAAGATGAATGCTAACTTTCATTATGTTAATTTACGAAATTTTATCCACTGAATAATCGAATGCGTCGCCTGTTTTACCTTGGATATTACAAGCGTAAATTGGTATTCGTACGTTCTGAGGAAGGTCATGTTTTCTATGTCTATGCTCCTGGAAACTGTATTGTGAACAAACATATGTTGATTATCACCTGCAGATAATGATTATTACAAATTTTGATTGTTAATGTTAATATTTAATTGGCCCATGTTAAGTTTCGGTGTATTAATGTTAAATTTGAAGATATAAGGATATTGAAGATCAAAACTGAGATTCATGCCTTATCCTTAATGATTTGGCCATTATTAATCCTCCGCGTCAAATCTATGATAATTGTTAACTAATTTTGGAATGAAGTTATATTTCTCGGTTGTATATATGGCACTATATTATCCTTATTCTTTCTTTATATGTCCACAGCCTAAGATTATTCCGACTGTTTTATGTTGTCATCGGATGGATGTCATCTAATTTCCAGCAAAATATCCCTCACTCATCATAATTGAAATAATTCTGTATAATTGCTCATTTTTTTGAGTACTCCAGGGACATATATTTTTTAAATCTCTGTTAAAATATTTATTTATAGTTTTTATCTCTTTTTATGCGTTATAATAGCCATGTCCTTGTCCAGCATAACCAATTACATGCAATCACGGCTCTCCACATTACCCTGGGCTTGTCTACAACAGCCTAACAATTCTCCTTATCCGCATCTCTCCGTTTTACTCTTCTCTTTCCCATCCCCTTAAGATACCTCTTGATATCTGCTCTCCGTTCCTGGACTCCGAACACTTTATTTTCCCTCAATATTCCTGTATTCTTAGAATAATACCAGCATAACGACATTTTCGTCTTCTTTTCAATCAATATCCCTAGTCCTGTGCGGACATTTTTTTTTCGCTTCTTTTTTTTATGATCCATACTCAACGTATAGATATTTCTACAATCGCCCGTACCCATTTTCGCAATAGATGATTATTTTTTTAACGCATGGAGACTTGGATTGGACATCCATAAGTGCTTCTATAGTTTCCGATTTTATTAGAAGCCAGGGGGTGAAAGAATTTGCCTCTGTTTTTGATAAGATATCCGTTATTAGTGCAAGTCATTTGAAAAAAGTTTTACTTTTGGAACTCTAATACCTAATTATTCTTATTCCTTTTATTTGTTCGTATTGATATACAAATAAATTGCATGTTCAATTTGAACCTTGCGCTTTCCTAGAAAACATTTTTCTCTCATAATACCGCCCATGTGGTATACATACGCAAAAAGCACACATATGTACATAATGAAAATCATACCCTGGGTCTTGCGATTCTTTAGAGGACTTTGTAACTCATATTAACTATAACTTTGAGGCTTTATTTCAGAGACAGAGGTTATATTTATAATCGAATTAAGTATTTGGAATTTTGAAAGTTATTTCAAACGTTTTTGTCCTACTTTTGCGTTCAAACATTATTTTTATGATATAAATAAGTTAAAAAATTAGATTAGTGTTTATTAATCTTTAACAAGCATTTGTGAAAAAAGATTTTTAAATAAAAGTAACACATTTTTAGCAATGTAATCTTAACCTTGCTAGGCTTATTAAAATTGTTACAGGAAGAAAATAAGTTGGGAAAAGCGAATTGGGAGACTAGATAATTAGTCTCTTTTGTGCGGAAAGACTTAAGATCCGTACTAATAGCCGTCTCCCAGCTCTGGGAGCGAGTAAGGAGTTCCCTATGTCAGTCAGTATTTCCCATGTGATTTTAAGGCATAGGAGAATCCTTGGAAACTCCCAGCCCTGGGATACCATATGGGCAATTTTGGGGACCACTTAAAGACTCCCATGTCTCGGAAAAGGCTACTTAATATAGAGCCACGACGTTTTTAAAGAACAAATCACTCGAAGATACGTTTGGCATCGCGAGGGTTATAAAAAGCTCTAGTTACAGCAACAGATGAAATGGAAATATAAGAAACATAGACTCAACAGGCGTATGGATTTATTACGATTAATAATTAAAGAAAAATCAAGGTTAAGGGGAACGGAATATGTAATAGTTATTACCAACAGAAAAGTAAAATTTTAAAGAAAAACTTCAGACAGTCATCCGACATTCCTTTTGCGAACTCTTCATATTTGGTCACTTTTTCGAAAGCGGATAAACGAAGTAGATCACCCGAATGCACATGTTTATATTATGTCTACAAATTTTATATTGGGAAAGAAATAATGCAAAACGCCAGTCTAATGTGTAATATACGTTCAGCCAATCAAAACATTTGTGCAAACACTTCCATGCTCATATGATCCTCTCTCATTTATTTTCAGTACGGGGCATGTCTATATAAATCAAGCCAAAATGCGTTTTCCTCGTTCGCAAATGTAATTAGTATAACGATTAAATATATACTAAGGGTATATTATTGGAAGCATAGAGCTATTAAGATTGAATGTAAACTTCGTAGATTTTACGTGCATTGTTCATAGTGGTAAGACATGTTTTATCACAGAATTGGTATCTTCAGATACCTGGACTTATACATCTACATCTACTTAATACGCCGCAAGGGCGCGTGGCGGGGGTCGTTAGGACACCACCCGTAATTTAGAAAGGAAAAAAAACAGCATGCAAGAACCACAAATTCATACATTCACAAAAAAACAGGGCATACATTCATGCAAGTACACTTACACCCCACACACATGCAAACACTCAAACTAACAACTAACATTCTCATGCACCTGCAAGTATACCTAACAGCTTTGCAGTGTTTAACTTTGCTCCGACTTGTAAATTCAATGTTTTTAATATTTCTAAAGTGACTTCTGTTTTTTTCTATTATGATTTCTGATTGTTTGGGGAAAGAATGAGTATTTGTATCTATCTGTACTGGAATTATCTTTATCTATCTGGACATTTCACCACCTATCTTATGAAAACGTTTGTGCCGCATATATAATTTACTTGTAATCCACAGCATTTTTATTTACTCTGCAAGATGAAGTTTCGCAAATGTGAGATTGAAGCCGTTGCTATTTATTCAGACATGGTTCATGGTATTCCATTTAATTTTATCAGGTTTAATTCAGTTTACAAATGAAATTTGTGCCTAGCATTATTTTTAATTTAGTTGAAATGAGTGCGGAGATAGTTCAACTATTTGTCAGTATCCTCGTATAGTAGATAGGTCATACTTTATTGGGTATTTTAGTCTGAATATTCAATGTTCCATTTGTTTTTGGGGTTTTAAAAGTTTTAGTTTTTAATTAAAGTGGCAGGAAAGGACTTTTCCTAACTTGCCAAATGGAATGAAATTGGCTTCCGATGAAATATCAGTAGACTAGACATAATTTTGGAGACTAAAATAAATGTGAAGGAAAATGTGAGGTCAATGTTTACGTTCAAACCATGAAAGGGTTACCTATGGCATTTCATGCTGACAGAAGGAAACGAAAATATGCTCAAAGGTACAAATAATAATGTCATTAAATATATAAATTGGCCAAATGATTTGTTGGTAAAGAGTGGTCGGGAGGGATGAATTCGGGAAAATTCACATTTCTCTGCACTCTTTGAGAACCTAGAGCTGAAAGTAAGGGCTAAAGAAAGGAAGAGGAAAGAGAGTATAAAAGAGAAAGGAGGGCTGGAAATGAAGGGGAAAACAGGGAGAGAAGAATTAGGAGAGATGGTAAGAAAGAGAATTATAGTTGGGGAAGGGCGGGCTGAAAGGGGTGGAAAGATAAAATGAAACGCGGAGGAAAAGAGTGAGACGTACGACCTGAAAAGTAAAATGGAAGAAGTAGTAGTAGTTTTGAGGGGAGCGACCGACAGCTAAGGTCATTTGCGCCATAGGGGATGGATAGGAAAGGATGAAGGGTGGAGAGAAACCCGGCGTCGGCATTAGCCTACTCTTTACGAAAGGCGCCAAGGGGTCCACAGTTTAACGTCCCATCCGACGGACGGCGTACTCACTCAAAGTGCCCTCCACAAAGCACCTCAAGTAGGGATCGAGATACCTCTGAAAAATATTCAACACCGCCGGGATTTGAACCCGAAAATGGAAGAAGAACGGTGGGTGAAGGAGAGAGGGTGTAGAGTGGGTTCAAGGTATGAGATTGGCATTGGGTGCAGAGGGACGGGTCGGAGAGCGTAGGGCGAAGAAGGGTGTTGCAGACCGTGGAAGGGGAAGATCTGGAGAGTGGGAGAGAGGAAGCAAGTTCCACAACCGCATTGTCTCCCGCGAGTCATGGTGCTCTGCGCCCGACCCTCCTTACTGCTCTGCTCTCCTCCTTTCCTCGTTCTCCGTCCAATCCCTTTCTCGTGCCTTCCACTGTAATCCTCCTCTTCCTTCTTGCATCGCTCCGCCTCCTCCCGTTCCACCATCCCTCCTCACCCTCTCCGTCCCCATGTGAGGATCGGGTAGGAGGGCCAGGGGGAAGCTGGGAGGGGGGTGCGGACGGTTAGCCCTTCCCCCCTCCTCTTTCCTCCGCTGCCTCCCGAGCGCAGCGGCCATTAATCCCCAATTATGGGGGGTGGAGGACGGGCGGGCGAGTATGTGGAGGGTAGGGGATGCGTCGTGAAATCACTCCCGTCCGTCTCCTCCACCCAAAACTCTCGCGGTTCTCTCCATCTCCGTCCCCCCGCTCACTCCAGCGCTTAGGCATTCCGTCCTTATTCTCCGGATTCTTTCTCTTTGTGCGCTTGACTAATTCATTCTTCACTCTCTCTCTCCCTTTTTCTCCCTCTCTCCCACCTTCTCCCTCCCACCTTTCCCCCTCCCCTTCTCTCTCCGCCATAGAGTATGCAGAAACGAAATGTCTTTTTCTCCTTCTCACTTTCGTTACGTCCATCTTTCAGTTTCCATTTATCGTGTCATCGCACCCATCTCTTTGCCGTGCTCCCGAATCCATTTTACTCGTTACAGTTGGAAGATCGCAAACCCTCCCTCATTTATATCTTTTTTAATGCCTAGCCAAAATTTTCGTTCCTTTGTAATCCATCATGTATTTTATCCCAATACTAATGTTTATTCATCAAATATCGCTGCCCATTTGTTGGGTAATGTGGCACGGGGTGCTAAGATTCCGTCGAGAAACATGGTGGCGAAATAAATGGTCTTCGAGCCATTGTAAATATCTTCAGAAGGAATTTTTTTAGTGTAAGGTATCTAGGGTATTTTAGTGTATCTGTCAAGGCATATTCATTCAGAAAATCAACGGTACACACTAATTAAATCGATTATGAGGAATGGATCCTTTACCATGACAGTATACCTGCACCTTCAGCACTGATTGTTCGCCAGTTTCTGGCAAAAAATTCAATCACCATCCTAGATCATCCTCCTTATTCGCCAGATCTCGCCCCCGGCGACTTTTTCCTATGCCCAAAATGCAAAAATGTGATGAGGGGACATCACTGGGAAGATGTGGACACAATACAGAATAAAATGACGAGACAACTAAAAAGTCTCACTGCTGAGGACTTCCAAGGGTGCTTTAAACTGTAGAAAAAAAGATGGAATTTGTGCATAGCAACAAATAGAGAGAACTTTGAAGGGGACAAAATCGATGTAGACTAAATTTTGCAAAATCAAGTTTTTATTTCCTCAGTTCGCGTAATTATTGGACAGATTAGTATCTAGCTCTGTATGTATTGAAGTCTCCACATTATGTTGTTAGCGAATCGATTGTTTATAGATTTACCACATCTTTAATAACTAATTAATTTTGCCATATACTTCATTTATACGTAAATATCCATGGAGAAAAAGTCCAAACAATTACTAATATTTTCGTCCAAACTTTTATTTCATCGAAATAAACTTTGAACGCGGAAAAAAGTTACAGACTATTGTATTGAAACATCTGAAATATATAATATTTTTCTCAGAATATGCACATCACTTTGCTGTATTTAAAGTTTCAAGATATGTTGATTGACACGGTTAATACGAACCTACATGTAAGTCAGTCCCTCTATAAGTTGGTGCAGTCATAGAGGGATGTCCCATTCTCTCTCTTTCGGTATTAAATTTAATTTGGATGAGGGGAGGTTTGCGCTATCTCTCTTGCCTTAAGATTAGAGTTTACAGATCGGCAAAATGCTCATTAAAATGTTCGCATGGTGTACAATCAGAAGCAAGAACATTGTACGTTTCACGTCCAAAAGGAAACGATTCTCTTGTTTATCCTGTCATCTCGCCTGACGCATGTAATATCTAGATGTAATTTTTGCTGGCTTGAAACAAAACTGAATATAATGGTTAAAGAACTTAAGAAATAATTTCCCAAACACAAAATAAAGCGCTGTAGAATTTTTAATTACAAAATCCCTTGCCCTAGCACTGCAAAATAAGCTCTTGCAAAAATTAAAATAAAGAGGTATCTACCCATGCAAGTGCTATGTTTCTTTCGCGACTAAATTCAAGTAATGGATAGTAATTCATGGAATCAGTTCCAATTCGTGAAAGAAAGCAACAGATTCCTTTAAGCGACGTGAGTGTTTCCTTCTTTTTCCTTATTCACATGAAGGCAAAATTGTGAGTTCTCCAGTAACTTTAAATTATTTGCTATAGATACGTAATGTGCAGTATTTGGCAAAACATCGGCAACCGAGAATCTTTCAAAGACCTACAAAACATTATTACATAATAAAATTCATGACTGTACAACTTAATCTGAATAAAATAAGCAATGAGGCACATAACTTAAAATATTCGCCAAAACCGACTCATTTCCCTATAGATTTCTACTAATATTCATTGCTACCACTGTGTGAGTAGATGTAATCTTCAATACTCACCCTATCAGTTCCAGGAAAGTAATTTCATTATCCCTCTAAGGCATTATTTTTCGTCGTATATAAATTGCTATTTCCAAAGTCTGGTTGGTGTAATGTATGGAAGTGACGAAAAATCTCCTCAAAACGAGGATCTTAAAGAAATCCTAAGCATCATCCAGTACTTCTTACGTATTTATTGTATGATAGTATAGCCCCGGATGAAGAAAATTTTTATGAACTTTTTGCATAATTTATCAGTCAGTAGGTTAAACATTGCTCATTTTCAAGAAATATGAAAGTTCTTCCAATGAAAATGTTGTGATTTTATTGCCAAAAAATGAATATGCCTACTGTTTTTTCACATTTTTATCTTATTCACATTTTTTATTTCATTAGCGGCCTGTTAAATGTCCACGTGACCACAAATACGTCATTCAATTTCCCCTGTTTATTCGCAGAACGAGTTTTCTATTTTCGTATTAAAGATATGACATAACCCACGCTTTGCAAAGTGTATTCTTGTCCTGAGGGCAGCGAGAAGCAAGTAATAAAGGTGATGGTGTCGGGAAAAATAGATAGACCAAGAACTTAATAGAGTATCCCACCCCGAATGCTTTTTTTTCAGGCTTAAGTTTGCGTCGTCTACCCCACCGGTGGCGGTCGGCGTAATTTGCCCTGAAACCCCATTCGAACAGCTGCTGTCATGATCTTGATAGCAGGACGTGTGCTCCGGGATATTCTCGGCATTCCCATGAGCATCGTCATCCGCTACTCTGGCAGCGAATGTTACTACATCCGCATGAGCCGTCACAGTCTCCCCGATGACCACAGCACAGTTCTCTCCAGTATTCTCCCCGATGACCATCCAGTTGATTCTCAGGAAAGAGTTTCATATTTGCGAAAGGATCATCCTTTTTCACACACTCTGCGACTCTGAGGTGATGATCGGCCTTAGATCGAATGGAAATCAGCGTTCAGTAAAGTCACTCTTCTTCATGACTGGCCACCGCTCTCAACTCGCAGAGAGCGACATTATAGCTCTATCTCGTACATTGAAAAATGATGCCTCAGTCCATACAAAACGTCCTGCTTCCATCGGTGTGCGCTGCAAATGTGCTTCGACAGAATGAGAATATAAAAAATCAAGTTATCCTCTCAAATTAACGGTAACAATAATATAATTGGCTGCTGTGGAATTTTTGCTAGCTACTAATAAATCTCTAAATACATCATTAGAGCCGCGATTATTTGAGTTGAATGGCTGACTAGAATTCAAACACTTCGCTATGAAATAATAAAAGATCTCTCGGCATTCATCTGAAGTGTGCTTTACATAATCGTCAATCAAAACACTACTAAGGTTCACAATTCACAAACTAGGCTCCCACATATTTGTGTGATGGGCGCAAGCTTAACGGTGTGTGCTATTTGTGTACTATATTTTCCCTAAAATGTGTCCATAGTAATAAAAATGAGTTACAATTTTTAGAATCATACTTTGTCTTCCTGATAACTAAAGTTGTTCAGAAGGAAATAAACCATGATCATATGTAATACAACTCATAGATCTAGAAGAGATCTCATAATTCTTGAATACATGTCAAATACGGCCTAACGCTGTCGATTCCAAATAATGATATTAAAAAGAGGTAAAATTAATACCATTTTCGTACTGAGGTACCGCTCTATTTATAAAGTGATTGTTTTGTGGTAGCCTACAACTTGTTTTTTTCTTAATTCTCTCGAGTGTATTCCTGTAACTAATAATTAATCTTCTCAAACTTTAAACGTATACAACGGAAATCACGAACAATGCCACTAGTTACACTTTTATGTCTTTTCAATTCAGATGCTGCATTGTTATTGTCAATTTTTTATTTAAAAAAAATTACCAATGGCATCCAAAATACCTTAAAACCACTTGTCCTGGCTGACGGCCATAGAGTATGGTTCCATTGTTTGTAAGCTCTACAACTGTTTGCCGTGTTTTCTTCGTATTTTTAAATGTTAGAGTAAATCCGTGTCTACTATTCCAGTTATATACTAATAGTATACTAATCTCTACCGTACTTATATCCTCATAAAATTCAAATATATTCAGATTAATATCTGGCATCGTTGTTTTTTGCTGTTAAAATTTTCATATTAATGATACCCAAGTAGCGTTAGGCTTTTCAGTTGGTGCTTAAAGTGCCCCCACCACTCCGTTTTGCTGATGCACTAAGTATCTAAAGAGTGTTGACAATATTGGGATGATTTGGAGTTCATGTAGATTAATGAGTCTTATCCGTAATACGATTACTCCAAAACTGTGTTTTCTGGTTTTCAAATCATACTTTAATTTTTGTTGGAGAGGAAATGGAAAATTGGTTAAACTAGTAATCATGTTAACCTCGTTATTTTTCAGCATATATAACGTAAGCCCCGAGTTCATGGCTTTTTCCTGTTGCGAGTGTTGTGAGTTTATGTTCCACTATCTGAAACGTCTATCTTCTCCCTCCATGGTAGATTTTTCTCATGCTAAATATAAAAAATTCCCTTTTGATACAGTGCTGAACCCAGAGGTTGTAGTCAAAATCGAAGAACAAAGAATTTTAGGAGAGGAGGGGAAAAACGAGTCACCGCGGAGAAACATGAGGGGAGTGAGAGGTGAGGGAGCGCTTATATGGCAATTACCTTCTGTAATTGCTTGTCCAAATTGAATTCCCGCGGGGAAGAGAAACCGAAAACCCTTTTGTGACGAAGGGCATAGCTAAAAGCTGAGTGTGGGATAATGTTACTAGTAATGACTGTCGAAAAAACTAGAAGCGGACGAGAAGCGAAGGGAAATCGAGAATTACTGGCACTGGAGCAGAAAATGAGCATCGGAAAATACTATTGCCAGAATATTACGAAAATATTTAGCATCAGAACCGGTCGAATCAAGGAGTTGAATCATTCTAAGAGAATGTAAAGCAGTAAAGGAGTCTATGAGAGGCAATGGAGAAGGGAGCCCTGGACATAAGGAGGAAGGTAAATTTAAGCTTAACGATACAAATCTTTGATTCCATGAACGATATTGGATTATGTGTTTAATAACAGGGGTATTTGCTTAAGCGATAAATTGTGATTTCAAAATTTGATTCATCGGAATAAATTCATCATG
This sequence comes from Hetaerina americana, assembly GCF_022747635.1. Classification (NCBI taxonomy): domain Eukaryota; kingdom Metazoa; phylum Arthropoda; class Insecta; order Odonata; family Calopterygidae; genus Hetaerina; species Hetaerina americana. The sequence continues at coordinate 56,888,299 of NW_027286874.1, read as the reverse complement.
ACGAGCTATTAATTCAAGCATTTGTGTGTAGCAGCTCTCCAGACTATCCTGTCCCATGCTGGTCTCTTAATTCCCTCATAGTTCCCCACACACACATCTCCCATTACCTGCTACTCATGATTCATCCGTAGTCTTCCTCTGTAAGTTTCCTTCTCTGTTTCCTTCAATTATAGAAATGACTGAACAGGTGTTAAGGATTAACTGAAAGTAAAGCCCGAGGTATGCATATGCCGTTGACTTGCGACACTAAAGCTGTCAATACTATTTACTATTGATAACATTCGAGAAAGCGGGCCAATGTGTCACATCATCCCTGCCATTAGGCTTCAGGTCATCTTATAATGAGCATAGCAAACAGCAAAAGGTTACCTGGGATTTGAGGATATTTTATGTCATTTAAAGGGTCTGAACTGTGTGGCAAGGTGCAAGAAAAAGGGTTTGGAAGGTTAGAATTATTAGAAGAGAACAGAGCAGATTGAATGGCAATTCAGATATGTGAAGTTGGAAGGCTGTTAAGTTTGGTCAAATTGGAATGAATAGCCGAGGACAATTCACTGAGAAAAATAATTCTGGTATATTGATTTAGAGGAGTGAGAAAATAATTATTATGCTAATCTTGAAACTTGGGGTTCAATTTCGGGAGAAATTAATCTCTTAACTCTGGCCTCTAACTCCTTACATAAACTCAGGAACGAATATAATTACTGTTCTTTGTACCAGTTCTGATCTTCTTGAGGTAGCGTTGAGAATGCGGTATCTTTCACGTCTTTTTGTTGAAGAAAATGGAGTAAAAGTGAAATACTCCTTGAATAAATGAAATATATCTTTTCTGCACACTTCTTCTTGCTCACTCGGCCTTTTTAACGATTTATTTTCTTTATCAGAGAACTCGTCGCCAGTTTTTTCATCGCATTACACACTCCTCTTAAGAATATTGTTCTTACTGTTTATTTTTCTGACTATTTGTTCTATTTTCTCATTTCTTTATCCTTTTATAAGTCCTACATTTGTGTTTCATAAACTATTCCCAATATTGAATTTACCCTCTAGTTTATTATCCTCTTCCAATAATTTCTCAGGTATCAAGGGGATTAATGAACCTGTGAAGTGCTTAGAATGTAGTGTTGAAGTCTTAGGCTTGAATTCCACACAGTAGGACATGGATGCAAACTCTATGATCCACTATTCGTGCTGCAATGTATTATTTGTATTAGAAAGCGTTTTCACAGAGAACAGTTTCAGAAACTAAGCTAAATATTTACAATAATCGATTATTTTTATTATTTGGCATTTTAATTCCATATTTCATGCATCTAGTGCATACATACTTTATGTTTAACAACATTATACCTATAATCGCCTTTTTATTTCAATTGTGGTCGATCAATTTTTACAAAATCATTTTACAAGTTGGAAGAGTTTTAGTTTCAATTTTTAATGCTTCTAACATAACCGGGATCAAGCAGGAACAATCGCGATGGTACATTGTATTTTATCGCACTTTCATACTAGATCAATGATTAGGATAATAATAGCATTAGCTTTGACCGACTTAAGTATCTGTGTAGTCTATTTAAAGATGTGCTTGACTCTATTTAAGCCAATTTAAGCCGATCTCCTCAATTCCTTAATTTTTATAATGTTAATGATAGCAGTTTCCCGTTACTATTCAAGTAGGTACTGTAAGAATCACAGGAATTTATTGATTATTTAAGAGTTTTCACCCAGATAGATATTTTAATAAGATTCCTCCCCATTGATGCTCCTTAATCTTTACCAATAAAATATTTAGGATATCATGCTACCTAATCTTTTCCTTTAGAAAAAAAATTTAGTCCATTCTCCGGGGAAAAAATAACACAATGTTTAAGAACACTCAGAGTTTAAGAGGACGCCTCGGTAGCTTAAGTGGCTAAAGCACTCGACCGGATATTGAGCAATCTGGGTTCGAGTCCCAGTCAAGGCGAATGATTTTTACGCTCTGAAATTGTTGCATTAAAATGCACATTAGCGGATGACTCCGTTAAAAGTTACTGTTGCGGCATCTCCCGCAGTTTCTTTGGAACACAATGTTCTGAACTTTGATTCATACACTGATTTTTCCTCATGATATTTCCGATTTTGAGTTGTTATTCCCCAACGAGTTAGCGCCAAATGTAAAGATGTTCTGAATAAGGAAGAGAAGCATAAGTTAGAACTTAAGGACGGAATGGCACGAAGCGAGCTAAGAGGAAGAGTTACAATTCCCTCTATTTATTTTTCATTAATTGGCCGCTCTCAAAATTTTTCCACCCCGCCAGAACGTTTGCGCGTAAAGTTGCATTTTTCAAGCCCATTCCGCGTCAGAAATTGGCACATCCAATTCCTACCGCGCGTCCATGGAAACGTGAACCGAGGAGATATCCGAGGTGGTGCGGGGGAAGGGAGGTGGCGGGTGGAAGATGGAGGAGTTGAAGGGAGGGAGGAGGCGTGCGGCAGAATGGAGAGAGGGAATGAGGATAAGTGGTTGAATAAGCGGGGAACGTGAGCGCGGGGAGGGCATGGGAGTGAGGCGGAGGGGAAGAGAAGTTTGGGCAAGCCAAGCAGAGAGCTTCGTCTCCGTTGGACTCCTACCTCATTTAGGTAGTAATTTCTCTCTCCGACCGTTCCTTCTTTTCTCCAACATTATATCCCATCGTCTCGTCTATGCTTCACACTCCACTTTACCCGCCCCCCGCGACATTCCTCCCCAACTCTTCTCCCTCCCTCCACTCAGCCTGCCAACTTGCCTCGAAATCCTCCCTGAAAACTTATCCTATCCTCCGATTATCCCCCCTCGGCGTTCCAGTTTTCACTTAAATGTTTTTACAATATTGCTTGCGAGTAAGTTTCGCGGAGGCTCGTAAGGTTTCGCGTATAGGCGTCCTCATCAGAATTTTTTCAATATCATACTTAAAAATGTATCTTTTAAATATTATTTTCAGCGATATAATTTTGAATTTTATCTTAAATAGCTCATTAACATGCACGAATTTTGAACTTTTAGATTTTACGGCATGATTTTCATTGTAGCTTGTTCAAATCATTTTGACTCCTTGGCGTTTCAATAATTATTTTATTAAAGTGTATCTAGATTAATTTTTTCCATCTGCTTCTCCTGTTTCTTCTATTTATTTCTTCGGCTTTTCTTCGATGCTTAGCAAGGTTTTCATTCAGTTAAAAAGGAAAAGCGTTACTGTAGTTGGTGTTTTGATTGATTGGTGTACAGTTTTTAAATCTTTCAACTCGAAACGATTTATTATAGGCTATAGTGATTTTTCCTCTTACGACAATTTTAAATAAAGCATTGTGTGTGTGCATATACCCCTTGTTGATAACAATCCTTTTCAATCCGGGAGGACAAGGTTTAGTTCGAAAAATTGAAAATATCTATTTTTCTCCTAACACGCTTTATAATTTTAAAAAGGAAAGGGATTTTATCTAACCAGAGCAACTGTATATTTCTCCATTTCCACTCGCTTTAGCATCGAGAAAATTTCATTTACGTTCATTCATGCTTCTACTTTTTGATTTGTATATTTATTTTAATCCATTTCCGTTAACTCGTTTCATTCCCTTTCCAAATAGTGACAAGAACCGTTTCTCTTTCCCTCAGCTCTAATGACTGCTCTCACACTTCCATCAGCGTTATTTTATTTCCATTAAGTGTTACCAGAAATCCTCATGTTTTTCCTCATTTTTCATTTACACCTGATAGTTACGTAAAAAACGCACTTGATAAGGGAGATTGGAGCTTATAGTAATAATTAGGTTCATATGTACTTGCATCATATTTTACTTCTAAGCATGTTCCAAAATTGTAAATCCTAAATTGTAATAATAGTATTCGATTTATTTCTTTCCCTGTAAGACACATTTATTTGTCAGGTAGCCTCTAGAAATTCGATAAAATCTTGTTATGAAAAAACACTGCTTACAACACAATACCTATTTTTTAATTTATAGAAATCATTTCGAGAAATCATTATTGTTTTAATCATGTCGTATAATTTGAACAATTGAAACCCTTAAAAATTCCAAACCTTGTATACCGTTTTGGAAGCAGTTTCGCTCATCATGTCATCCTTCAGTCATTTATTACTACTACTTCATCAATTTTTGTTTATATAATACGACAAAAATGGATGTTTTTCCTCCATTTCATTATTTTAATCAATATTTAAAATCTTATTGCTAAATTCTACGTATATCTGCCAAATGTTTCCTTCATCCATATCGTGATATCACTTTCCTGGTTTTCCTTTTATTTGTGTTGAAATTTCCATTGTTCTCTTAACGTTCATCGCTAAAGCCTCCTATATAAGCTCATCTTCCTTTATCAATGACCAAGTTCCAGGAAAATAAAAGGCTACCTTCATAGTCAAGTAATCACGTCATTCCTTTGTATTTTAAATTAAAATTCTTGCTGTCAATTCCGTCCTCTTCATTAAGGCATGCATGACTGAAGTAATGCTTCTCCAGTGGCTTCTCTAATTCCCCCAATTTAGTTTACTGAACCAATTTTAGTTGCATGGACTCTTCTACTTACCCCGTTTTACGCCCTGCTCTTCAATCCTTAAGCTATTCTTCCCATTTTATGGAAATCTTACTGCGTTTTTTTTGGGATTATTGCTCCCATATTAATTTTTTCAAGACGCATAACAATTAATGCAGTTGCTGGGTAAGCTGGCCGCCTGAAAATTATCATTATTGAATATTATAAAATGCAATAGTCAAATTAAGTTAATTGGGTCCTCATTTATTTTTTCCATGCCAATTAGCTCTATTTTCAATTCCTCTTCGTATATACAGTATTAATGAATGCTATCTTTCACTCCCATGCAGATTCCGGTTTTCTTTCCGATTTCCATAATAATAAATAATAATTCATGCCTATTTCATAAATTTGGAGTCACTGTCCGTTTATACCCTCATCTTGACACTGTTGAGTGTCTTCAATATCACTCTCACTGAAGGTTTTCTTCGACATTAAATTCATCTTTCTGCTGAGTTACCTGGTCCCTCTTGTTTCAATATATTTATGCGATAGAATAAATGGGCAAAATTATATTATTTAATTCTCTGTGTTTGTGTACTTTCATTTCCTTCTCTCTTCCATGCTCATATTTTTTTCCAGTCCTTTTTCTTCCATTTGCCCGTCTCAAAATTTGTTTTCCAACTACAATATTCTTCCCACCTTTCTTAAACTAATACCTCATCTTCTAATTCATTTCTACTTGCAGGCTGAGAATTTTAATCTAATACATTTAGATGCTGGTTTAAATACGTAGCCAATAAAGTTAATGATTTGAATATATATCATCCCGAAATGAGCTGAGCCACACTTACTGATGACTCAATTCGTGTACGAGTATATGGTTTATAAAATAGATTTCAGCAACTGTTAAATTATTTCTCCTGCAACATTCTTTTATTATTTTCTCACTACGTTCCTCTATCATTCCTAAGCTAATTTCTCCTGTTCCTCCCTCTCATCCCACCCTGAACTCCAGTATCGATTGGAAACACTGTGTAATGTTTCCAAATAAATCTCGTAGCATTTGATCCACTTAGGATACGCTATTCTTTCACTGTCAAACCTACTGGATCTGATTTATGTATACTATAAAATATCAATCTCTAGTTCTGTAATCACTGAACTTTCTAAATCGTCTGTTCAGTGCTATGGCTACCCCAAGTTGTGCTATATAGTAAATTCCTTATTACCTGCATATTCATATTTCTGAATATTATTGCATCTCTTCTAGTAGTAACCTTATTTTATTCCTTATTTCATTTTCATGGCATTTATTTTTGCATAGGGAGATAATTGAGAGAGTTGTTCTCGCGTTGTAACATATATAGCATAACGGGAAATCGTTGAGTGACATATTGAAATGAAATGAAACAATATACTTTGTAATTCCTCACACTTTATTTAAAAAAACACGATCCAGGTTTCGACGTTGAACGTCGTCATCATTGGTCCTCATAGAAGCAAACTTGGCATATATACCTTCTGATCAAGGGAGGGGGGTTGGTCAGAGAGGAAGGGTGGAGGGGTAAAAAGGTTACAATGCAGCTGGGAAGAAAAGAGAATTACATCTCTCGGTGTCAATCGCTGACATGGAAGAATGGTAGGTCTAGGAGTGGGGAGTGAGAGGGATACAAAATTTCGTTGGCTAGTTCAGCTTTGCAACGGACATTTCAAAATTTCCAACTGCTCCAAAACATCGAGCCTTTGACCTTTATTTTCAAAATGAATAATTTTCGTCACAAAGTCACTTTTGTGGTAACTTTCGATGTTGAGCTTTGCAAAGAGGGATGTTATGTTCTTATTTTTTCATGTTTGGTTTTCGTTAATTCTTTCTTTAAAATTCCGTCCCGTTTGCCCAAAATACTTCGTGTTACATTCTGAGCACTTAAACTCATACACACCACTCCTCTCGTTTTGGGGACTTTGTCTTTAGGGTGAGAGATCAGGTTCTTAAGGCATAAACCACTCTAAAAGGTACATTTAATTTTTTCTTTAGGTAACATTTTAATTACTTCTTGAGAAATAGTCCCTAGATAGAGTACGAGTATTCTTCGCCATTTGGCAGTGGGATCTTTTAAATGTTCGGGGTTGTAAATGTTTCTTAATTCTATTTTTGTAAGTTTATTTCGGAAAAGTTTATTAATTAGATCTTCTGCCTAGCCATTGTTTACTGCTAACGTTTGGATTACATTAAGTTACTTATTCACGTTGAATTTTGACATAGGGATAGCGGTTAAACGGTGGATCATTGCATGAAATGCCGAAAGCTTTTGGTCGAAGCAATGCCTTGAAGAAGAATTAATTAATTGGTCCGTATACATATTTTCCGTCCGTATTTTAAATGAAGTGTGTGGAATTACAAAGTATACTATTTCATTTCATTTAAATATGTTATGCAAATTCCATAAAGTTACACCAAGACAAAAAATTTCGTTACGTGATCCTTACAACCGCTTCACTCAGGAAAAAAGGTTGACCATAAATTCTACAGAACTTCTCCAGAGACTTTTTAAATGATTCTATCTACTGTTAAAGTTGTTCCATTCCGTCAACTTTGTAGAACATGTGAAGTGCAAACATTTATCATAATTAACTTAAATTTTTTTTTTTTTTTTTAATTTTCACGTCGACGCCTTTGGAGCTCATTTATTGATTGATACAAAACTGACCAACTTCGTTCATGATATAAAACTAAAATTCATTTTCCGTAAGGTCTTTTAAGTTTCATGGTCACACCAGTAATATTTTAGCCAACCGAAACATACCCCTAGCGGATTATACGGCAGCATGATGAATGGGGTCAGGTTCGGCTGGACTTAATATTTTGCCGCTTTCTCGGAATGAATTCAGAGGAAATCGATGGTTAATCAATAAGTATTTTCCTTCGTCCTCTTCACCGTCCTTTTCCATTTCCTCTTCTGTATGTTATTGCCACACTCGTCCTCCCTTGCCTTACTTAATACCCATGTTGTCCTTACACTACCCCGAATTCTCTTTCTTTACATTCCTACATTTCTCCTCTTTCTTTATTTCCTTCCTCGATGCTTTGGACTTACACGGCTTTCCGTAGCCTTCGCCTGTTTCCCCGTCCCACCGTCTTTGTTCTGATTCTTTATGTGTCCCTTCATCTCTGTCTCTCTGCTCTCACCGGTCTGATATCCTCCCTTTCTCAGTTCACATTGGCCGTTGCCGTACTTCTTTTTATCTCTCCATCCCTGAGGACACCAGTCCTGCGTGTTTGGCTCTCATCCTACAACATTTTCCAATCCGCAAATCCCGTTAACTCCTTTACCCTTCTTTCATCCCACCGTGCCTTACTCGCCGCACCTCTTCCCATATCTCTTCCCCGCAGCCAACTTTCACTACGCGATCCTTCCTCTCTCGTTGTCTCTCTCTCTCCGGCCCTCTTTATCTCCCAGCTTTCCTCAGATACGGCCACCTCCGACACACCCTCTTAACTCCCCTATTTCCCAATTAGCTCACCGCTGTCCTCCTTTCCTTGTATCCGCGAATGAAACCTCAATCGGATTATCCTGCCTTTGACGAAAGCCCATTCGGACGATCTTGCTTCAAGTCAAGCATCCTATTTCTTCGCTGCCTAATCATTTATGTCTTCGGAGATCTCACATGGTGTTGTGGTCATGGCGTCTTCTTATAGAGAAAATTTCGGAATCAACTTTGAATTTTGTGGGATTCTTGAGTCATGATTGTTCGCGCATGACCATCATATACTTGTATATAAAGTTATAGTAACTAATATATCGGCAAATCGTTGTCTAATTTTTATCTTTTCATTGGAAAAAGTAATTGTTAAGAGCCTATTACCTCTTCACGTCTAGCCATATTCTTTATTTTCACCATAATCTCTATCTAATTACCCACCTTCGTGCGCAATGCTCGAGATACCATGTGTCCAACTGCTATCACATCTGTTACTCTGACAACAACGTAGGCTATAAGTTGAATTTAGGTTCATTGTCCTTGAAATAATAGCTTGCCCTTGCCCAATTTATTGGATTAAGTTACAATTTAGATATGTTAATTGATTCTCTGGGTCTTCTGCTTAACGAGCAATTCCATGAAAGTTTAGAATTCTTATTTATTTTATTGAAATAGATTGCAGTCATAACAAAACTTATTTAGTTTTCAGTCCATGTTTCACACTTGTAGATTGTAAAATTGAAAATTTGTAAATATATTCAACCATAACTTGACAGAGCGGACATAAATTTTCATTTATGGACCACAGGAGTCAAAACCCGATTCCGTCTGTAAAACATTTAGTAACTTTATCTTCAAAAACATAAATATACATTAAAATACTTGGCTATTAGTAAATTTTTATCAGTTACCCAGTCGAATGCCAACTGTTTACCTTAATGAACACTTAATCTGTAAGGTAGATATGAAAATTTTTATCATTGTACTTTAATATTAAGCACTTCCCACGTATATTGGGATGAACGCAAGCGTCACTACTTTTTTGATTGTCGCTAAATAAAATGTTACCGCTAAATTTATTTTTTCTGAAAATCATATACAGAACTTGGAAATACTATTTGCCACTTAATATATTCAATATCTCGAATGCTAACGCAAAATTAATTGGATTAAGAATTTAATTATTTAAAGCAGTATTAGATATTTTTGTGACACATTGGAAATAAGTGTCATTCCCCGATTAACAAATAATTGATGTGGTATTAAATGCTCCACGCAGGAATCGGGTGTATGATGATAATTCTTAAGATGAATTACCTGTTTGGACATCGGAAACCACCTTCGATATTTAAAATCATAGAAAGGTGTTTTGCCTTTGGGTAACACACTTGGTCTCAATGATAATAACATTAGATTCCATTTTAGAGCTGGAATTTTAATTGCAAATAGAGATTCATGAAAAGCTTTCTGCGGTAAAATTAAAGGAAGACGTCATTTTGGATGGAGCTATAAAAATTAAAATAGTAAGGAATCCATTCCACTTTCGTTCCTCCCCGCTTATTTTACCATTCAGTTTAGTAGCAATGGACTCAAGCTTCTTATTGAACACGCGCCAAAGGGAACGGGGTCATCAACGCGCAAAGAATGGCTGGTTGTTTGGGACCAAAATCCGGAATATTGACGGGAGAACAAGTACGACGGGGAGCGCAAAAAAAATGAATGCCGGGACATCTCATGCCTTATTCTGCATGAGCACTCGAGCGCGAGATGTGGAGCGAACAAGAGAACACGGACGAATCGTGGGAGGCCCAGAGAAAGGACTAAAACACGGAGACCTATTTCCGCTCGCGCGCGCGCTCGCTCAGCCCATTTCTTTCCTTACATGGTTCTATCACTATCCCTCAACGCGCGAGCAGGTTTCAACTTGTCGCAAAAAGTTGAGCCCAGGCTCATCTCGGCAGACGCTTTTTGTGGCGTTTAATGATTTCAAAACAACCAAGAGCGTACGGGTGCTTTGCCGCCCCAAAGAGAGGACGATGATGGTGATGATGGGCGTAACGGGGGGCGTGGTGGTTTTCTGGCGGTGGGTGGTCCTTTAGAAATGGAGGTGGGGTCGATTAAAAAATGACGGGAGTTGGGAATGGGGTTGAGTGGCCCGGTTGGCCTTTGGTCATTGGCACCGGGTATATTGTGAGGTGGGTCAAAAATAATAAATATTGTCCTGTTCCCAGCGTAACGTATCGATCGCCGTTCCCGACGTCCTTTTCCTCCCCTCATGGTCCAACGCCGAAATACCCACCCACACACTCTTCCGATTCCTCCCCTCGCTCTCGCCCACTTCTACATCGGAGGTAGTAATGCGAAATCCATAGGCATCGCGAACTCCGGATTTTATCGCCGCATCCCCCTCCCGCCCTCCACCAACCCATCTCGCCTCGCCCATCGTCGCCTTAATATGGTCGTACGATTCAACTCTCCCGACGAAACTCGATTCAGCCACCAATATGCTTGCATCAGGGTTGGTGCAAAAAATAAGGTAAACAGGAGGGAACTTAGGGAGAGTCTTTAAAGGGCGTTGCTTTTCGCTTCCGTTCTCGGACAAATTTAGTTTTATATCAAATCAAACATTATTACTGGAATAATTAATGCTCAAGAAGTTCTAACATTTGAAGCTCTTTCATTAATAAACAATATTAATACCTTCGTTCGACATCACATCTATTAAATCGACATGTTTTTTTTAATTTTAATAAACTTCATACATTACTAATACCTCGGAATGTTTTAAAAACTTTTCTGCGCTATTGCCTCAGCTTTAACGGTGGCAAGAACAATTAAAAACAATCGAAATTAATTGGAAAAACACGTACCCTTTGTCTTCATATTACAGTGATCTTTCTTTAAACTTGTATTTCCAGTTTCACTTATCATAGATCGTATCGCTCTTTGTATGCAGTGTTGGACAATCATTATTTAGTGTCTGTAACTTAAATGATATGTGCAGTTCATTCCTAATATGAAGAGTTATTTCATGATTACATTCAAAGTAATAAGTTCACAGAGCTTCATTAATCTAGTAAAATCAATATAACATTTAGGTATTGCTTTCCCAGGAAAAAGTTTTTATCTGGATGACACTCTTAGTTGCATTAATTAGTCAATCATTCAGTTAAGCTAGAGTTTTCATTGGCCCAAGGATAGAAGATCTACGTTTACAAGAACCCTCTAGCTCGAGAGCGTATACCGTCAAACCTTATATTATTATTAGTCAACATCTAAATATAGAGGCTATTGTTGATTTGAATGTAGGCGTTGAATTGACATTTTTTCAATGTATACTTTGGAAGTGAATTTATTTCTTATATCCTCAGAAGGATTGAATAAAATTGTAATATATTTTTTAGAAACAAACTGGTTAATCCTTCGGTATAAAAATTCGAGATAAATAAAACCCTACACTGAATCGCTTCTCTTTCAAATCTTTCGTTTATGAATATGAGTCATGTCCATTAAGTAACTTACGCTTGTGTGTAGCGAGTGGAGTAGTGGGAAGAATCGAATTTTGATACATTGACATAAACATTGGGACAGTGCAGTGATTGGAAGGCAGCGCCGCTTACCATTTGTTTACAGCGGTGAGTCAAATGAACAATACAACTGGAAATCCCGCCAATTGTAAAATTCGTTCAATGATAAGGATTTTACTGGCCTTTTCATTACTACAGTCTCTTTGCGACAGGTTAATTGTGGAAATTAAACTTTAATCGACCGAAAAACATGATGAGAGGTCTTGAAAATAAATATAGCGATGAAATAATTTCAATCGTGGGTTATTAGCTTGTAATTAAGACCGATCAGATGTCTCTCCAAGTAATTTGTTTGAAGTTTTTAAAAATTATTACCAAAAAAAATTACATGAAGTAGGGATAGATTATTAAGAAGAATCACTCGATCATGGATTTTAAAAGTGAAGGAGCCCTTCCGTAATTTTTTTGGTTACTTAGAATTGCTACAAGGCGTCCCTATAGGGTTACCGTCGTAGTTACTGCTCTGGATCTGTGTATTTTGATTCTCAGGACAATTGTTTCAAATCGCCCTCTGTAACTACAGAACCTAGGATTGGCTTATTTTTCTACATGACGGTAAAAAGAAACTTTACGCTTCCACAATAAAGATTTAATATTTCACGATCATGGTTTCGATGATGCGCATCATTCTTCAATTAAAAAGCTAAAACTGAAAACAGTATTGAAGGTTTAGTTCAGATACTCCTGGTTTTATTCCTAGTTGGTCAGTAGAGATCCTCTCCGTTAGGCTCTCTCCATTTCCAGCGCCAGAACAACCGAGTCTGACATCTACTTACGTTGAATCGCTCTCCCTTCCAGGTTTTCAAAGGCGCATATGTTTTTAACACTTGGCCACTTTCTGTATGTTCCACTCAACTCTCTCTCCCATCGCTTTAGGGCGCATCAATTGGCCATTTCCATACTCCTTACGAGAATCAGGCCTCATGGAAAACGCCTATATGTCTCATTATTCTATCCTTTTTAGATTTATTTTCTTTTTTAGTTCAACTGAGATCATTATTTCTCTTAAGTTTTCTCTATCACTCTATCTGTAAGCCCTACGTTACCCTTAATGCCTGATTGCCACTTCTTAAAAGCTACATTGAAGTTAAATTTTATAAAACAATAATTTACTAATGTCACTTCTTCCTCGTGAATGATCCTGTTGTGGTTGCCCGATCAATCTTTAAATCACTGATGCAATTGACTTTTTTGGCCTCGGTATCCTCTTGATTTGGATCCAAGTATTTCCCTTCCCCTTGGAAACTCTTTGTAGCTAGATCTCGAAAGGTCTTGAGACTCCTTCGACTGTCGGAGTCAAACCTATTTAATATCTATTATCCAGCCAAACCTATTTTCTCTAATATTTTTGGATATCAGGAAACTGCAAAATTAATTTATTTTAGAATTATTTCAAGTGCCATTGGTGAACAAATCTTATACTCTGAATAACTTTCTTATAGCTTAAAAATTGACTGAATCAACATAGAACATATATAATACTATTTATGATCCAAAACAGTGAAAAATCAATTTGGCCTGCTCAACTGAATCTAATGCCCGGATTTATTTGAATTCTGAGCATGGACGATTTTGTGAGGAATGATGACGTTTTAATTAACCTTAACTAAATTATTCTATTGAAATTGGAATATGTTACATAGAAAGAAAAATGCACCTCAGATCAACATCAAAAGATTAGGTATAGCATATATAGTCACTGCCTCATATTTGGAATAAATCAATGTTGAAATCGTGGTGTTTAATTTATATTGTATTAATTTCGCAGGTATTTTGCATTCATTGAAGAATATCCCCCTGCTTTGCTTTAATGGACATGATCTGATTACGTGCTTATTAGAACGTTCAAAAGTCGGGAAAATGATCAAATTTGGCATTGGATATGTGTGTATATATATAAATAAATAAAAAAAAAAAATATATATATATATATATCATTTCTGTTAAACATTTCTGACACTCTTCCCTACTTTTCCGGTAAAAGCTACATAGCGTCTGTAACTAGTGAATACGGATTTATTTGTCGAAATGCTCGTTGCGAGAGGCTGGAACAAGATGCTGTTGATGAAAATATCACAACTCAATAATACGAGGTAGGTAGCTGAATGCTACCAGGAATCGACTCTCCATCCAATTTTCCCTTATGTATCTTAAATAATAAGAGACAAATAAACATTGTCTATTATGAATCGGGACTCAGAACGCGTACTTCACGATTGCCAGTCATTTTTATCAAACCACAGGAAATTGGATGGTAATTCCGGGGAATAAATTGCGTATTGCTTCGTACCTAACCAAAATATAACTTAAAACTTGGACAAAAATATTCATAATTGGTTTAGTGTCTTGTACGATATAAACATAATTAAGAGAGTAGCTTTAGCCTCCACCAAACAGAATATACTTTTATTTGAAAAAAATCATTATTGGCAGCTTTCTCGAGTATTCGTATGATTCTCTCTCGTGGAATTTCCCGAGCTGGTTCTCAAATAGTTTTACAGCAAAATGAATTAATTTTCATGGCAGAACAGGAAATAACGAAAGCGACAGGAAAAAAAGAAAATGATATTGGTTCCACTGTTCAAGGTGGCAACGATATATTATGTGCCGCAAGGGTTTAAACAAAGAATGAGGGTGCTACTTTTTCATGTGAAATATTTGACATAAAAAATTTGCGGAAATATAATACAGCCGTTCTAAAATGCTTATAGAAGGAGGTAAAAGCATGTTATCTATTGCCTTTATTCAAATAATTTTTGTGGCGAAAATGAAACGAAATAATCGGAAATTTGAGAAGTAATGCTTTTTTTCTACTTAAGACAGGGCTCAAATAAATGACTCAAATTATTGATTAGTATTTATGAAGCTCACTAAGACTCTATTCTCTTCAAAAAATTTTGCCTGCACTAGTGTTCAATTAGCAAGCGTAATTTCTTTTTCGTGCGATCAGATTGAGCAAAAATATACTTCATAGTTGAGCATTGACTAATAATAGTTATTTTATCCGCGATTATTTGAGATTCTTAGTCTCTTATTGCTGCCATTTTCAGAGGGATCATTCAATAATGAGGCAGCAACTGACGTTTACCCACGCGAGTTTGGTGAGAGCAGGTAATATGGGAAAGAAATGTGACCTGAGTAGTGACTATTTGTCAGACCTTGCGCGTATTCCCACTACACGACCCCACTTCACTCCTGCGTCTGCCACCGCCAGCGTGGAATATTAACCGTTATGACCTGAGCTGAAATTCTCTCTCGACGTTCAACCTGGAGGAAATAAGGTGAATAATGTTTTAGAATAAAATATACAGCCCATATATTACTGTCTTATACGTCAAGTGTCCTACGATAAAATTATATACAGTGGGTAATTGCTCATTATATTTTGATAATTTTACAAAGAAGATATTATAGGTGATATTCATCTACTAATTATGGAATTAAAAATTGTTTTAATTTTCCTAGTTTTACCATGATAAAACTTGGTCGTTGACAATTCTGATCTGCATTGGGCCTTATACTGTAAGTGCACATTCTTTCGGGCCATTGGTGGCCGTAAATATTTCTTCTGGGATTAGTGCGTTCTCTAATAGCGTGCAGCACGAAACGAGCGTTCATCACTGCAATTTTAGCTTAAATGGCCGTGGAAGAGAGTTTCTTCTTAGCGTGCTGCGTTGAAAGTAGGTTGATAGTGACACAGATCATTTCCCTCTTCTGTTGCCGAGATTGCTTTGACTTGAGAAATGGTTGCAGTACGAAGGTTTTCCAAATTCAGAATTAACACGTAAAGGATGCCTTAATTTTCCATGTGTAACTGTGATTTAATCGACCTTCGTGGCGCCGCATGCTATTTCCTACCGGGCGTAGACATTATCACACTTTTCAAAAGGAATTAAAATCTGGTGCATTCTCGATCAAACCGAAATTATTTCTCCATAAAGTTTGTGAACCTTCTCAGTTTTATATTTGCATGAAATATACTGTTTATGAATTGATTCGTGTGTTACTTCAAAGAATTATTTTATAAATTAAATGTAAACAGTTAATTTAAAGAGTTCAGCACACTACCAAGTATGAATCATTTCCTTTGAATTAGCATATTTAAAAATATTTAGTATGTGCATATATATGTATTATATATATATATATATATATATATATATATATATATATATATATATACTATATATATATGCTTACACAAATTCTTATTCCATTCATCTTTTGACCGCGAGACTGTTCAGCGTTCGTGAATTCCACGATATTTTTTTTCCAATTCTCTAAGTTCCTCCGTTCAAATAAATTAATGTATGCATGAATGTTGCTCTAAATGTATACATACCGCTGTATTTACATGTTACCCTTACATACGAAGGCTATATGGCCACAAGCTATCTTTAAGAAGGAGCAAATAATAAATTATAATGAGAAGCCAAAAAAACGTGGGGTGAGAAAAAAAGTACAGTGATAAACATTCGTGAAGCCTAGTACACTTATAACAACTGTAAATTAAGTACCTGGATTGAATATACCCATTATTATTCGCATAAATTCCTAAACTACCAGTTTATCAAACATCTCATTTCTAAAATGTGTGCATAGTTTAATATCGTCTTGCTAGATGCAAAAAAACTTAGATAAGCGGAGAACAAAAGGATCCTGCATGATTACCTTTCATGTAACGCAGATATTTGGAGAGTATAACGTGAACTTAGTGTGCCGAAGGAGGTAATAAAAAATGAGGACGATAAGGCATGAAACGACAATACTTTTTCCCTCCTGACCTGATTCTTGGCACGTAAAAGGCGTCAACTTATGTCGACACCCTACTTGTCCCCACACGCCCCCAGCATGCCTCCGACTTCCTTTCTTATCCGTCCGGGAAACAAATCCTCGAGAATTGACCTGACCTCATGATCTCTCCTTCTTTGCCACTGCTTTTCTCCTCCTATCTGCTCTTTTCTACCACTTTATAACCATGAGAAAGCCTCAGGAAGGAAGGAGAAAACGCTTCTACGTGATGATGCCACGAAATCTCTATGCAATATGTCAAAAATCCCTCTGAGGAATAAAAATATTACCCTGCCCGACGAGTCTTACTCCTCAAGCTATGGAAGTATATTCGTCCATCCCTCGCTCTCCTGCTTCACCAAAATGTAAAGACAAGGAGAACACCGAAAACCATGGAATGGTAAAAGTGAAGAGGAAAGACATTAGTGACAGAAAAACTGTAGCTATCTCTGATTTTAGGTTTACCAATTGTAAATTTATTTTTAAAAATTGGATACCCAACCGGGAATAATTCTATTTTGTTCTTTACAAATAGTCGTTATATTGTTCAAAATGTCTAATAGCGTGGTATATTGCAATAAGTTTTTTTAGTCCATGCATAATATCATAGAATACAAGCATTCGCTTGATGAAATATATATTTAAGAGCGTTAAATTATCACAAATAGCGATTTCTTAAGTTATGGCTGAGTAAGCATTAGAATATATTTTTTTTTATTTTTTTGACATGCTTGCTTTTAGTCTTTTTTGCTTGCTTGAACTTAGTTGCTTACGCTATAAACGTTAAATATGTGGAACATAATGTAAAATTGGTTGAAGAATTAGCGTACGTATTCAAGTGTTTTGGAGGAGGGTGAAAAATAAATTAGCGATATTGAAAGCAAAATTGTATGGGATAAAGTAGCGTTTACATGTGTGCGAGAGTTGATGACAGGAACCTTATTTAAATATGTATGCAAAGAAATTACTGGTGAAAATTCTATAATGAAAAAGTTCTGTCTCTGAAACTTGGTTGTTGTGGATGTTTGCAAATGGGTACGAAGAAGAATAAATAAAATAGAATGGACGGAAAGGAAAACAAACAATAAAGTTGTAGCTACGGTAGGGGAGGAGATACGTATTTTGGGAGAACATTGAATTGTAGGATGATTAGATGGAAGAGATAGTGTGAGGTAATGTGAAACTGAATCCCACGATTGAGGTGTTGAAGTATTCTCAGCAATCGAGGTCAAAGGTGAAAAGGATAAGAATTTTGGCTGAAGTTAAGGGAGCTGTGAAGTATTCTCAGGTTTCATCCAAAACTAATAAAAAAAACCTATCATTAATAATTAAATCCAATCCTCATCTATTCCAATGTTTACATTCAAATGAATTGAATACCCTCCTGTTGAATCCTTAGTGCTACTTGCATAATTAGGTCAACCATGTTCTTTAATACAGTTTTAGGAATTCATGGGGGAAAAGAGACTGCCGGTGTGAAAAATACTTCGGAGACAGAAATGATAATTAGAACAGACATAAAGACCAATAGATAAATAATCGGAAGTCCAAATTCGGAGGGAAGAGGGAAGAAAGTCAGTGCATTTTGAACGGCATGAAAAAGTATAGGAAGTATTTAGCGAATTTTGTAGGGGAAAATATTCTTAAAGTGTGGTGGCATTATTCGAATCCTTCAAGGGCGTGAAAATGTGCGGTTATGATTATGATCTATCTGCTTACGGTATACAAGTACTTCCAAAACTAAGGTAGCGTTGAAAATTAATGACGAAAATGTTTCTTCAAATGTCAATACTAGCGATGCAAAAATAATCAAATTATGACCTAAAGGAAAAGGACGAGCGGATTTGTTGGAGTTCTTTTTATGGTGATGGAATCAACAGAGTAGGAACGTTGGCATAGAATATGGGAAGATAAAAGGAAAGGGAGCTGAATATTTATTTGTTAACCAGCTGAAATTAAAATGACACTCTAAAAGTTTTCAAAATATTTTGTAGGATCTTATACTGATCCTAAATGTTCCTTAATGTACCGGCCCGTATTACTGTGTACATGCTGACTTATGACTGAATCGATATGCCGTAGTACCGTCAGGTTTCGCACCACTTTCGTTGACTAAGCTATAATTGCCATGCATGAAGCTCAACATTTAAAAATTTTAAAAACGTGGAGTAAAACTTTGATGGTACACGTAATTGTCTTTTGGCCATTGATATGAGAATAATTTCCCAGTAAGCATTGCTGAAACTAAACCTTACAGGGCTGGAATATATTTCATGGATCGCTAAAAGTATTTGATCCTGGATTAGTGTAGGCCTGTGTATGATACACGTTTAAATATTGTGATTCACTTATGACTTGGCCCGTAAGGGATTCAATGAAGCATTTCTAGCTGCTGCTTTGCTAAGTAGTGTAAGAGTGACTTCCAAAGTTATAGGGGTAAAGCAGCCACGAGGGGTTTACACGGTTGGAGGAGAAAAGGGGAGAAGGGAGCGAGAAGGAACTTACAGAGGAGGAGGAACCTTTGGGAGGGCGGAGAGTGATGCAGCCTGTAAAGCAATCCCTCCACTCATCCATTCCTTAAGGCCGGAAATGGAACCCAGTTTCTTCGAATGGAAAAGCCGAATCGGGAAGCGGGATCGCGTGGCCCTGGAAGGGAGAGAGATCCGCAAGGGACCTTAAAGGGGAAGGAGAAGGGAAAGCGGAGGAGTGAAGGGAAGGAGCGGCGAACGTGAAGTGTGAGAAATGAAGGGCGTAAGAGGCTGGCTTGGCTTTTAGTTCAAGGAAGGGAGTTCGTTTTGGCAAAACGAATGTGAGTAGTCTTTTGTGCCTTGAAAATAATGAGTGGGATACCTAAGAAGATGGGAGAAGGCCATAAGTTCTTGAGGGATATCTCTAGTATTAGGAAAGTAATCTCGGAAACTTGACTTGTGCATAGTTTTTTTCGCCTTTTTACAGTAATTATTTAACTGTTCGACACTGGCAAATTTTTCCCATCCATTTCACCCTATCTACGTACGCGTATCGTGTGTCGTTTTTACTTGAACGCCGAAGAGGAGTTTTTACTCATAAAAGGAACCAGTCGTTGAACAAAGTTCAGACATCCCACAAAATCAATCCCACGTAAATAAATTGAAAACTTTTAGCATATCTCCTTCAACTCCAATTTGTCAATTTTATAATTTCGGTATTTTCGGTTGCTTGATAAGATTGTAAGCTACCATTTCCCAAATCTTTGACTTTAAATAGAATTTTTTTACTGAGAAAATTTGAAGCAGTCATATTGTGTCGATGTGTTTTTTTTATAATGAATATGTACTTAGGAGAATAAATGTACAAACATAATGGTCGTATGTATAATTACTTTGAACTTAGTTCTCATTATTTTACTTTTTAAGGATTACAGATCAATCTTAACCAGTGTCATAAAAACCGTTACCAAACACCAATTTCGATAAAATTGATCTAACTAAACAGTGAATTCATCTGTTATAAATATTAACTTCTTCTTTAAAATAGAGACCAAAATGTAGCGGTAAAAGAAACACTTAAATTTTAAACAATCGTCTACAAGTCTAGGTGATCGGGAGGTGTTATAACTCGAACACTTCTGGTTGCAATGAAAGGGTTGTCAGGACCTGACTTCATATTAGCACTGGGCTCTCTTTCATGCAGTAATTCCGTAATCGGAAGAGCGTTATTTTTTATGTACAGGTTTTTCATTAAACATACTATTTCAAAAATAACCTGATGTGCTTCAGTTGATTTATTGGTCAATTATTTTTTTCAAGTTAATGGCAATTTTCCCAAGCACTACCAGCCGACTTTTTAACCCAATTTAACCATGGGTTTTAAACCGTGGGTTAGAATCTTGACCTGGCATAGCACATATTTTCATTCGTCACCATTTATTGCGTTCATTACTATATTTCCCTGCTTTTATTCCAGCGGTTGTTATTAATATTTCGAGCGGTTAATATTCCATGTTTAGTATACCGGTGCATAACTTTTAGTTTCAGTGCATTGTGAGTCGTAGGGTAAGTGCTAAACATTCCTCCACAAACAAGCCAAGGTAATTCAAACCGACGACGGAGGTATTTCTGCGTTTACGTGACAAACGTTGAATATTTTCTCGGTCCTTGTTATATTTACGAAGAAATGCTTCTCTAATTTAGCCAAAATTTTATTGATTATTGAGCGGTTAGTACTGCTCAACTCTACCTCTCTTTTAAGTATTTGCAACATTTTAAGAAGGTTAAAGAAATTTTATAACATTAACAACTTTGGATATAAATGTACAATGTTAAAAATTCTCTCTATAGCACCTATTACATAAAGTAATGTTCTTTGTGGATTCCACGAACGTCAATCCAGTTTTAAATATTGTATTAATATTAAGTAACGGCTGCTTGAGAAATCAAAATTTAAATCTCAAATTTACTCCGAATTTTCAGCAAATTAAAAAAAACAAGGGTATTATTCCGAATAGTAAGCTAATATTATAACTGGTTTTTCTTCTTTAATGATGAACGAATAGAAGCCCAAGATTGTGATAATATAGCATTGTGTTTGGCTCTGCGGAAACAGCGATTTAAATTATTTCGAATGCCCAAGAATATGAGTTTTATTTCATCCCGACCCTTTGATTTCACCGAGCCTGAATACTTGAATAAATTTGGAATGCTCTGATAAATTTGTTAAATCAGTTTGTATATGAACGCTTTTGGATAGAGGGTAATTTGTTTTGTAGTTGGGTCTGAATCTCGTCAATGTCCTAATGAGTAAGGACTCTGAACTTGCCATTCTCGGAAAATCAAATTCCTCTTCGTCAATTATTAGCGTCAATTTTTTTCGGATGAATTTAAAAGCTTTCAAAAAATTTAATCAGATGCATAGTAGGCTTCATTCCTATACGTTATAGTGGCTGGTTTTAGAATCCTGAGGTACATAAATGTTTAATAGGGCTTACTGAGATCTCGGAATAAAATATCGTTTATGATTGAATTATGGATACCTAAATAACCAGTGATACCATGTTCCGGAAAAATATTCACACGACTTTCGATCAATTGAATTATTTTTATGCAACCGTAGAAAGTAATTTTGTCGCATTGAAGTTTTAATTATTTATTTTATAAAACCATGCGTGTAGAAGCCAAGGAAATTGATGTTATTGAATGAATTCGTCTTTTTAAAGTTGCTTTCAAATGAAATGTCTTTGCAAAGCTGTATCGTAACTGAATAAGCTTACATTCAATATAATATTATCCTACAAATAAAAGTTTATAAAAAATAAACAATTAAATTATATGACTAATTACTAAAATCCCCGTTTCTCTTGAGAGCGATGAAGACCTCCTGACACAAAGAAAATGAAGCGCGTAGTATAGAATTTTTTTGTACAATATGATAGACAGAATTTCAATGCAATTGATTATTCACTATTAGCAAGATTGTTGC
Organism: Hetaerina americana; assembly: GCF_022747635.1. Taxonomy (NCBI): domain Eukaryota; kingdom Metazoa; phylum Arthropoda; class Insecta; order Odonata; family Calopterygidae; genus Hetaerina; species Hetaerina americana. The sequence continues at coordinate 56,866,468 of NW_027286874.1, read as the reverse complement.
CGACTCATCAAAAGTTTTACCGAAAGAATTAGATTTTAGATCGGACGCCAAATTTATTTTATGGATTTTTGCACACAGGGTTTGTAAAAATTTATTTTCAGCTTTTTAAAATGTTACAAGAAGTGCATTGTTGCATTCATGAGTATTATATTTAACACTCTTTACCGTGTTATCTAACTTGTGTAAGCAGAATTGCAAAAAATCGATTATATAAACTTATTAATATAATTTTTATAATCATTGTAAAAAATGGTACCGACCGTAATATAGCCAAAACCTACCCAGTGATGCTTTTCTGTTAGCATTTTGCAACTATCGATTTCATAGAGAGAAACTTCTTAAAAATACGTCATGTGATGGGCAATTCATTGAACAACAATCGATAGCAACGTGAGCTATTACGGTTATTTTTTATCTAGTGGATGAATGTTTACCTTTATCCATAGAAAAAACTAAATGTGCCCATTTACATAATACCCCGCAAGCCCCCGCCACACGCCCTTGCGGCAGCTTGCGGGGTATTATGTAGATGAACGTGGTTTTAAATTCTCCCTTAGGAAGAATGGTTGTTCCATTTACCAATTACGTGAAGATAGTCCAAATCTTAACGTTTACGGACCAAGTCTGTATTAATTAGAAGAATATGAGAAGAGATACGAGTTCCATCGTATGAAAAGCGATGGGACATTGTGGAGAGAATAACGATTGGAAGGTGTTCCGCGGGGTGAGATGATATTTTTTCCTCATGAAAAATACTCTTTCCCGGGCAGGACAATTTGGGCAACATAAGTTGGTTAAATAAACTAATCTTCGTCCATCTAATATAAAAATTACTGCCAATAATTTATTTTAAAGTGTTATTTTATTTTAGAGTATTATTGTCAATTAATTATTTAAATTTTATTTATTTTCATGCATGATAAAAGTGCGGCAATTCCATTATCATCATCTCCATTTTACATAACAAATCCAGATTTTTATTGGAATTAATATAGGCGTGTATCACTAATATCAACGGATATTCTCTACTCTTAGAACACTTTAGTCAATATAATGGTTGTTGTAGAATAGGAGCATGTGTGTATGAATACGAAGCACTAATCAAGAGAATACTAATCTTTGAACATGGATTTGACTTGCAAAAAAATGATATTTTGGTGATTGAGTGCTTGTGTATAATTTTTCAATACAGATAGAAACATTCAATTCTACCTGGGGTTTCAATGAAAAAATACGTGTGCCAAATGGAGTATTTTAATTAATATGAATTTAGATTTGAATAATAATTTTAGGGTCAATTGATTATAGAGATTAAATGAAAAAATGGCAGATAACGTGTGAAAAAACAGTTTCCTTGATTAATTTGCAATCCATGCAGTTTACAAAGCCTACTAATAGGTGATTCAGTGCAACTTGGCAATGTTCACTGCCTCTGATGATTGCATTGAGATTTAAACGTTTTATTTAACCATTACTGTGCTGAAGTGAATGCGCCTCAAAGAAAAGAACCATTATAGATTTCTGAAGGCGAAGTGGGAGCTTCTCCGTATGCTTTTAGGATCCAGGGTGTGATCCACTTTTTTCCTAACGGAAACGTGTGAGACAAATATGTAGATGGACATTTGAAAGGGTAGATGGCGTAGAATATGTTGATGTATCCACTTTGTCGTAAATCCTTTCAGAAACGTAGTGTGCGCTCGTTCCAGCTCGGGGACTCCTTTCTTGCCCTGTTCTCTTTCTCATATCCACTGTAAAAATCTCATTCAGAAGCGCCAGAGTTTCTGTCCTCTCTTGCGTGCATTCGCGAAAAGAGGTATGGACAGAGGTTTAGGAACTTGAGTTTCAAGAGGACTACTAAATTATGTAATTAGGACTAAAAATTATGTAATCTTGAATAAAAAACGAACGCAGGAGTGAGGAGGGGAACGAAAGTGGAAATGTAAACATAAGGAATAAAGTAGCGGAGACAAGAAAAGGAAATAAATAAATAGTGTTAGGCAACGGGAAAGTAAGAGGATGTAAATTCGATTTGGAATATAATAGAAAGCATTTTTAGCATCATTTTGTCTCCTCTGTCAAAAGGGGTATCACGGTGAAAACTATTTGTAGACTCTCAAGAAATAAATCAGTATTGCTGCCGTAGTAGCTTCATTTATTAGTTTGGTAGCCTAGGTATATGAATAAAGAAAAGGTTTTTCTCAGCCACCATAGGAATTGGGAATATTATGGCGTAAGCGATGCCAAAATAATTATTGGAATCTGGTTTGATTTTGTGAAATCTTTCCTTTTGTAGAAAAGTTACAAATTATTCGTAATTTTGCACACTCATTCATAAGAGTACTACCGATTTAGAAAGTTGATCGCCATCGTTACCTTTATGATAGCATACAACTGTCAAGGTTAGTGGTACCGTATTAAATAGTGTAAAAATGACTAAAAACATAATTTGTTTCTATAATGAGCTGAGATAATGCTATGCAATTAACATTGTACAGATTTCACTCACCCGCGCATTTTTCGTTATGTCTTACGTTTTAATTATGTGATTATTAATTTTAATCTATACTCATAATTGCAGGAAATTTTTATTTTATGCACCTGAAACAAAACAAATATTTGGTAAGATCCTGTGGTCTGGAGACAAGTAGAAAGTGAACTCTATATAGTACATTTATGTACTATATAGAGTTCATCAGTGGTCATTAAGAGAAATATGTTGCGGGTATCACTGAACCCAGTGATATGCAAATATTTAATTTCTGCTAGACGCCTCTGCTAACTTGCTTTGGTACCCATCGAAATACATGGATTTATGTTTCCTTGTATTTAAATCTATTCTACTGGAATCATTTTTATTCCTAAATGTAAATATATATTTTTTTGAACTGACATGGAACACAAAATGGCTCGCATGATTACTTAAACTGAGGATAAAATTGCAGTAGTAACAGGCTGAAAACGGATGTACTGAGAGAGGGCAAGGCAGATGAAGAGTGAGAAAAATGGAGACCAAAATACGGAGGTGGAAAGACGGAGTTTGTGGAAGAGAAAATTCTCTGGCAAGGGAAAGATAAGGAAGGAGCTTTGGGAGTTGTAAAAATAAAAGTAAGCGTACAAAATGGGGGGAAAAGGCTTGACTGAAGAGGGATCGAAAGAGTTGAGGCATGTGCGGGAGAAATATTATTGCGGTTGAGGGAACGAGAGCCGGATTGTAAAGAAGAGAGGAAAAAAAAACATTTGGAACAGTAGAAAAGAAAATATGTACGAGAGAGAGGATTTAACGTGGGGGAAGTATAGAGAGGGGAGAGCTGGGAATTATATGTGAAGCCGTATCGGGGGCGCGACGAATGAGATTGTGAGATATTCACATGAAGCGTAGATTACAGCGGATAGAGGAGGAAAAACTTTCTAAATAAAATAAGAATCAAAAGGCATAATTTTTAAAAATTTTGAGAGATAGAGGGAGCCTGGTTAAAGGGCCTAGAGGGTATCAAAAATATCAGAATTAGTTGAAAGATGTCAAACGCATTGTAATAATGGGTAATCTCTCTCAATGAAAATAACGTAAGAGTAATGAGCTGTAGTCTCTCTCTTCATGAATTTATCGCAATGCACATCCTTAATGTACTCTGCACTGCCAAATTCCTCTATTTCTCATACGCGTGAATCCCTTTCCTTCTTATTCCTCTCTTTATCTTCTAAAAATATACGTTTAAATATTTTTCTGAATTATTTTTTCCCCGTAGATTCAACGATTTCCGTCTTCTCCCTATTCTATTCACCGTGAACCATTGCTTATTTTGACGTATCATTTTAATTTTATAGCTTCTACCGCTTTCAAAAATTTATGTTTACTTTGTTTGTTTCAAACACTCTGATTTTTTGTCTAATTCTACTGCTTTGCCTAACAAATTATGCACCATTATATGGAAGAAAGAGCAACATAAATTTAGAAACTAATCGATACAAATAAGATGTAATGGATAATTTGCTTTTGTTAATTGTGTTAATTAAAGGCAAAGAAACTTAAGGGTATAACATTGAACGTGAGAAAACTGATGTGAGCCGGAGAGCCAGGAAGAAAATGCAGGGACGGCAAGGAGAAGGTAGGGTGAAAATGAGAGGAGACGTGGCCGTATCTTGATGGAGATCTCTCCAAAAGGAAAAACAAGACGGCTATAGGGCGAGGAGGATGGGAAAATGGCAGAGAATGGAAAAGGTTTGAAGGGTTACCGCGGAGGGATTGGCATCTAAAAGGAAAGAGGCGAGAAAGAGATTGCATTTATGATTGATCGCTATCTATTTGATAGTTGGTGGTAGACGGTGGGATGGAACGGGTGGGTGTCAGGTCCAAAGACGAGTTGAAGGGAGATAGGGAATCTCCTTAGTCGTTAGGAAGAGGGGAGCGAGGGAGATGAGTTGTAGACGATGTGGAAATAAAATAAGAGGCCAGAGAAGCAAAAGTAAAAATGTTGACGTTAAGGGGCTGAAGGAAAAGAAAATGAGGAATGGCATACGAAATGTAGGTTGGGGGATGCGGGCACTAAGAGGAGGGAAAGATAGATGGAGAGAACCGAGCTAGTGGAAAGTGGTTGTGCCGTTCAGGAAATCAAGCGTAGACCTGATTTAATGAGGGGGAAAGGTTGAATGACGGCGAAAAATTCTGATCATCAAGCTTAAGACCTTTACAGAGTTTGGATTCGTTTTAAGTAGGGCCTCCTGAGTTTCGGAATTTGAAACAGTATACCTGCCAATAAGATATCTAATAGAATAAGTGTTCAATAACATGAAAAAATACATGAGCTGTGTTTTATGTTTAAAAAAAACCTGTCCTGTGAAGTTTTTGTTTTTAGGCAACAGCTATAACAGAAGAGACATGGATAACAAACACGGAGGAAAAATATTCTTTGCCGCGAAAAAACACTCTCAGAATAATACGTGCAAATTTTACGACCAAACTGAGAGCATTTGGTGTACAATAGACATAAATGATTAAAAAAACATACATGAATCTCCATTTTACAAGCCAAGTCCACTCCATACGTAAAACATGCCTTAGATAACCAAGTAACGTATTTAAGCCGCAAGAAGGCGAACAGCATAGCTATTTTTTGAGGTTATTTCAATCTTCCTTCAATAGACTGGGATAACTACTTCTTTTTTACGAAAAAAACAAATCCAGTGAAGGCCTCATCAAGCCAACCAGGAAAATAGATAAAATTATCATTACGCGCAAATCCTCATAGATAATGCAACAACTTCTCCCCGCCAATACAAACAGATCCCCCGTACCAGAATGCAGATTCATACCGGATAAAACGGTGCAAATGTAAATCCTGTACTGTCATGAAGTATCCGCTTATCACACGCGCTATTCGTAAAGGCATTATGAGGGGGAAACACTAATCGGTAATGGGTAAGCACTAGCAGAAATAGTTAGGAAAATATAAGTTACATTTCCAATTAAATCACTCTTTGGCTGTGTCTCAAGGGAGCTTGGCGGAGGTTTCAAAGCTATATGGTAGCTGGTGACTGTATTGCATGTGAGTTCTCCCTTTAAACTCTGTTTCCTTGTGTTCGTAGTGTTGTCAGTTGAGTCGTTGCCAACCGTATAATATTAGTGTCGCATAAATGGTGACCAGGTGCCCTTTATGTGGAACAAGGGATGCGATGTGTGTGTCTGGGAGTAGAAAAGCTGGCGACCCAACTCTCCCTACAAGTCTTGACATTGGCTTGCGGGGTAGTTTTTATTTTTGAAATATATTTTTGTTTCGTATTATTTATAATTTTACTTTTTTCAAGAAGTATGTGCGTTCCATATTTGAAATTTTACGAAATATGTGCATTCAAAAAGGAAAACTTTTGGTCATTGCATGCATAGTGACTTGAGAAGAACTGGTTAGTATGATATTCATTTGGTTAACTAAGATAAAAGCTTATAATCCTTACAATAAATCTAAAAATTGATATTTTTGATACAATCTAATAAGTATCCACTCTGGGTAAAATTTTAGGCACCAATATTGAAATCGCATTCCAAGTTGACCGTTACTCTATTATTATTGTTACTCAATTAATTGCTCCGATAGATGCCAATCATTGCATATTATACATATTTCTGGCATTTTCAAATCTAAAGATTCAAAAATAAATTTAAAAATTGGCAGGTATTTGTGGGTACCAAAAAGTATATGAGTCAACGATAAAGAATATATCGCATAAGAAATCCTGTTGCAAGAATCTCCACAGTATGAGCAACCACTCAGACTACAGCAGACAAATACAATGTTTCTGTATACAAATGTAAAAATACATAACGTTCCATAATTCAACCGATAATTTGAAAATAATTGATTTTTTTAGGCGATTTTCTTCGTAATTATCAGTCTTCTTTCCCTAAAAATAAAGAGAAAACTCCAATAAAACGAGTCGAGGGGAGCTTAACAATGTTTTTTAATTAGTTTTTCCACTGCGCATGCCAGTGGTGGGCGACCCTTTCGAATGCCTCTGAGCACACTCGGAGAGAATATGCGTGCCGTGCAAACACTGTTCACCGAAAGAGGCAATGAGAGGCAGGATTAGACGTACCAACTGTGGTGCAGGGGATACATTCATGAATTCGTAAGGGAGAATTAAAAACGGTGGATGATCAGGGATTTCCCCCGAAAAACTGGGGAGAAAAATGTGGATGAAAGGAAAGTTACGGGATGAAGAGGAAGATGCCAGTGAAAAGATACAATAGTTTTGTTTGAAATGAAAAGCAAGATAATCAATATACTGTAGAAAAACGGGGAAATGCTTCATTCTATGATCTCAGATTGAGAATGCTGCCTTTCTGACGCTATACACTATCTATAATCCGTGATCGACAGATTTGTGTGTCACTTTAAATCCAAACACTAACCCATGAAACTGTAAATGACTATTACACCACAAACACTCATGAATACGTGAAATCATTAAGGTAGAATAATATGACTGTAATGGAAGATAGTGAACAGAGAGCCGTATTGATATCAAGAGACCTTAATCACAAATGAAAGGAATATGGAATGTAAGAAAGCAAGAAATAAGACTAAAATTGTGATAATAGGAGGTAAAAGTGAGAGAATTAGCATCACGCTGGAAGGTGAATGGATGGAAAAAATAGAGTGCTGTAGGTATTTGGGAAGTGTCATCACAGAAGACATGTTCTGTGCTAAGGAATTCAAATCAATAAAGACTATGTAAAAAGAGGGATTTAATAATAAGAAGAAACTAATGTTTTGAAACTAAACCTTTGAAAAAGGAACCGAGAAACATATTGGCGAAATATTACATCTGTAGCGTGATTTTGTGCAGGGATGACAGATTTTGCGAAAATATGAAGTAGAACGGATGGGCCTTCGAAATGTGAATATAGAGGAGAAGAGAAGAAATTAGTTGGGAGGATAGGTTAAACAAACAGGAGGTGCCACGAAGAATAGAGAAGAGAAGGGGAAGAAAATAAAAAAGGAAGATGAATTGGTTTTGGCATTGTTTGAGGAATGAGTACTTGCTGAAGTCCTTGTTAGAAGGAATGAGACTAGGGAAGAGAGGAGAAGGGAGAAAGAGATATATGATTTTGAGCATGGTTAAGATTTGGACAGAATATGAAGAAATCAAGAGGTTAGCCTAGAACAAACAAACATGGAGGTCAACCATGATAGAACCTTCCAAGTGGGAGGACAGCCTAATACGATGATAAAATAAGTTATTCTTACTGCCGCAGATTATTGAAAAAGGAATGGGAAATCATTATTCATTTGGCATATTTCAAAATCGTAACGTAGCATATCGAATAGCAGAGCGCCATCTTTGAAAATTGCTCGACCCAGTAAGCAACTTGTCCTCCCCTCTCACGAAATGGTCTCCACCGGTGCAGAGAGTTATGGTTGGTGCCCACCGTAAAATGTTTTCTTAAAAGATATCGTCAAAAATGGCGGGTCGAGTTAACTAACGTCAAAGGTTCCCGTCATGTTACACGTTGACGCTTTTTGGCTCTTGAAAACGTCTTGCTGTCAAAGCCACAACCCTTTCCTCGTTCTCCTGCCACTGGCTAAGTTCAGATTCAATAACCACCCGCTGGCATCACAGTCAAGCGTGAATTCGCCGGATATCCTATAAGTGGTATAGGTGAACGCGTTAACTTCCGTTCAAGCGTTTCGAAGGCGACTTCTCATTCGGTGCTCAATTTGAAAAGGCGTAAACCTCGGTCAACCAAGGAAGGCGGAATGCTATCTGCGGAAAATGTTTTATCAACCGCCTATAATAAGGCACCTTTCGAAGGAGTACCCTAAAAGTTCTCAAGAGATGCGAAGGCCCGCCTTTGGGTCTTAGTGACTATTTTTACTGGGTCCGTCGCGAAATTCATCTGGAACTCTCAGGGGCTAATAATTTTACGTTGTGTCTCATTATTTGGCACTTAACTGGCTTAACTTTAATTCATTCTTTTCGCAATCACACCGTCACATATATTAGTCTTCCTTAGTGCGCTTTAAAAGCCCTTCCATAAATAATTAAGTCATCTAGGTACAACGAACAAAAATCCTATTGAGGACTTCCATTATACTCTGGAAAGTACTGAGAGTACTTAGAGAAAGTATTTAAATTGGTGGTACGTGTTCATTAGACACTCCACTATTATTTCACGACAAAATAGAATGAATTTTTCTTTCAAAGGTACAAAGACACATACATATATCACGTTGTTCATCACCAGAAAGGAAGGCACAGCTTCTCCACGGAAGAGAGAGTGATTCCAGAAAAGTATTTCACTGTTATGCATATAGAAAATATGTACCAAGAGACTTCCCTTAGTTAGATGTTGGGTACTTTATGCGAGAAATTTTCCTCTCCGATGCGAAGCACCACTTTTCCTCTTCCTAGAACCTGTAATGGCTTTCCATTCGCCGTCACAAATGCCAATCCATCGCGTGTGATCAGCTCCGAATTATTTATGCTCTTCCGAGATCGAAAACCCTGCCACTATCATATCTAAAAGTATTTCGATTGGAATCGCCGTAACGTGTCCTCACACCAGGGGCGCGGAATGGAAATTATATCGTCCACTCTACCATTTTAACGCCTCCTCGGACACCCTCCATCACTGCTGCAGCATCCCGCGAATGCAAAGGGGATGACCCTCAACGCCGACGATCTTACCTAACCCCCTTCCTTTCACGTCAGCGGCCGAGGAGATTACCACCTCTTCGGCCTCTCCTCGTCTCCCGGAGGGATAGGGCGAAGACATTCTGCTCGTAAGTGCATCTCCTCACATCCAAAACCGCAGCCAGTGACCTATAACCCTCACCTTGTTTGTTGCGCGCCGCAACTGGGGAGGGTGGCGGGGGGTGTAGCCTACAGCGATTCACCGCAGCGAGTTCAAGCACCTCTTGGGAATTCTGTCTTAACGAGGATTCCACCTTGTCTCCGCAATCCTTCCCTTGGTTCTCTATGACGATTTTTCGCGGTGACTTGGTGAGAGTCACCGGCACCACCGTATTTACTCGTCTTGGTTAGGACTCCGCAAAATGGATGGTCTCCTCCTCGTTGGCAACGCCGTTGGCGATCTCGAGGCTTGCGGGTTTCGACACTCCAAATTAATTATCAAATTCATGTTAGAACAAAACCATTAAGAATCCAAGCGAAACCTCGCAAAGCAGCCCTTCTCGCTTCAACAGGCCGGGAGGTGTATGCCCAACGATCAAGGCACCCGGTGTCGGTCGCTAAGGTTTCTTATATCTTCCCTTTGATTCCACGTACTTTGAAAGAAACACACCTCTTCCCTCTCAGTTGCTTCCTATGGGGTTTGGAATGCTGCCCTCGTACTTCCCCTGCCTCCGGAAGATCGCGAAGCTCAGTTTCATTCAAGTCTCAAGAATATCGTCCTTGCTCCTTGAGCCACTTATTTAATTCACCCATATTATCAAATTCGAAAGTCAAGACTTCCCAGTCCCCTGCGCCACCAAACGTTTCTGCCACTATCATGTTCACAATGGCTACATGGCTCGCCAATATTAATTGAAAGTAACAAATAATTTTGAAATAACACAATTAATTTTTTTCGTGGAACAATAGACCTATCAATAGGCAACTATCTAAGGGAAATGTGGCAGAGGGAAGATGTTTTGAATCGAAAATTAAAAAAAAGGATGAGGAAAGAAGGGGATTTATAAAATGTTAGTGATCACCTACTGGGAATCTTAGATTTATGTTTCCGACACAATTAGTTGTTTGATCAGTCGGAATATTTTGATGCATCAGTATTACAGTGATATTAATTAATGTAAAACGTATATTCATTTACACAAATGCCCCGGGTCCACCAAACATGTGTATGGCAGGGAGTGCATACACCAGGAAGGGAGGGTAAGGGATTAGAGATTAGGTTTTGAAAGAGGAAGTGAAAAGGAAAAACATTCTGTAGTGAAAGTCAATTAACATGCAAATTTTTATACATGGTGGAGGAAAACTCAAATCAAAACAAGTTTTAATTTCAACAAATAAATTAGTTCTTTGTTGCACGAGAGAAAGGGAATAAAAATGAGCTGCAACCATTTACACGATAGACAAAAATACCAAGACAGGCCATGCAGAGCTGGAAATTAAATATTCAAGTCTACGTACTCGCATTACATTGTTTTTGATTTGGTACTTTTAATAAATAGGGAAATAATTAAAGATTACTTCTGGCTTGTTGGAGATGGTGGGTTGGCTCATTCACTCGTACTGTACTTCTAGCTGCTGAAAAGTTGCTTGTTTTATTAATATATGAATACTCTTGTGCAATTATAATTACGAGATTACTCGTAATCTATAAAACAACTACAAAAACACCCCAAAAAGGTGTGCAGCTGGTAACGTATGTACCAGGAGGAATGAATAAGGACATGGAGGTTAAGGGTCAAGGGGTTAAGTAAAAGGAAAATAATTGTTGTCTCCGGCGTAACTTTATGGAATTTGCTTAACATATTGAAATGAAATGAAATTATAGACTTTGTAATTCCACTCACTTAGTTTAAAAACTCGAACCAGCTTTCAACGTTAAACGCCATCATCAGGTGATAACTTCACCTGATGATGACGTTCATCGTCGAAACTTGGGTCGTGTTTTTAAATTAAGGGTGTGGAATTACAAATTCAAAATATAAAAGGAAGAGGGGCCATATAAAAGGTCGTGCATTGTGGTGCACACATATTCCCTGAATGCTAGCGGCAAATTTAGTCTTAAACAATGATTAGCATTACCCTTTGGAGAGGGTAATGCTAAAGCTTGTTTAAGGCTTAGATGAATTACCTTCCAATTCTTTCAAAAGTGCCTTGACGCTCAGCAGGTAGAAGATTTAACAGGCTCCGACTTGCTGTGGCAGATCATATTAGGTACGTAAAATCAGGGAGAAAACTATTAGAACGGATATATTGAAAGTGTCGTTTGTTCGTCGTACCAAAAACCAAAACTAATTTGAGATTAAAATAGATAGAACAGAAATCGCGAATGAGATAATTAGATTTGGTCATGCATATATTCTGTCGATATCCTGCAAGCTTTTTTGCAAATACCTCCCAAATTCTTTTGAATATTCTTGTCCTGTTATTGAATAGTCTTGTATGTAAGTACCTTCTTTCGTGTGTTAACTTGGCGGGAGACCTAAAACCCCCGACAATCGCCCTTACGACGAATTACGGGTATTATGTAAATATATCCTCCCTAAATCCTGGTGCTTGCACCCCTTTTCGCACACCTTTTGATGGATAGTGAGGTATTGATGCAGATGTGGATGAGAGGTTTTTGGGTATATTGAATAGGATGGGATAAAAGTGAACATCCGCCAATTATACGGGACACCGCCACCATAGTAAAAGGGGTATTGCAAAACTGGAATACAAGAAGAGGAAAACATTAATTAAAGCTGCGGTCATTCAACTTGAGGTCCCCACCCCCGACGCCACTAGTTAAATTGTGGTACTCTGCTGATGGCAGCTGACCGCGAGAGGCATAACCGCGACGGAAAAGGACGGGGGATGGAAAAGGGGGGGGCTTGAAAACACAATAATTATGTATAACATATGTTGGATGTTTCTTATTTTTCTATGGGTTAATATGTGAGGAATTTCACGTAAAATTCAGTATTCACTAGGAAGATAATTATGACTGTGTTCTATGAAATGGAAGGTTTTTTCCTATTACAGGAATTTCAAATGGTCAGTTAAGGTTTGTTTTTTCCTTACAAGGGAGTTATTACTTGTAATTACTCGTTTTTTTAACGAGTTTTTATTCTGAGAGAAACATAGTTGAATACTTTACTGGATTCTATTATAATGAAAATGAAGTCCAGTCTCTTTGAGGCTACATTGTAGAGAAACTAGTCGGCAATAAAAATTCTTTTATGTGTAAACGCTAAGTCTTGTGTTAATTCCTTTTCATGGAATTTTATTCATCAAATAATTTGAATGGTGCATTTATCGTTACGATTTCACTCTGCTTCCCATCCACCTGCCTTCTTAGATATATCAAGCTTCTTTAAAAGAGAAAACCATGACGTTCTTTTATCTGGTTTCGTCCGCTTCTTTCAACATCTGACGCCTTTCCGACTCGTTGCCTTCGTTCCTTCATTCCTTCCCGTCTCATCGTTTCCTCTCACTCCGGGGTGATCCCTTTCTCAGGGTCAAGGAATGCTTCTATGCATATACATGAAGATCATCTCGACCAGTTCTTCTGTTGGGGCAAAAATTATGGGTTTTAATTGGGGTATGAGTTCTCTTCATAGTCTGTGATAATTGTCTCCGTTTCAAGGTTAAATTTTCCTTGTATTCCATTACCAAGTTCAAAAACGAGAATTCTAGGTTTTCCATTTTGAGAAAATTAATTGCATTATTTTTAACGTGTATATTCAAGACACATCAGGTATTCGGTAAATGCGAGCGAGACAAGATTTCACTTTTAGACAGGATTGCGGGGTGCTGAATTTCTATTATTGATACTAGAATAACCAAATTAATACAATATGAGTTGCCTCTCGTACCTAATACACACATGCATTGAATTAATGTATCGCATAAATAAATAATGAAACAAAATCGACAAAGGAAATAAATGCTCTTCGTGCAAAGGAGGAGTTCCTGGCAGGGCTTCTGATAACGCTCTCCCCCGGAGTCCATAGCGTCCCTAAAATCTATCCTTAGAATTATTTTAACACTGGAATGCAGTTCACCTCACCCGATTATTAAAATTGGCAATAAACAAAACTCTTGCCATATACAACATAGCTTAGTAATATACCTACCATTTAAGATACAAAACACGTCACTGTGAGCTGCGATGTATAATTACTGAACAGTCACAATTATTTTTCTGCCAGAATGAATTTAGAAAAGAAATATTTGAGCAGGCTTTTGCGTTTTTATGTTAAATTTGGCATTTTAATATTTCATGAGAGCGTTTTTTTGAGTCGTAAATTCTAAAGTTAAGCAAGAATGTCACGGGTTGGAATTAGGGAAGAGATAATAACACATCTTCAAATTTATGTTATCCCTAAAATAAAATTTAGAGCTAGATGGCTTGAATTCCAATTACGCATTAGTAATTTGACCTTAAATGAAGCGTATCTAGGGATTTACTGCTTCTTATAATTGATATTAGCTGAAAAATGTATAATGGCAAACGTGATACGTTTACTCTGCATTCATGCAATTGAAATGAAAATACGAGTTGTTAAGAAAATCTGCGTAATCCTTGCAACTTGTTACATGCTGTTAGGTTTTGTGTCAGCGAATGTTAGGAAAGAAAACCTCAATTATGCGATTTTTGGGAGAATTGAATGTTTTCATGAATAAATACCGAACAAAATACGGTATTTTTGGGGCTCAATCTCGGTTTTTTCGCAATTTCAATGTCCGGTCGCTAATAGTAGGCAGGGAGAAAGTGTTTTAATCTGCCTGAGTATCTGTTATTTTACCTGTCGTATGTTATAACTTCCGCTAAATTGGGATGTTCTAGAAATTATGCCGTTGCAAAATGCAAACTTAATTATTCTCTATAGTCCACAAGTCTAAGGCCTGTATTCTAGTTTGTTATTCCGAAGTTCACTCCCACTCTTCACGTCATTTGCAAGGCATAATACCTTCTCAGTTAATAATATCGGCCTACGCATCCTCCATTTTCAACTAATCTTTGGAGGAAATTTTGTTGTTAGCGTTCTCAGAAACAAAGTCTGCTGAGAATTCCGTATCAAGGGCATTCATTATTCTCTACAATAGATATTAAATGGTGAATATGGAACGACGGTATTGTTTCACATTCTGTTCTTCGTGCCTTGAGGGACTTCGAACCTAGTTTCTTTAATACCCTATGATGGTATCGTGACGCATAATATTCTAAGTCTTGCGGATTTCTTTTCAGCTTTGAGAGATCCTTAATTGACATTTTTCCGAAGTATTCCATTCACGTTGGGGAAGTTGAAGCTCTTTTATAAACTTAGGAAGTATTTGATAACCTCATGACTCCCCTTTAGTGATCATTTATGTTTTGTAAACTTTGAACCAATTGGTTCCGATGCTGCGGAGCTGTCTCTTATCATATCTCTACCACCAAATGTCAATCATACACTTATCAGGTGTTTGAAGGACGGAGTAAGTTTCTTTTTACAGACATTCAGGAAATATTGTGTGGGTTCTTGCCTTATCAGGCTATTGTAGTTGCTTAATTTTCTCTATGTATTCATTTTATAGTTACGTCAGTTTTCCTTACCCTTATCCAGATTATGATCAGTGCTAGTTGTTTGATCTCTGTTGGGTAAACGTAGGTTATCATGCCTAATATGTTTTCATCCTTTTTCGGAAATCTATGACGTTCTTCTCTGATGTTTTTAGTTGCCATCATCATCTTTTAAATTTGTTGTATACATGTAGCACTAAATTCTATGCTATAGTGAGGTGATTATAACTCCGGATTTATATATTCTGGACTATTAATATACGCTTTTATCATTGTATTAAATATATGCGTATGCCACCTCGTCACTCATTATTTTTAAGAGTTATCTAGCTATCTCCGGAGTTAGCCTTTTGGGTTTTCAATGTGAATGTCGGTTAATTGTTCTAAATACTGTCTAGACTAAGTAAAATCCATTGACTAACAAGCGTTTTAGGTTGGAACTCCTGTTGATGATTTCGGTGGGCTAATCTAGAAATGCTATTTGCTCGTGAACATGGAAAACTGCAAATGAGATGGCGAAAGTAAAAAGGAAAACGTATTTAATTTCGATTATTTCTGTCCGCCTGAGTACAAAATTTTAAATCATATTCGTATAATCCTGATGCAATATGAATCTTTTACAAAATTTGATTTTATAATTGTAACTGAATACATTTAATCAGGATTTTCTGAAAACCTTGGGAGTCTACTGATATCATTCCACTAGTCTTAATTGATATATACGTCTACATAATACCCCGCAAGCATCCGTAAGGGTATATGACTGAGGGAATATTATTATTACGTATTCTTCATATATATATTATTAATTACGTATTCTTCTTGTACTGTGGTTGTGGGTACGTAGCATAATAGTTCACAGGTTCAGAATATTTCTTTATAGCTATTATTTAACATATGATTTTAAACCAGTGATGAACGCCTTGACCCCTTTCTTAGGGATTAAAGATATTTATGATTTTTATTAGATTTTTTAAACCTTCCTAAAGTTTTAAATGCTGCATAGAAACATCTAATTTTTTAGTTTTAAATTTCTTATTTAAAAAGTGAACATTGTACACAAACACCAATTTTTCTATTCTCTGCAATCTTATATGTGTAACTGTTTTATAATTTGTTATCATAAAGTATGTATTTATATCGAGAAAGAGTTCATTCATTCTGAGATTGTTGTTTGCAATGTAAGATTTGAGAATGAGAAGTACTATTATAATATTTTTCTTCTTTCGCAATATATTTATTGGTACCGTGAGTAGTTGAAATGATTTGATCTATTTAAGCCTGGCAGTTTGATCTATTTGGACCCGGCGGGTGCAACAATTCCTGATGAAAACATCTGAGCGCATTATCTGAAATGAGTTCAACGGACGAGGAAAATTGAGTCATGAAACTCAAAAGCACCCGGGTAATGTCCAAGGGATGAGGAAGGGGGAAGATGACGTTGAGTTAGAGTATAGGATGGGGAAAAATGAGGGGAGGTGGGCAATGGGAGGAGAATTCCTTTCCGCAAAAATTTATGTAGTGGTCTTCTGGTAGAAGGTCGGATTGAGAGCGGGAAAGCAAGGGAGCGGTCGGGAGCTTTGCTTTTATCCATGGGTCGGAGTCTTAATTTTTCCGCGCTCCCCCTTCCATCTCTCCCCTCTCTCCGCAGTTCTCATCGCATCACCACCGTCCGCGACCCAGTGGCCGGCGTTGCGGGGAAAGATGGGGAGAAAGGGCGAGATGTGGAGAAAGAGATTCAGTGGGAGTGAGGGGGGATATTTGGTGGAAAGAGGCACGAGGGATGAGGGCAAAGGGGTGAATATCTCGGCGGGAGGCGTGTGCGGGATCGTGCGGAGGGTCATGGATCTTGGAGGTTTATAGACGTGCAGTGAGTGGAAAGGCGTGCCCGGGAGCGACCCCACCCATGCCTCCTCCTTTTGGTTGGAGGGGCGGGGAGATGTTTGTCCAAGGGGGGGGGGAAGTGGAGCGAGAGTCCGTGCGGACGGTGAGGGAGTGGAATCCCAAGGCGGGGGCGTTAGTGGAGTTGAGTGGGAGGCGGAAGAATGATGACGGCGGTGGTGGGGGGCGAAGATAAAATAGCAAGAAAATGGCCATGATGGAGATATGGGCCCTGGGAGAAATGCAGAGTAAGAAGGCCGCGTGGTGTAAAAGGAGTAAGGTAGCAAGTGGAGGGGAGGTTTGTGGGATGAGAAACGGTCAAATCCGTGGTTTAAGCGCATCATCTTGGCCGGTATGGGAATTAAGGTGAAAATGTGGGGGCGAGAGAATTGACGAAAACGCGTATTAGACACACCCAGATGAAATAAGTAAGACTTTGAAATAAAAAGTTAAAACGGGTTTATATGCATTAATTTTAATTATAAATATTAGGAGTAAGACGCTAAGTACCTGATAAAGTGATATTTAATGATAATAATGAAGAATTTCATTGCCTTATATATACCTTCATGTTGATAGGTGTGATGATGTACATGAAGTGCAAAAATCATCTTAATTGAAGCTGGAAATTTTTTTTAGATATGGTAGACATCAAATACCATGATATATAAAGGTGTAGCTATTTTTCCAAGATGCAGTACTATGCAGAAACATTTGGAAGTACAGTAATGCTTTCATCATCAAAAAAATGGAAACAACTGCCCTGGAATTCATTAATATGTTAGGCCTTACTTTTTATCAAAAATATTAATATCTCTTGAGAACAAATTTAAAAATTAATATAGTTTAATTCTTGGCGAGGATGAATTCCTAGGCCTGAGATTAATGCAAAGACATTATATTTAATGAGTTGGAAATACATTTCTATTCTGAATTTCTTTGCATTATATAGAACAACCCTAAGCACTGATGTTCACGGGCAATACAGATATGATCAGATAAATAGAATGTTAATAGGACAGATGTAAAGAAACTTTTATTTTATTTTATTCGGAAGTTGCAGCTCACCACTCATGCTTCAAGCACCAAGTTATATCCATGGTCACAACTCGAAGAATGATGATAAATAATTTAAATGTTGAAGTGCAGATAATCTATCTGTAAACTTAAATATCTTCATCGTTTATATTTCATAAACTGCCGAGTAGTTATCATATTTCAGCAATCGTGAAAATAGATTGATCATTACTGTTGCTACGTCTATCCCCATCAAACAGACGGTTGTTTACATATCACAATGATCATTTATATGTCATTTAAGCTAATGTAATGCCAAGACTTACGTCATAAATGGAAGTATATGTACTCGTATGAATTTAAAAAAAAATTGATGGGTAAATATTTAACTCAATTTTTCACGCTGAAACCGTGTGAAAATTATCTAAAATTAAACTTATGGATTCAACCTAAAATTATTCCTATATATCTGCATATTTATCTGCACATGCACGCGCAAAGCGTCGCAAGGATGTGTAGCAGAACTTGTTACGTCACTATCCATACTAAATCTATTCAAATACTTCCAAAAACAAATGGCATTCTTTGACCAACCGAAATGAAACGTGGAGGGGAGACGACCGGACATTATTCATGAAACGTCCGTTTTTCAGATTATGGATGTTGTATGACTAGTGAATACGCCACTGATTACGCCAAGTAGACGAATAAAGAAACCCATTGAAAAGGGTAAACCAATATTTAGGGTAGTCACCAATTATAACGCAGAATTCTAATCATGCAGGATGGTCAATTCACAAATTCATTATTATTATATCTCTGTATTTAGACGATGCACCACCTACGGCGCATGGCGCGAGGCGGGGGGCTTTAAAACAAAAGTCATGAAGTGAGTTTAGGATAGCTAATTTCTAACTCTTTCCACGAGTGCTTATTCATTTCTGATTAGTCTTATCTCCATTGTGTCGTTGTCACGAATTGTGTGCGTGAAAAACGAATGCTTGAATTTACGCGTTCGTCACTCTTATTTCGTGACTTTTGTCAATTCTGAAGATTTAACTGTGTATTCTAAGTTAGTGGAAAAATCACACGATTAATATCTTTTCATTGGGGTTAAATATAGCTCTGAGTCTTCACACGCCTAAAGGTGCCCATCTCAGATGTTTTAGTCAATGTGTGAGATTCGTGCGAAACTTTCACGAGTCTGACGACCCTTCTCTGTGCCTTGTGAAATTTTTACCCCACATATAGTATGCAGCGGGCATGGTAGGGTCTTACTAACGAGAGGTAGCACGTCTCCCTCACTTTCTCATCATTCCATTTTCCAACTTTGTTGAGTGCGACCATCTTTAGGGCCCCTCCGCAAAACGTGTGTATGTGGTTTTCCCATTCAAGATCAGATGTTTTCCATGTATGAAGACCAAATATTTGCGGTGATCATTGGAACACCTCCGAGTGTGTAAGTTGGTGTAGTCTGGTCATGTTTTATTTTTGAAAGGACACAAAGGCACATATTTTATTTTTTTAATCCAAAGTCATTGTTTGGTATTTGACGATCTACATCAGTTGCTATTTTCCTATGTATTAATTAATGCCGTCAACAAAGCCTTATATTATTTTTTATTTTTGAGGCAATATCATCAATATAAAACGAAAGGACAGTGGGTCTATGACACTACCCAGACAAATGTACATGATCAAAGCTAGAGCCATCTATTTCAATTTTTGTTGCCCGTTATGAAGGAAGCTCTGATTCCAGTTCATTGATTTATCGTTCCTTCTGTAACTTCGTTAATTGAATATCAGTTTGGCATATATGGCTTTATCAAATGCCTTTTAAAAATTCAGGAAAATTATGTATATTTGTTCCTCCTTTTTCCCGGCTATAGGATGTCTTGTATATAAAACCCCAACTGCGTTTCATATGATCCATCCCCTCTGAATCCTTTTTGTTTGCTGGATATGAAGTTGTGAATTTAAGGAAATCGATATGTTATAGGAATTTACTAGAAGGAAAGTCAAGGAACTTGGTCGGTAAATGCTGGGGTCTTGTTTATTTCCACTTTTTTAGGTCGGTGTTTTGTGAAATTATTTTCCAGTCCAGGATAACTACCCTTCCAAATTGATTTAAAAAAATATACATCCCAAGAAGTCCGCAGTATAGGACGCGAGCTCTTTCAGTAGTTTTTGGGAGTGTCTATGGAAATTTTTTGTTTCAATGTGAAGGAGTTGCTACGTTATCTCTTTGCGCTTATTGATATTTTCATCCATCTATCTACATCTACATCTACTCATTACCCCGCAAGCCACCGCAAGGGCGTGTGGCGGGGGGTGTTAGGGTACCACCCTTAACTAAGATATAAAACCGCATGCAAAAGCCACAGATTTATACAGTCCACAAACAAAACATGCTATGCATTCATGCAGGAACCCTTACACTCTATACCCATGCAAACACACAAACTACCAACTAACATACACATGCACCTACAAATGTACCTGATAACTTTGCAATATTTAATTTTGTCCCGACTAGTAAATTAAATGTTTTTAATATTTCTAAAGTGGCTTTGTTTTTTTACTATCATGATTTCTGATTGTTCTGGGAAAAAATAAGTATTTGAATCGATCCGTACTGGAATCTATCTACCTTATTTTATCTTTGTGGTCTGATCTACCTGATTAGTGTGGGGCCATAATAATTCCCTTAGTGTCATCGTTAAAATCATTTATTCTGAACCTTTCTAAAAGTCTAAGTCTCGCTTGTTCTCTTCGTATTTCAAGTGGCTGCTAGCCTAAATCCCCGGAGAGACCTGTCACACTTGCGTTCTTATTATTGCAATTTTTAACGAATCTGGCGGATTTTCTCTGGACCATATCTAAGTCTTTTTGCCAATCTTTTTCACAAGGATCGCGTAAACATGCGGCACATTCCAAATGAGTTCTAACTGGAGCAAAATGGCCCCTCTCTTTAACTTTCTCTTTACATTTCCCCACCACCCGTGTAATGAATCCGAGTTTCTTTAATGCGGATCCGCATATTGTCCTGATATGTGCTCCCCATGAAAGGCGTGTTGCTAGAACTACCCCCCAACCTTTATAATGTAGTTATACCAGAAAAATGTTATGTTTTTCTTTATTTTCAACGTGCCGCTCTTCAGACATCATCCACATTAATTACGGATTTATCCTGTTGTAACAGTAAATACTGGTAACAGTAAATACTATTTCTTTGAAACAAAAATAAATCGAACTGCCGAGGTAGGTAATCATTTCGTTTCGCTTTATGATAGAGGCAGCAGAAGATGTTGCTAACTTCACTTGTTATTAAATGTATGAGATTTCCTGCAGTAAATATATCATCATCCGTCGTGGACTGATTCAAGTAAATTTTATTCTCTCACGTCTCTCAAAGTGATTCTGCACCATTGGTAGATTATCTTCTTTGTTTATAAATTATAACTGCGGAGCGTATCCTATTGGTAAGCGTAGTGGAATTTCTCTGCATTATTATTCTCTGGTTCTTGCTGAATGCCTTGTAATATTTGTGCCGTGTAACCACAGGAGAGAAATATGGGTTGAGGAAAAAAGGAGAAAAATCTTGTTTGTTACGTTTCGTTCCACTGCCATTACCACTTGAAATTTTATTTTGGCACATATGACTTTTCCTTTATACTTCCGGTAATTGATAATATTCCACCCCTAGTTTTAATATTCGGATAAAATAAAATAAGTAGACATTTTGCTCAGTTTTTGGATGAAAATGAGTTATATGAAATGAACGGATCACTTAGTATTTAGAAAAAAATATTTATTGGAAGTATTCATTTTTAATTAAGGAGGGTTTTAGAGATAACTGGGGCATCCAAGGCACTGATTCCTATTAATATTTTTTTTTAAAGGGGAAAAGTTATTCATCATATTGAGAGTAGCAGCAAAATTGAAACGGGATAACTTAGCATTTGAAAAAGTATATATATTTAAATGAGTAACCCTTAAAAAAATCGGATCGATGTTTGCTGGATCTCTAGTAGCAGTTTTGAACTTAAAACTGTTGCGTGTTTTTGGGAAAATCTAGTGACATAAGATAATCTAGAACACCTTGCCTTAATGCTCCCATTACAATGTTCCGATACGGTCCCATTGAGATTTCCGGAAAACTCTTCCAATGGGAGTTATGATCAAGGCCCTGAAGAGTGTGGAATAAAATGTAACGGGGCAAAAGCAATGAGATACGTGGAGTGCACGATGACGATGCACGGAGGAAGAAACTGGGCTAACTGCTCGTGCTGTATGTTTTTATGCGTTCTGGAGCCATAACGCGAGCCCCTCCCCCCTCGGGGGAAGACAATGGCAGGGAACGGGTTGGGGGGGGTGGGTTAAGAGAGAGAATGGAGGGGGATCTTCATTAAAAAGAAGGGAATACCCGTTCTTCTTGCACGCTCGACCTGCTGCGCCCGAGTTAATGGATTAGGGTCGAAAGATTACTGGGAGGAGGAGGACCCGCAGCGGGGAGTAAGCGTGGATATGCCTCGAGGGGTATGGGGCAAGTACAGGGACACTCCGAGGATACGAGTGGAAATACTAGGAAAGAACTTCACGGCAAAAAAGGAACGGGAGTGCTCGTAAAGTTGAACGGCTTCGGATTTTCAGGAAGGGCGACAGAAATATTTTTTCCCTTTGAGGCACCATAGAGCTTGCATCAAGCCGCAATCAGAGTTACAGTTGATGCTATACGGCTACCCTGCCTCAGTGTTGGAGACCCTTTGTCATCACAAGCTTCAAGCAAATTATGTAAACGATGGTACATTTAAAATAAGGGGAAGCTCTTGTTTTTCTTCTGCACACAAAATGCAATGACCGAACTAGATTGACCTATCGAGGAAGAGTATTCAATGGGTACACTAATATTTCGTATGTTGACTTGTTCTTTGAAAAACTATTTTTCATGATATAAATTTTCGACCTCTGAGAGAAACAAGTTCCTTATACTATGTCTTTACATCTACATCTTCATAATACCCCGCAAGCCGCCGCTAGGACGTGTGTTCATGCATACTCAAAATCATGACTTCTACGCAAATATTAATTGCATCATGCCCGGAACAAAGTTGGTCACACGAAAGAAGGTAAATTACATGCATCAATAATCAATAAGAGGATACGCATATCCAAATTATGCGGCGGAATTGTTAAAAATATGGGTTTATTAAAGAAATATAACATAAAGTATTTTGACAAAATATATGTTAATTATCTCCCACGTGATTGCTGTCATATTTTTTTTCATCACTAATGGTGCGAGAAAAAAATACATTTAATTTATATCCGTTGTGCTTCTATCTCCATGATTTTACGTACGTGATCCGATCCACCATAGTAAGTCGGGGCCTGTAATATGTCTTTAACATCCTCAGATAAGTAACCTGCCTCAAATTTACGCAGTAAATTTAACGTATATATCAACCTACGGTCACTTAGTGACCCTTCCTAACTCGTTAAATGGTGTCGTGACACTGCTACCTTGTTCATAACAACTTTTCACGAGCCTAGTTGCTCTACATTGCACTCGATTTAGTTTCAAAATTAAGCCTACCTCGTGAGGATCCCATACATCCGCAGCACAATGTAGGTGGGGCCTAACTTATGTGAAATAGCAAAGCGCCTCCACCCACTCAATACTAATACCAAATATCATTTTTATGATTCCTAACTTTTTATTTGCTTTTCCGCAAATTTTTCGATTGTTTTTCCCCATAACATATCCTTAGTTATCGTTTCACCCAAGTATTGAATTGATTTTAAGTATTTTATGTTACTTCCCGGTATCTTTTAAGTGTTTTCGGGAAAAATACTCTTCCTCCAAAACTTTATCGAAACATACAGGGTCGCACCCAAAAGTGGTAGGACTGATTTTTTTACAAGACTTTTATTGACGATATACTTACATCGACTTAATAATCTTCAAAGTATGCTCCTTGAGCTGCTACACACTTGGTATAACGTTGCTCCCATTCCCCGTACGCCCGCTGGAAATTTTCTTTGGGGATGCCGTTGATGACCCTCGTCGAAGTCTCTTGAACGGCCTTTATCGAGTCAAAACGTCGTCCCTTGAGCTGTCTTTTCATCAGGGGGAAGAAGAAGAAGTCCGGTGGTGCCAGATCGGGAGAATAGGGCGGATGAGGCAACGTGGCAACGCCGTATTTGGCCAGGATCTATCTGACTACGAGCGCGCCATGGCAGAATTTTCGGCACCATCTTGGCGCACACCTTGCGCATGGCCAAATCCTGTGAAATAATGCGTTGGATGTTGGATGCAGACAGACCCAACTGGTCTGCAATTTCTTCACTGGTTAAGAGTCGGTCTGTGTTCAGCAGTGTCCTCACTCCGTCCACATTCGTGTCGGTTCTTGCCGTCGACGGCCGTCCGGAGCGATGGTCGTCTTCAACGAGCTCCCTACCCTCTTTAAACAACTTGTGCCACTCAAATACTGTGGAACGGCTTAAGGCAGTGCCCCCATAAGCCTGCTTGATCATATCGAGGGTCTCAGTTGCCGTCTTCCCGAGTTTCGCACAAAACTTCACGGAATAACGTTGCTCTAAATTCAGATTCATTTTGTTTTTCGACGCGGACAAAAAAATTGTTTCACTAAACACGGTGTCCTCACTCAACGACAGCCCACAAGCGACTGAGGTTGGTGTTGGTCTGTTGCTAAGAGCCCCCTCCGCCTTACCCTGCCAGGCAGACCCCCCTCCACCGCTCCGTTCGCGCCAGAAAAAATCAGTCCTACCACTTTTGGGTGCGATCCTGTATATACAATTTTAATGCTAGCTGCCATGTCCCGCATCACTTTTGGATCGCATTTAGGCCATTAGATTATGATACTATATCTTCATGACTGGATATTTCCCTGAATATCACTGCTTCGTCAACAAATATGCAAAGGTTACTGGAAATCTGAGGCCTGATGTCATTAATGTAAAAAAGAGCAAAGGGGATCGATAACACTTCCTTGTCGGGCACATGATGTGACGCTTACTGTGTTGGATAATAATCAGTCTATTAAGATCCCTTGTTCGCGACCTATTAAAAATTGATGTATCCAGGCTGTTACTCACTCATCCATCCCGTGGTTTCCCTACTTTTAGAGCACTTTCAATGAGGAACTTTTTCAAATGGCTTCTAGAAATCTAGGAGTATAGCATAGACTTGAATGTTATTTTCACCCGAGATTGAAATAGCATGAACAAAAAGTGCCTATTGGGTCTCGCAAGGTCGACCCCTTCGAAAACCATGTTGGTTCTTTGCAAGTAAACTCTGAGAATTGAGATATTTCACGATGGAACTTAAATTATGTGCTCTAAGATTTTGCATGAGATGGAGAGAGATGGGTTGGTAATTACTCGGATCTCCTCTCTCGCCTTTTTTTTAATATGGTCGCGACATTGGTTACTTTCTAGTCTTTGAGGACAGCGCGATTATTTAGTTTTTTTTGCTATTACTTCCAATTAGGGCGCTATTTCTGAGGCTATTAATTTATACGCAAGCAGGGATGTGATCAGGGCTTGGAAATTAGGTTTGACTGATGTCTTTACGTTGGCGTTCGATTCCAAGAGTAGATATTACCATTCACCACATGGGGGCATGAAGCGATGGCGTAGTGACTGTCATTTTTCCTGTGAACTATTATTAAAACACTATGGAAATAGCGGTTTAATGACTAGCTTTTTGTTCATTGGTGGTGTTTGTCCGTTGTCCGTTGTATTTAGGGATGGCACTGTCGACTTATCTCCCTGAATCTCTAGTACATGTGACCAAAATGCCTTGGCTTATTGTGCAAATATTCATCTAGCCTTTCATTTTTAAATTCAGCAAACGCCTGGTGACATGCTTTCCTTGCTAACACTGGTTGTTTTGTTGTTATTTCGTTGAATTTTAGGCATTAATTTCTCGATAGATTTTTCAAATGAGGAATGGCTGGATGAAAGTGGATTCTATGAAACATTAGATTGAAAATTGAAAAACTATCCAGTCAGGATGATCTTATGAATGCGGTTTTATATCATCTTGAGTAAAAATTCCAATATATAATATTTTTTAGAACAAAAATCTCTTTGCTACGATAGAAGTTAATTCATTTGCTCGTCCTTAATTTTAGCAACCCGATCAATTCAGTCACTGACCTGTTTAGGAATATTGCTAATGGCTGTTATTAAGCACATTGCTCTAAGCAACGCGGTGTAGCCTTCCGGAAATACAATTAGCCATGATCACGTCTTAATCTAAAGTTTACATCTCGAGCTTGCATTGATTGTTTATTATTTTGGTCGAAAACTTTCTAAAGCATGTTGTTCTCTTAAAAGCAGTGGGAAGCGCAAAATATACAAGGACCACCAAATGAAGGTGGCCCTTTTTCCGGTGTCATTGCGCCAAGTCAATGACGCCTAACGAAGTCATTTTGGAGAAAGACGATCATCAAATTGGTAATCATACAGCCACATAATTGTGTGTGCTCACTTTTATTAATCTTACCTCACGTTGATTGTTTTCCATCCTTTAATTTTGTTTTCGTTCGAATGTTTACTTCCGTAAATAATATTCTTTCAAGTTTAATCTTCTATTTTTTTCTGAGTTCTAATTACTTTGCTCTGTTATGATTTTTAAAGTGTTACTTATATTTATCATCCTCTTTATTCTCTCGCTACAGTCAATCAGTCACTCAATCAACATGTTAAATATTCTGAGCACCTATTTTGTTAGACTTTGTAACAATGTTACCATTTACTTTATTTTTGTATGAAAAGTTTTGAAAAAAAGGTTACTAAACTTCAATTCACTTTCATGATGTCTATATATACTATAATAAGCATTTTTTCTATTTATATCTTGTAGTACCTATTCATTTTTTATTGCCACATTTTATTGAATAGATTTTTGTTTCAAGTAATAAAACGCCATGCAAACAGTTTATAAACTGCCCTGCCTGCCTTAAGATGAATCAGATCCTTCCTATCCTTCAGATTTACTTTCCCAAAATAGTCTTTTCTTGTATATTTATATTCAATACAGTAGTAGTTATATCCC
This sequence comes from Hetaerina americana, assembly GCF_022747635.1. Lineage (NCBI taxonomy): Eukaryota > Metazoa > Arthropoda > Insecta > Odonata > Calopterygidae > Hetaerina > Hetaerina americana. The sequence goes on along the minus strand of NW_027286874.1, from coordinate 56,839,751 downwards.
ATGCCACGGAAATGCCAAGACCCTATCGCTCGCTCACGTATCGTATTTTACTCTTCAATTTTAATTGTCGTATTGATTGTATAGGCTTTAAATATCCTTAGTATACATATATATTTAATTCGGCTTGCCTCCTCATCTTCTCACGAACTTCCTAGATCAAACCCTATGTCTGATATATGTGTCTTCATTGTATCGCTCTTTTTTACCATTTTCCAGACTCTTATTCCTGTTGCTGGCATTCTTGTTTGCGTTCTACTTTAACCTCTCTATTTTCCACTCCCTCGTACCTCCCTCATGGTCATTTTCCTTAAGCCATCTATCTTCACTTCATATATATATCTGTTACCTTCCGACTTATATATATTCATTTATTAACACATTTTCCCTCCACTCTTCTCCCCGAGTGGTCGATCTTTCCCAGCGGAGTCTGTAGCCATCAATTACATTGGATCTTGATTTTCTCTATTTCATTTTACGTCCACTACTCTTGGGATCATTGACCTCACTTATCCGATGCTGAGGTTCTCACGTTTGCTTCCGCCATTTTATTTACCTTTTCCCACGACCTCAGTTCCCGCACTGTTCCTCGTTCCTCGGATTATTTTCAATCCCTCCGCATACCGATTCTTATCTGCAGTGAGATATTTTTTCCGAGTACTGTGGAAAAATACTTTTTCCACGGAACTCGGAAAAAATATCTTCGGCTTCGATTCGACATTCTCTCTTTCTCAATGGAAAAAATGCACTCGTAACCTTCCCTTTCTCCTAACGGAAATTCGTTCGCAGTGCGTGTGCATGCGTACGGAGATGAAATTCCTGACGTCACAGTCTTTACTCACTACGACCGCGATTTCCCTATTTCCACACCACTCCACGTGCTGTTCCCCATTTCGCCGTCTCTCTCTAGCCATTGCTGGGATTGGGTTCCTCCGCGGGGTGGTGTTGCGTGCTATGCCCGGGGCAAACGAATGGACGCGCGCGCCCTCTCGCTCAGTGATGACTCCCTCCCCTCTTTACTTTCTTTTTTCCCACTCCTCTTTCCTTGACTTCCATCCTTCACCGGCCCCTCCTGTCCTTCCCATATCCTCTCTGCCCTCCCCTCGCCCAGTTTGGTTTCCCTAGGATAAAGACTCCCTCCTTCACTTCCATCCTTTCACCCACTGCTCTTCCCGCGTCCAACCACCCTCCCTTCTCGCCCACTCCCTCTTTCTCTTGAGTGAGATCTGATTTGTCGGCTTCAATCTGTGCTCGTCGAGTCTGCCCACGTAGTGCCCTGTTTGCTGAGGTGTCAGCTTTCCAAAACGAGGAGAAAGAAGGCGAGGGAAGCACCGGGAGGCGGTGGGTATAAAGGATGGGGATGTGTACGGAAGGGATCGAGGGTGAAAGGGTGTTGTGCAAGTGTCTGCGTTGGATGTGTGTGCGCGCGTGAAGAGGAAGAAAGAAACACTGAGGAGAAGAGATAGAGAGAGGTAGAGAAGTGGGGGAAAAAGATTGAGACAGAGGGAGGAAAAGAGAGAGGGAGAGGGAGAGAGCGACGAGCGTCAGTTAGACTGAGCGAAGGGGATATAATCCGAAGATGAATTGGAAGAATGGACATCTTGTGACCCGGGGGCCTAATCCTTTTGCACCCTTTCCTCCACTCCCACCGCTCCACTAAACTCCCTGGACTGCCTAGTCTCCTGTCCTTGCTCTGCGGCTCCCTCTTACCATACTCCCCCTCACGCCTTCCCATGCTACGTTCCTAAATACCCTCCCACCGCCCAATTCAATCTTTCCCATCCCTCTCGTAAATTTATATATTGCAGTCTGGATTCCAATCCATATTCTTCCGCCGTTATTTCTCATTATGAAATCTTTTCCACTACCCCTCCGATGGAGTCGGTGGGAATGGATTCCCTGCCCCTCTCTGCCAGGCCCTCGTTGATTAGAAAAAAAGTGACGTCGATTATTTTTAATAGCTATCTCTGCAAGAGGTTTATTTTTCTTAAAAAATTCCCGAGCTGTATTCGTAATTCCAATGGATTAAACGAGATTCCTTCCTCTGCATTTATGTTGTGTTTTATTTTGGTCTGGACGGTCCATATACATATGTATGTATATATATGTATATATATGTATATATATGTATATATATGTATATATATGTATATATATGTATATATATGTATATATATGTATATATATGTATATATATGTATATATATGTATATATATATGTATATATATGTATATATATGTATATATATGTATATATATGTATATATATATATATAATTTTTTTGAGGTTCTTCTTTCGAGGAAGATAAGTCTCTCCCACTCATCAGGGCGAGTTGAAGCTTTGATTGAAATTTGGTGAAGTGATTGGATGGAAGCCAATATCGGCGCTGGGTCGGAAACGTACGATTAGAGGAGTTTTAGTTAATTCATTTGAAAGAGGGCCTAATTCTGGAAGATTGATGGCGATTCATGTTTCGATACTTTCATTTTTCTCAAATAAGTATCATTTTAGCCGCAATAAATAATAACGGAAGGAAATGTTTGATTATCCCATGAGCAGAACTTATATTTTATGACAGCCTAGTAATTCACACAGCAAGAAACACAATGAGTAGTTATGGGAGTATTGTACCCCGTCACTCTCCTAATTAGGTCAAAAGGTCTAATGAGGAAAAAGAGGAATATATAATTGAAATATGCTTTCATTCAATTTGGGTGAGTAAAGTTTTTATTAGCCTCATATTCTCTATTATTAAAGGTGCATCTAAATGCTAGCACCATATGTAACATAGTCTCTAAACGCGTAGAATAACGTAGAATGTTATTCTTAGTACTTGTCATGAACTGGAGATTAGCTATCTATCAAAAGCTACATTAGAAGCTTAATATGGAAATTTAGAAACTACTATATAACTGTTCCGAAAATTCTTCGCTATCGAAAATAATTTTTTACTCCGAATATTTTTAAAATTTTCATTGCTATGGACGGAGTACAAATTGAAAAATAAAAATAAATTTAGCTTCAATCTCTAATTTCTGCACACCTAACCAATCCGAAACTCGTATATTTAGTTTCTCAAGCAGAAAAAAATCATGAAATAACATATCTGCAAAAACCTCGCTCTACTTTTTCCATAACTCCGTGTTAAATATTGCACTCATAGGGACTTCCGGATGACAAATTCCTTCCCACTCCTCCCCCGAGAAGGAAGACGATTAAAAATAAAGGATGACGAGCCACAGGAGGGGGAAATATTTTTGCATCCCGAGGCCGGTAGAGGGTTTGTACTGCTCCCTACTCCACCTGCCGATATCTGATTGCACACCATATAATAAATTTCGTTCATTTCCGTGCTCTGTGACTCCATGCGCCAGCCCCTTGAGGGAGCGGAACGTGTGCGGACGGCCTCGCTTGGGGTGTGGGCGATGCGAGAAGTGGAGGAGACCGGAGAGGGAGGGTGTGTGAGATGAAGAAGGATACGCAGGGACGTCTGTGGTGCTACGGCGGGAGAGTGAAGTCAGGGGTGGCAAGGGTGGGGAAAGGGTAGTGGGGAGAATGTGTTTGTAGCAAAGGGGTCTGATGCGGGATATGACGTCAATTATTATTTTTTCTTCTTTTTTCCGCCCTTCCCAATGGAGAAGACGCCTTGCACGTCCTACCAACCCGACTCCCACCTCCGCCCCGTCCAGAGTCGGATTCATCTATCTAACCCATCTGCATACACATCCATCCTACCTCCGCTCCATTTCCTCCTTCTCCCCCCTCCCTTGGTCCGCGCACCTATCCCCCCCCAAGGTATAACTTCGTCCCGCCCCCTGGTCTTCCTCCCTCTCACTTCCCTCCATTCCCTTCCTGCACCGTCGCAGTCTAGTCCTCTCTCAGCTACGCTCCTTTTCTCTCTCTCCTTCCCTCCCCCATCCCTTCCCCTTATCACCTCCCCCTCCTCCCTTTCGCCCATCTCTGGAAATGTAATAAATCAAATAAGCCTTCCTCTCGCCCGCGCCCGCTTCTCCATCCCCTACACTGATCCTTGCTCCCCCTCCCTACTCCTCTTGCCGTCGCTCATAATTCTCCCTCTCACCTTCTCGCTCTTTCCTCATCCGTTTTTCTCTACGGTTTCGTTTCTCTTCGTTTTCCCTTGCGTCTTTCTTTCTCTCTTCTGCCCCTCCACTCCGTTTTTGTTGGAGAATGGTGTTTGTCTCCGTTTCACCATCAAATAAGGAAGGCGCAGAAGAAACGATTTAGCGCTCATCTATCCCTCCTGATGAATATTCTCCCATGGGTTTCTGCAACTTATATTCTCACTCCGTTACCACGAATGCCCACATGGCGTCTAATAAACTATGCTTTATTCTAAATTTACGTCTCTTTTTACCTCTGCTCAGGAAAAAATTGCTTCATCATTTCCAATTTACTCTCGATTTCATCGTCTTCACTTTATTAAATAATTAAAAATTTTAGTGGGTCATTTTTTTCAAACCAACCATACGTGTTGCATCAACTACGTCTGTCTTTGGAATCAACCGATGCTTTCTTACTTATTCTTCACTTTTCCCTCGTTAGTGTGGAGATATGTCAGGTATCCACGAAATTGTTTCCATTATGAATCATTTATCCAATTTTCTCTCTCCTCCAGTTCTCGATATCAGCATCCATTTGGTTCACCTTCACTCCCAAAACCCTTTTCATTTACTTTCACCGCCGCTACTGCTTATATCTCTCCCGCTCAAAAATTTTGGTGTTCATCGTTAAGCTACTCTAAGGGAATCGGCTGTCAGATGTCATCTATTCTTCTCCCTAGAGTGAGAGTTCGTGTTTCTCCATGCTCTTCCCTATCCCTCCATCAATCTTTTTCACTTCCCTTTCACTCCGCACGTAAGCCGTCCTCCTCGGATAACACTCTCCTCTTCCACTCTCCTCTCAATCCTCATCTCTGATTCTCCGATTCATCCTCTTCCTCTTTCTGCTCATGTCATTCCATCTCGCCTCTTGCGTGCCACCTTACATTCTTCAACGGTGTCCTTCGTTTGTTTTTCTTCCATTCCTAATTTTTAAAATCACACAATTAAAAAAAACAATAAAAATTTCCGTGCACTTTAATTCCCTTCTCTATTTAAAATTTGATGACCTGTTTAAATAGGGCAATTTTATTTCAATAGTTTTCAGCTTTTTTTCGATTATATAGATGCCAATAATAAGCGCTTTTGATTGATTATTTTAAAGACCTTTCTCCACAAGAAACGGTAAATACATACTACGATTGTACACGAACAGCAGTACAGAGGTTGCATTTTGGAGAATTATTGCTCTAGAGGAGGCAAAATTGTGTGAAAATTAATATAAAATATTTTTTCAAGGTTTTGACAAATTGTCATCTTCATATGGGAGGTACTGATTTCCGCGTAGAATGTGTCAGGAAGAGTCAACTCTTCTTGTCATTTAATATTATTTTTTATTAAATTTCACATTAGGCTCGTGCACGTAGTAGATGATTTTCTTAATTCAATGCAAAATGAATAAGAATTATTTGTATGTTGAGCAAAGTGAAATATTTTAGTTTATATTTTTGGACCTCCTGTATCGTTTTCATCCTTCATCTTATTCTCGTTCCCTCATCTCCTTGTGCAAGTATCCGTCTCCTTGCTTCTCTGTCATATCCATTCAGACAATAAAATTTACACTATCCTCTCTTTAAGCCTTCCCTTACGTTACGCTCGCTTGACTGATTTTAATACAGACTCAGCGTCGATTAATCCATCTTTTGCCTTAAAATCACCAGCAGCGGACGAGAGATAGAGAGGAGACGGGTTTGAGAGAAATTTTGTGGTTTTTATTTAATTTTTCTCTTATTTTTTTTATCCATAATTTATTTCTGAAATATAAGCTTTTTTTAATCATCATGACTGTCACATTTTTTCAGATTATTTCTGCTTGAATTGCTACAGATGAATTAATTTTATTTTCCTTTTTCGTTACTTAATTCAATGGCGAATTGAAAATATGATTAAGGATGAGTTTTCTACCTGATTTTAATGCACCAAACAATATTGATCTCCTCCTGCTTGTATGATATTTTCCTATCAAATTAGTGTTCCATTTTTAGTTTACATTACATTTTGCGGAGTAATATATTCATGACAGAAGTGGAAATCATGCCAAAGACAGTGTAATTACAGAGAAAGTAAAATTGGAGCACTTAAATTCTCTCCAGAATTTTAATTTAAAAAACTGTGGAAGATGCAGCGAAAGTTAATTTGATGGAGTCATCCGCAAATGAGTATTAAAAAACAGGAATTTGGCAGAACAATATACATTCACCTCGACCGGGAACCGAACCCGGATCCTACGATATTAAGCCGAGGACTTTATCCAATTGAGCTACCGGGACGCCTCGTTAATGTGAAACTCCTGTAATAGTTTTATAATATTGTTAGTAGGCTAGATTAAGTTTTTATGGTGAACAATGACGGAGCATGTCAATGAAAGTTATATTTTAATATTTAGTAAATGAAAGAGTGATAAGTTATAAAATAAATGTACAATGTAGCTATGCATATTTTTTATATGCCTTAAATAAGCCCTATTTTCATTCGCTTTTCCTACCAGTACTTCCCGGAACTACTCTCTATTACCGCTTCCGGCATTTCATTGCCTTTAAGTGTCTCTTGCATCCAAGTGTCCTACCGTCTTCGAATTTCCCACAACAGCCGTTCCTCTTCCCTTATTAGGCCTACAACTTCATTGTATGTTTTCTTTCCGAACATTTGATTGTTTCCCATGCTTCTTTTCGTCTTCAACTCAATAGCCTCCAATCTACATTAATGTTCTTGCTTCAACAGGTAAGCTTCAGAGGCATAGAAAATTGGGGTCCATATTAATGTTTTTGCTAGTCTTTTCTTGACGTTTTGACTTAAGCTGCTATCATCAACTCCCGCCCCTTTGTAAACGCTTTCTCACCTAAAACAATTCTTTCAATGCGCCCACCTTTACCCTTCCTCTCAAAAACTCGTTCAGAATACGTGAGCTGTTCTTCCTGTTCTAATTTAAATATCCTAATTTTGATGTTCCTCTTAGAATTCCTATTTCTTAAAAATCCCAATAACTTCGTTTTTTATTGAATAATTCTGACCTCATAACCCCATGCATATTACACTGATACTTGTTCTAAGTAATGATTTAAACCTTAGCTGATGGACTAAGTAAACCTTGATTATCTACTAATCAGATTGGGAGATTTATCCACCTACTTTTACTCCAGTCTGCAGTCATTTTCATGCCTCCCTTACCGTTTCCTCTGCATATATAGTGAAAAGAAGTGGTGATAATGGGCATCTCTGGCATCCTTCTCTACCTAGCATTGCTATATCCCTTATCTTTTGCTATCTGTGCAGTCTGAGAGACGCCATGTTTTCAGAATTAAGTCCCGTATCCCTCCAGACTACTCCTATCTTCCGTAATATACTCATTAATGTTTCCCTGGTTAATTTGGCGTACGCCTTATCAATATCCAATGCTAAATTCCACCCTTTTAAATGCTACGAACGAGCTCAAGAAACTTATCCCTTCCTCATTCTTACATTTTAGTGAGTTTTTCTCCTAGGATATTATCTATTCCCACGCCTGCCTGTTATTTCACTTCCATAAATGCTTTTACTATTTCACAGTCAAGCATTGCTTGCTCCAAGTTATCTTTATCTGCATCATACTCCCTACCTTGATCGAAACTCCATTTTCTACCGTTTTTGTTACATAGATTTTCTCTTTATTCTTTCAACCATGCTGTAGCCTCTCCTTCTACGGTAAATATTTTTTTTCTTTGCAAATCTAATAGTGTTGACGGAATATCCTTTCATACATCATGTTCGTTCTTCTCCTTAATGTATAGCGCGCTAATTTCGCTTTGTCTTCGTAAATTCTTCAGCCTTGCACTGTTCTTTCCATAATCTACTTACCCTACTTTATTGGTTTATCCGCTCAGTTAAATGTTTAGCCCTGTGCACTTTCTTCTTCATAATTCTTTGTTGACGTTTTTCCACCATCTTCTTAAATTCTAATTTCTGATACTATCTTCTGTAAACCACGTCTTCCTACGCCTTTTTCTATTTACATTTCTAGTGGGTTTTTGGTCCCTTTCTTTATTCCTCGATTGAAATATTCCGATCTTTTTTCCTACTGCTACCGTACCCTTATCGTTGCTCAGTATTAATCAGATACTTTGGCTCAGCATTACTTACTGATACTCGTTCCTCTCCTTCCCAGTTAAGCGTTCTACATTCCCTTGTCTCAAACATTTTTTTCGTTATTCTCTTGAATTTAGTGTAACACTTCATGAACACTAGATTGTGATAAAAATACGCATATACTTCCGGGAAGTTGATCACGCTATTCCTAAATGTAAGCCTAAAAATAATATAACATAAATGCCCTGTATCTCTTGGTATTTCCATGTGTACCTATGTCCACTGTGTTTTTTAACAAAATGTTAGTTATAATTACATTAATTTTCCTGAAAAATTATGCAGTTTTCTCCCCGTGATCATTCTTTTCTCCTAAACCTTTCTCTCATACCACACTCTGTCTCTCTCTTCGCCTACCACCGTATTCCAGTCTCCCATCACAGTCGGTTGTTTTCTCTCCACTCTCAATTATTACCGCTAATTGATCGTAAACACTATCTACTTCTCCGAACCTATGATTGCTTGTAAACGTGCACACCTGAATGTACACTTGATTGATTGGGTCTGTTCTTATTTCTGCTAATAATGCATCTGCCATTCACGTACGATACCACTATCCTTCTCTTGTGTTTCCTCTTTAGTACTGCGGCTACCCTGCTTTGACTCTCCACCCGTATACTATATATTTTCCTGTAATTTTCTCCCCAATAATCTCCCATAGCTTTTCATTTTCATCCTGAACAGGTCTAACAGGTCTGTATTTCCTGTCTCCATCACTCAGTTGATGTTGTAACACATTTCTGTTCTAATAATCGCCGTGATATGCCTATTCCTTATCTTCAATTTTTTGTTCCCTTTTCGTCTTTTCTATTACTATCCACTTGACTATGCAAGGACTTTGTGCGATGACGTAGTCCCGTAGTCACCAATATTTATTTTCTGATTTTATTCCGTCATATTTTCCTGGGTAAAATAATTTATTTGGCCTCCCGTTGCCTTTCTCAAGTATTTTTTTCTGGCATTATTACCAGTAAGCTCGCTCCACTGGAACAGACTCCTTTCGCTACCACCTCACCGGGGAACGGACACTGAGCGTAGTATCTTGAGTCAGTATTCAAAAAAGACAAATCAGTTTTTCCTATACAATAAATTAGAGTATCAAATGCGATAGTACTACATATTTCAAAAATTCCAAAATTTGATTCTTTATATGCCTACTTTACAGTTAAATGTTACTTTCGATGCTTACCTTAATTAATCAGTTTTCCAAGTGCCATTCTCTCATTCCTCATTAATTAGATTCACTCAACATACAGTAAAACGCTATGATGAAATGCTTTTCAGACATTACTGATTCGATGAAAATTTAGGGAATCAATATACGAGTTTTGAACTGAAATTTATGTAGTAGCAGTGATCATAAGGCTGATACCTGAGAACTGAGGTGAACAATAGACTCCATTTAAACCTATAATGAGTCATACATTTTAATTCTCATTTTGTTCCCTTCATTTTTTAAACGGTAAAAAAGATAATTTTCCTTCATTTTATAATCTGTATGAATGAATGGCTATTTCTGGTGTTTTTTTATTACATCATTACGTTTCCTTTTCTCCTAACCATATCTCCTTTTTTATTTATTTATTTTATTTATGGTCGATTCTAGTAAAATTTACTTCGTCTCTATAAATTTGATAAAAAGTTAGGTAACTCAGTCCTTCCTACATTTTTTTCAGTTTTACCTCATTAGTCTTTTAAACCAATTTTATGCTCAGTATCACTGCTAAGTTTTACCCACTAGTTATATTTCTATAGGGCTTAATTTTACAACTTTATATTTCATTATGCCTTAGTTGAAATGAATGATATGCTTTTCCTTCTCGTTTCTCATTATTAAATTTCTATCTGAAGTTTTTATTAATTTTGAAAACCATGAATCATCTACTAATGATGCCTGATAACTTTAGCTCCATGAAAAATAGTTTATATTTATTAGTATAAAACGTCTTTGTGCTATTTATCAAGTATCATTATCATCAGGCAATTAATTGCACCCACGTTATTCACTAGCGATTAAAACACATCCTTTGTTGATGGATGGTACTTTTCGTACTTTTTCAAATAACTTATTGAAAGAAATAAGTAACTTAAAGGTAAGTTGGCAGTTGCACATATGAGTTTATTCCGTTTAAAATAGTGTGCGTAATAAATGAGACCAAATTCAATAAAATTTGTTGCAGAACTCATACCTGAATTCTGTCAAGGCTACGCGTTCGGTGTCTTTGACCAATTGTGACTCTTTAAAACACGGCACTCTTTTTCGAAGAAGGTAAGTGCTTCCAGTTGAGAAATTTGAGGGTCCCTGATTATGTGTCCCACATTGTAGACATGTGATGGTAGTACATAGTATAGAATAGTACATCGCGGGGTAGTATTTCGTTCCTCTCATTCGAAAGGAAATAAATGATCCACGTGACCTACTTGACCTATTTCTATTCTCTCCTCTGTTCGCAATTAACAGCTTTTCCTCATTAGCTCCAGTTCCTTTCTCTGGCCCTTCGTTAAGTTCCACTTTCACTCATCTATTTACTACAGTTCTCCAAGGAACCTGTAATAATCAAATTTCTTTACACTCCAGTATTACCATGCTCACTTCCCGTTTTGAGGAAATTAGTTCGCCAGTAGAAATGAAAATATTTGAATGAGCTGAATGTTGTTATATTAATATACTATCAAAACAATTGAAAGTACTTATCTGGTACAATTTTATTTAAATCATTTAATGATGGTTAAATTCAACATAGCTATGGCACCATATGTTGAATATACACCGTACATAATGTACTTATCTCTGTATAGCCAAAATTCACGCCAAAGAACACATAGGCATGTACATGCATGTTGTTACGTTGCGCATTTGAATTTGTTTCCCCACAGCAATTAATTTTCTATGTTTACATATTATCAGAGAAAGGAAGGGGATATTTTCCAAATATCCTATCAATTAATTTGAACTTAATGCTTGAAAAGCATTGTTATCATAGAAAAGATATTGCCAGTTATCAACTTAACATCCGTATTCTGGAAACAAAAGTGTGGGCATATACTCGTGATGATTAATTGTGACTAAAATTTTGGTCAAAACATAAGTTTTAATTCTCACCATTTCGTTGAATTTTACAGTCATGTATTATTCAAAATGTTGTATCATCTTATAACTGGTGCCACCGATGTCTTCTCCTCGTGAAGTTTTACATTTTGCCTTCTTTGAGTGGTTTACTTCCGCAATCTTGACCCCTATTTTCCTCTCTGGCACTCTTTAAAACAAGGGAGTCGGACTGCCCCTTTGCTGGTGGAAAAGTCAGAGGATCTCTGCACCACGCCTATCTGACTGGGGGATAGTTTGAGGGAAAAAATGGGAGGGAATTGGCAATGGGAGAAAAAAATGTATAAAAGAGTGCGAGCGAGTGAGTGTGGGCTCGGGAGGGTTCGTCACCGTCGAGCGAGGAGAATTGAAAATGGGCGGAGAAGGAAGAAGTGGGGTGGGTAGCGAGCGTTACAAACGGGACGGAGGTTGGTTTGAAGCAGCATAGGAGAAGATAAATAAAGCGTGGAAGAATGAATTCCTACCGCGCCATTCTCAACCCTTCTGCTGCTCTTCCAAATCCCTCCTTTATCGGGGAGGCTAAAAACTCAGGGGACGGTTCTCACGTCAACTATGGCCGGAATCGGATTTGTTACCGTTTGCCACTTTTCGGATTTACGCAAGATTCCTCGTTCCATTCGCTCCCTTCTACAAGCTCATCTCTCCATCCCTCTCTCTTTTCTCTTCAAAGTACTCATTCATTTCGCTTATGCTTCCCTTGTCCATCTCTCCTACTGTTCCTACCAGTCTTATCGTTTCTCCCTTAACCTCTTTTATACCTTCAGCCCCACTCTGTCTCCCACTCACGATCCTTAGGTAGGGCGATAGAAGGCACTTATAACAATGACCGCCAGTCATCCATCCTGACAACCATCGTCGGGAAACAGTCTCTGCACCTCAGTTTATTTTTATATGCATGTTCCTCTCCGTCGTGGACGTTTCACTTTCACAAGGAACAGGCGAGTGTAAAGAAAGAGTTAGGGGTTGGAATAAAGGTGAGGGAGGATATCCCATTATAAAGATTTGTACCGGCTGGAAAAGGAGCGGCTTTTCTGTTTAAGCAAATCTCTTTTTATATTAAGATTTAATGAATATTTTAAGACGAGAATATTTCTCATATACATATTATATTTATCCTTCCCAAGGACTACAAACTTAACGTGGTGGAAGGGGTTTTGCGTCCCGATTAGCCCTAGAACTGTGTTGGCGAAAGCAATGATAATTGCTCCTGGTAGGGTCACCCATGTCAGTAAGGTCTTAGATAATGAGCCGACAAAAGGTAATTCACGCAACCTCTGTTCCTCCATGAGCGTCTGACCTCAAGTGTGGCGGCCATTAAGTGATGGTGTCACGTCAAAAACGCTTGGAGAAGGCAACGGGAAACCACCAAAATTATTATTCCAATGTGTAATATGATGGACAGTATAGAGAAAATGACTCTTGGCAAGTACAGGACTCGGCCCAATCGACCATGTGTCGTGCCTGGGAGCGGGAGAGGCAAGACTTAAACGGTCATCATCTCACCGAAGCGGATTTCGATTTTTCATTTTATGGATTCCCCACTTACTTTCGTTCCTCTCTCAAGTTCTTTCCAAGCCTCTTTAATCATTGCCTACTCATATACGTTGAAGGGCTCCGGTAATAATGGACAACCCTTCCTTACACCTCTTCCTACATGCCTCTCGATTAGTGATCTCATTATTGCAATGGCATCCCGCGTGCCTCTCCCATTCCTAAACTCAAACTGATCATCCTCTTATTAATAATTTGCCTTGCTCTCCATCCTTTTTTTGATGATCTTGAGAACCACTTTAGCTGCATGGGAAGCCAAACTTATTTTTCTTTAGTCCACATATGATATAGCCTTTATCTTTTTCGCGAAATAGGAACTGACACTGATCACCTAAAGTCTTCCGTCCATATTCCTTCCCCATAGATACCGAATCAGTCCATATAGACTCTTCCTCCTCGCATTTTCCTAAACCTTTTAGTAGTTCTAAAGGAATGTGGTCTACCCCCATGGCCTTATTAGATTTCATCTCCTTTTCATGCCCTTTTTATCTCATGCTCGAGTATGTTCGGACCTTAGCTATCTCCATTCACCTAATATTCTCTTTCTATGTCTAAGTTTGTCGGCAAAGTTCTCTACCCTTCAGATCACTTATACATACCTTCCATCTAATAGATATTTTCTATTTCTACTATTATAGTCACCGACTTATATCAAGTGTATCTAAGTGTTATCTATCTAAGTGTTAACACCGATCTTCCCTTCCGATTTCCCGATAGTGTTTTAACCTTCTTGAATAGCGCAACAATTTCACCCTTCCTCATCAAACTATCCATACTATGGTACTGCATCTTCCACCATACTACTTAAGCTTTATTTGTTGCCCATCTCAATTTATTATTCAGCTCTTTGTACTTCCTTTTACTTAACTCTGTGTTTACATTCTTCGATTTCCTTCTCTCATCCAATCATATTTCCTTCCTTTCTAATCATATCATCCGTGGTCTCATCCCATTAACGTTCCTATAGTTTCTTTTGCGGCTCAAGATATCTTTTTTTGATATATTTCTATTTTTATGTAATATTTAATGATATTATGTATGTATATATATATATATATATATATATATATATATATATATATATATATATATATATATATATAATGCCTCTGAGAGGGCTGAAAGCTCGAACAATTTACCGTGTGAGTGTTCTTTTAAATGTGTCTATTCTTTTCTATTTGTGTTATATTATATATATATATGTGTGTGTGTGTGTGGGGGGGGGGTGATTAAAGAAGGAATATGTAAATAACGTAGTATATATATATATATATGTATATATATATATATATATATATATATTACGTTATTTACCTATTCCTTCTTTAATCACACCCAAATTTCAAAAGCCTCCAATCTACACCTAACATCTTGCTTCAACGACTAATTTTCCATCCCGTACAAAACAAAACCAGGAATAGGACAAAAATATATGCATTCTAACTATAAATTAAGAAGGACTCCATTTTTGATGTTGCGTGCTTAGTGTGTAATCACCCTCTCCACACACCCTAGTGATGGTGGGCAATTACCATGTAGATAGAAAGAAGCTGAGGGTGCCCAGCATTGTCACACGGACCAAACCTAGGTTTCGTTGCTACAGACATTAAACATTTTAGCTCAATGGATTGATTATGTAAATAGTTCATTAGAAATTAAAAACGAATTCGAAAATCAGGATTTAATTTCGAAATCCTTTAAACCTCAAAATCATTTTAAAAAAACTTCATCCCAGAAATATTCTACACCAATGGTAGTTTTATGAACTCTTGGAACCTTTTAGGAAATCCTTATCTTTAATGTTTTAATGTTACTCTTTTTATTTTGAATTAACATGCCATAATGTTAAACTTTGATTGGGTTTGGATAAAGTTTGGTTCAAGTTTCTTTCTTCTTTCTACTTTCTCTGTAAGATATCTTACGACCGTTCATTAATGATAAAACAAATTTCTAAGCAGGAATACATGACAGAAATATAAATTACCCAGTTATGGCACACCCCCCTCCGAATTGACTAAAACCTTGTCACGGTGGAATGGCTTGTGTGCTCTCACGACTCCTACAGCTCTAATCTTTAACATAGATACCGTAGTGCATGTATATGTAGTTAACATGCACTACATTATTTGAATTATTTTTCAAAACTCTATTGTAACTCGAATTTAAGAAAAACTTAAATTTTGATATTGCATATCTTGTGCGTCATTGTCTTTTGCCTCCCATCCCAGCGGTGGCTTGAGGGTACCAGGTAGATAGAGAGAATTTTCCAGGTATAACGAACACGAACTGGTGCATTTAAAAGTTTCCTCTAAAAAAAATTATCAGATAATTTTATATCACGGCAAATGTTGCAATGCCCAGAGCGTCTTGTATAGATAAACAAGGAAATATCTGTCCTGGGTTGAGGGTTTTTCGTCCAGGAATAAAAATTGACCGATCGAGGAGGTTAAGTGAATTACAGAAAAATCAATATATATTTCAATCTGCGAAAATGAACAAGAGAGCTTAAACACCACTAAATAAGTATTGAAAATTTTAAGGAGGAAGTTTCTACTAATTTAAAATTCTTCGATGAATCTAAATAGCGTTCAAATTAGAGAAGTATATGTTAAAAAAACGACATGTACAATCATTTTTCTTTGCTTAATTCTCTCTAAATGTATTAAGTTGCCTCATATTCCATCTGAATGCATTAACTTGTCTCCAGCATATTTCTGTATTAAAATGCAGGATTTATGCAAAGCCCTCATATTTCTTATGTACATGAATAATTTGAATCACCATTATGTACAAGTTAATTTAATTGATTAGTATCAATTTACCTCTTTCCGGCCACTGCTTTACCACTTAAGGATGCAGAATATTTTCACTGATAGTTAAACTGAAGGTAAGAAAAAACGTCGATTCTTCAAAATTATTCGTTTAAAATACACCGAATTGGTCTTCAATCGACAACTGTTCTCTTCTAAACTTTAGATCTTTCAAAGCGCCTTTAACCATTGTCTTACCATGTTTATCAAACAGCAATGGTGACACTAGAGGCCTCTCTCCAACCCCTCTTTCTAATGTTGTCCATCAGATTCTCCAACCGGCGTTCGTACCCGAGACTACTGAGATATGACAGGTTGCTGATGATTTGCCTCTCCCTCAAATCTACTCATATTTTCTGCAATCATTGATTTTATATACGAATTCTACCGAGTGGCTTCATGAAATCTAAGGAATAGGTTTTTTTCAAAGAAAAATCTATGAACTTTTTTGTATTTTTGTGATCTCATTACTGCAGTTGTATCACGTCTGCCTCTATCCTTACTGAATGCAAACTGATCATCTCCTAAGTAATCGATTTCCCTTCTCACCCTATAATTTATGATCTTAAGTACCACTTTATAGGTGCGTGAAGTCAAGCTTACTGTTCTGTGATCCTGGTATATGGCTTTTTCTCTCTTTTTGGAATGAGAACTATCATTGATTTGATGAAATATTCGGATGAAATTCATTTCTCATAAATTCTACGAATTAGCTAGTAAAAAAACAAAAAAGAAAACATTTTGGAAAACTTTTCCTCCCTCCTTTTCTTAAACCTTTTAGTGGTTCCGCGGAAATTTGATCTACCCCCACGGCCTAATTTAATTTCTACTCTATTCATGTCCTTTCTATCTCATAATCAACGATGTCGAACCTAAGTTATCATTATGTAGGCCATATTTTCCCAGTACGTTTAAGTTTGCTGGCCTAATATCTTATCCGAGTAGCTCCCCAATGTATTCATTCCACCTCTCTTGGATTTTTATGGGTTAAATTAATACTTGATCTGACGTATCTTTGACAAAGTACAGGGATTATCCCTTTTTGCTCCCTGACAGTGCTCTTACCTTTCTATAGAGCCAACTGCTTCACCCTTTCTTTGTTAAATTGCATATCCTCACAACGCGTCTTCTACCACGCTTATTTTCCTCTATTAGTTTCCTAACTGTTTTATATTTATGTCTTTGTAATTTTTTCAACCTACTTCTCTGTTTACACTCATCCATTTTCTTTTTCCGTCTTTCCACTTCTGTTCAATCATTTAGTCTGCAATCTATGGTTTCCTTCTCATTTTTCTTTTTAACTTTTTATAGTTCCGTTTGCGGATTTTGATACCTCTTTTTTTATTATTTCCCATTTTTCTTTTATTGCATGTCTCCCTGACCTAGGTCGCAGTTACTGTACTGCCTTCTGCTACTTATTTCTTTTCGCCTTGGTTAATGCTTCTAAATTGCTTTTCCTCAGCCCTTTCCCCTAGTTTATCATCTTAAATCTGACGTTACGCTTCATTTGTATGAAATTATAATCTGAATCCGCACCCGGTGAATCCAAGAATTAATCACGCTGTTCCTGAATATATGCCTGCTGTCTTTTTCGCTTTGCAACGTTCTCGCAAATGATGATCGCGGAAGTCTCACCTCTCCTGCAGCTAACAAGGCACGCACTGACCGATGGGTTGATTTCTGTAGTTGTCATAGCCCATGCTCAAATAATTATCCATTATTGAAGCGTGGGATAAATAAATTGAGGTGGTTTCCCGTTGCCTTCTTCGATAAAGTTTTTAATGTTACATCATCACTTAAACGCTCACCTCACCGGTGGTTGTCTCAATAGGGAACAGACACTGAGCAGTGTTGAAACCTTTCGTTTGGCGCTAATCTATACGTGATCTTACCAGAAGCAACCGTCATTGCTCCTTTTAGCCCAGCTCTAGGGGTCATCAGGACGCACAAGATATTCCACCTCGTAAGGGCTGTAGCCAATGAGAAGAATAATACCTTGGTATAAGGTCTTACTTCAGGCCACAGAGCATATGGAAAAAGGTCGTATATATATTTATATAGCGGTTTAAACTTTTAGAAATCTAATCGGGGGATTTTTTTCTTCCATCTTTGGTTAGGACCACATCAAGACTTTCTAAAACCCATGCAGTATCTGCATGCCAAAGCAATAGAAGTTATTAGTTCAACTCATAGATTCGAGTATTGGTGTAGAATTAAGGTAAATATAGTTTTTATGTAATTTGAGTGAAATTTTTTTGATTACTGAAAGATATCGTAACTGAAATGAATTATCATTTTTCTCGTATCATCTTACTTCAGCGCTCCAATATAAATCTATTTCTTACGAAATTATCTGGTAATGATTTTATAATAACAGAGTGAGGCTCGCAAAATTGAGTGTAAAACTTTTGAATAATTCAATTAATGATGGGAATTTGATAGACGCCTATGTTTAGACTCTTCAAGCTATAAGTATAAACACCAGTCACAAAAGAATACTTAAGTCGCCCAACAATTAAGTCGTCCTCACCTCATTCATCTCCTGGGA
Source organism: Hetaerina americana (assembly GCF_022747635.1). Taxonomy (NCBI): domain Eukaryota; kingdom Metazoa; phylum Arthropoda; class Insecta; order Odonata; family Calopterygidae; genus Hetaerina; species Hetaerina americana. Next base: position 56,821,501 of record NW_027286874.1, on the reverse strand, counting down.
AGAAAAAATGGATAAGACTACAGAAAAGATAATCAACATATTTTAGAGAAAAAAATACGAAAACCTGGTAGACGACTGGAAGTAAATTATAGCCCATCCCTCTCTTTTTCTTTGAAGTCAATCCCTCTCACAAGCCTTCCTCCCACTCTCCCCTTTCGTCTAAGCATTCTATTTTCCATTCCTCCTCCCTAATCGTCAAAACCCGTGAAATTCATTTTATTATCGTTTAATTTTGCTTCTTAATATCCGCTCCAGGGTGCCGCTCCCTTTGATATAGGGCGAAGTGGTAGTAAACGACGTCTGTGCGCTAATTAGGCCTCCCCAAAGGGAATTGAGAGTGCGAGGGTGGCGGTGGGCGAGGAGGAGGAAGGGGTTTTTGACGTGCAGTTAGGAATTGGCGGAGAGGCGAAGGAACGTTCGGATGGTGGTGGGGAATGGGTTATGTTGATGAGGAAAAGGAGAGGAATTTAATTGGCTTCGTTTTTGCATCCTCTGCGTATCTCCTTCTCGAACATCCTATTTTATATGCCAACCTTTATCGCCATCCATTTCCCCCCTGTCACTGCTTTTCCACGTCCGAACATCCAATTCAGCACCGCCCTACTGCCGATTACTCTTTGTTTTTACCTTCCCGCCGTACAAATGCAAATTTCTCACCTGACGGACAGAGAATCATCGCAGAGACAATCATTGAGTCTAGCTATTTGTATGTTTGGAGAAGTCGAAGATTAGGAGAGTTTTCACAGTAAGTCTTCCAATAAATAGGCGTGCATTCCTGCAAAGCCAATTATTTGAGGCCAGAGGACACGGAAACAGAGACGAATTGCCAAAATATCTGTGATAAGGATCGACCAATACTGTTAAACCATATCAAATAGATTAACGGAAATCGAGTTTTTTGTCATAGCTGAATAAAACTACCACACTTGAAAATATTGGTGACAGTTGTGAGGTTGAAAAAGGGAGCTTAAGGGATAAATTATTCACGTCCGCTGTTATACACTTGGAGTAAAATACGATACGAACATTTACATAAAACCTCGCAAGCCGCCGAAAGGACGTGTGGTGGGGATGTTAAATCACCAGCCATGTATGCACAGTCCCAATCATGACACCTCTACACAAATAATAGTTTGATCGTGCACTGGAACAAAGAAGGTATTTACTTGCAGCAATATTAAATAATAGGATACATATACTTAATTCATGCGGGAGAACTGTCGTAAATATGGATCAATTAAATAGGGGTCATGCAGGATATCGACAAAATATATACTTTACCAGTGCTAATTATGTCTTTCGCACCTGCTGTCATATCTATTTTGATCTCTCATGGTACGAGGAGAAAACGAAATTTTACATCTATATATTCTACTGTCTATCTCTCTGATTTTACGTACATGCTCTGATATTCCATCATAAGTTGGAGCCTGTAATATGTCTTTTACATTCTCATATAAGTAACCTACCTGAAATTAACGCTGGAAATGTAACCTTTATTTCAACGAACGGTCAACTAATGGTTCCCATCCTTATTTCTTGAATACCAGACTTCTGTGATGCGTACGCATATTTCTACGATTTATTTACGACACATATGTAATACGTATATTATCTCTACGTCCTTTAAAAAATTAAGGATTTTTATCTTTAAAACGGAGTAACCAAAATTCTTCAAGTAATCCGCAATAAGCTTAAGAGTATGCATATGACAACAGCCACTATTAAGTTGTGCCACTCTCGTAAAATCCGCCAAATGAAATATTTTCAATTACCTTTGTCTTTTGATACACCAAATCAATGAAATTATCAGTCGGAATAGCTCGAGGTGTAATCTTCAATCCATTGTGACCGCGATCTGTCCACTCTAAATAGTTCGTTTCATATCAAGTATACTTATTAACTGGCAAATACGGAGACAAAGAGATAGTTCAGGCAGGTTTAACATGGCGGAATGAGCAGTGATCGATGAATTCATCAATAGCAAAGGCACAAACTGCCATTCACGAGAAATTCTCTCGTGTGCATAAGAGTGTGGTCGTGTAGGTTGGCATGTGTGTTTACGCATGAGGGCATACGTTCTGATAGGAGCGGCGGAAGGAATTAAGGGGCGCCTCGCTGCATGCGCACAATGGTGCATTTTGGAGGAATCGAGCAAAAGAGAAAGACGGGCTTCGAGGAAAGGAAGGAAATGAGTCGCTTTGACGATTCTCCGAATCGCCGCCGCTACAATGGCAACCAAGTGACGGAGAGGGAACTTCCTCTTATTTTTTTTGCAAAGGGAGGCCGGGGGGAATAAGCAAAAGGATGAGGTGGAAGAGAGAGACAGAGAGTCAGTAGGAGGCTGGGTGAGAGGTAAACACGCGGAAAAGTAGATAGAGACAGAGGGGAGTGATGGGGGGCGGGGCAAAAGGGGGCTGGGGCAGAGCGCCAGGAACGTAGTTTGAGCAAAGAGAAGCTAATTTAAAAGAGATGGCTGAGGAGGAAGGGCAGGCTTGTTTTGGATGCAGCTAAAGAGTTTTTGGTGGGAGGGTTTAGGGTGAGACGGAAGAGATGGAAGGGTGGTATTTTTGAAGGGCAGACGGAAATGAGGGAAGGGGAGCTTTGCTGAGCGTGTTGGAGGCGAGAAAGACAACGTAGGCGATGTAGAAGTTAATTACGGGGAATAAATGAACGAGGAAGGGGAAATTAAAGAAGCAGGGCAGTTGAGAAGGGGAGTCCGCTACGGCACGGGGGTGAAGCGATGGAAAACAACAAACTTCAAAAATATCTTCCATCTGCACTTGGAAAGCGATATTGATTGATTTTTTCAGGCATTTCTCATCGAATTTGTCACGGTTTTACTTTATTCATTTTTCCGGCGGCTTTTTCTTCGCCCTTGACTGCGGTGGACAAGGAAGTGGCAGAAGGTAATTCCTGATGAACTACTCTCATCAATTTCAAATATTGCAAGGAAAGCAAACGAAAGACAAAATTTATCCCCCCATGGAATTTTATATTCAGGTTAATGACAAGTTAGGCTCAGTTGCTTACAAAGAATAAGGTGAGCATATTGAAGTAATTTTTTGCGCCGAACAATGCCTTTAAATACTAATAGGCTGTGGTATATTTTATTTTAACAAGATTATCACTGAATGCAAGAAAAATTTACTATGATGATGGTTTATTTGCAAACATAGGGAGTTTATTCGGGTGATATTCAATGATGAACATTCCCTAGAGAATTAGGGATAATTTATGAAAACTGCATAAAACATTGTCTTTTCTTCAATTAAGGAAATTTTAATGAGGTATTAAATTGTAAAAATATCTTAAACAAGAGAGATTTTTATATGGGCACCAAATAATGAAAATTCATATTAGTGGTGGGCAGGGTCCGGGTCTGACAGTAGGGAAGCATTTGCATATAAGATAAGATTGGGAATCCGTGGGCCGTGACGTGAGTAGAGAGCTATAAAGAGGAGTGCATGGGCGATTGGGGGAAGGAAATGGCGAGATAGAGATAGATTGCCGAGCAGAGCGAGGAGGTAATGGGGAGACGTGAGCGGGAGGAAAGGCGTCAGGAACGGGTGTGGGGAAGATTAGACACCGGGGCGCACTAGTGTGGGGATAAAGACTGATGGAATTCCCGGCGTAACGAAGACAAGGGCATATTGAGTTGGGCCAAAGTTCCAGGCGGAGCAGGCGGCGAGAGACGGGGTGTGAAAATTAGAGGGAAAGCGGGAGGGACGGAGGGAGGATGGAGAAATGGCGGGGAAGAAGAGGCAGAAGGGGTGCGGCGGATCCAGTGATGTGGGGTGGACCCTGCAGGGAGAAGAGCTTAAGAGAGTGATGTGGAAGAGAAAGGAGAGAGACAAAAGCAGTCGGGGATAGAGAGAGAGAGGGTGGTTTGGGGGGGGGGGTGTTAAAGGAATCAGAAAGAACCCTGCTTGAAGCGAGAGCGTGTACACTTTCGCCTACCTCGCTCATTCCTGCTCTCTCGTTCCCGAGCGCCCTCTTTCAACCCCTCCCCGCCTACCACCCCTTCGCCTCCTCCGCGCCCCGCGGACCCTTTCCTGCCGTAGCAATCGATCTCCGCCGTGGAAATGCAAAAGCACGGAGAAAGATGAAATGCGCTTGTTCGTCTCTCTCTCCCTCAATTTCGGACCCTATCGAACGGATGAATTCGTACGTAGCTCGACGGATGGTTGGACGTCAAGCATTATGATGAAAGAGAAACAAGGACGGGTGGAGATTGAGGATGATGGTGAGATTGAGGTGAAAGGCATAATGGAGCAGGAAGGAGGTGAAGAACGACGGACACCGCTTGCAGGAAGAGGAGCTAAAATCGTGACAGAATGGGTTGAACAGCAGTGAGGCTGTGTATGAGATTCGTGCCTATAGTGCGTGCATCCTGTCCTCATCCCCGTTCTGCCAGTAACAGGATAAACTGTTACTTCCACAGATGGATACACATGCTATTGGAGGCTATAATTTGGGTGGAAGTTTAGAAATTTTTTTCATGCTCAAATCAGTGACTCTTAAATGAACGAAGGTGTCCTTTTAGGAATTTCAGATGATCAATGTGCGTTTAGCTTGAAAATAAAATCCAAAGTATATTTATATTGAACAATTTTTTATTCAGCTAAACCTCAGAAATATTTCTCGTAGCCAGAAATCCCACCAATATGTATGAGTTGAGTTGAAGCACACGCTTCAATGCACGGTGCACTTGACTTTTATTTTTCCCGAATCACACGATGAGGTATCACGCGAGCAAAGCTAACACCACGATAATTATAACATATTCCGACTTAGCTTAGTATGTTATTTTAATAGCCTTGACTTACCCGCGGGATTCAATTAAATAGTTCCTAATAACAAAGTATAAACATTGCTGATGTACAATATTACAAAGATTAATAATTAACCGAATCAATGTAAGCTAAACATTTTTGAAACTTTTTCAGTCTTGAATATACAGTTGCGTGTATATTTAAACTATGCTACTATTATTTTTTAGTGTGCTTGTATATTTTACACAAAAAATAAAGTGAAAAAAGTGACATGATAGGCTCATATCTGAAGTCATAGTTTATTTAAAAAGGGGCCTAGTGTTTGGTCAGTATGTTGGAATTAACAGATAAATTGCTTTAAATTGAAAGTGTTACTGTGGTGCGGGAAACATAAAAGCAGGAAAGGTTTCTTTAAAAGTTTGCCGTTATGTTTGAGTATTTTCACATATTAATTACTTAACATCACACTTGACGATAAGTATTTTTTCTCAATTTACCTATTTCAATATATTTTTGCATTGTTTATTGTTTCCTAACAAGACTAGGAATTAAAATAGATTTCCCATGATAACCGACAAGGAAGGAATACATTTTTCGACTTTATTCCGCACCATTGCAGCTCTCAATTACTTATTTTCAAAGATAGAATCTTCACAATTCCTCCCACCTACTTCTACCCGGGTAAGAGTTTGGAAAATGTGAGCAATTCTAGACGGGGCGTGCATTAAAGTTAGCAGGAGGATTTGGACACATCCCGTTGTAAGGACTAATTTGAAGCCACTGTCACGTCACGCACTCCCTTTGCTACTGGCGTTGGTATAATATAGCCGTCTATTTCCTTGGGGAGCAGTCCTCTTCTCATCTCTCCCGGGTCAAAATGTCCCCCCTCCTACCCTACCTTCACATAACATTGCTCCTTATATATACTTTAAAGATTTCTCCTTCTATCCAAGCGTCTCCTTCCGCCCCCACACCCTCTCTCGATCTTCTTAGGAAACTTGGCTCGTCCACTAGCCGGAGCGGGAGCGAGAGAGGCAAGGGAGAGGGAAGGTCGCATTCATTCCTCCGAACGTGATTGTGGAGGCGAGGAAGCCGGAGTAAGGAGAGCATGCACGAGGAATAAGAGCTATAGGACGAAGAAGTGGTTGTAAGAAGAGACCGACCTGCATTCGAATGCGCCAGGCGGGGAAGTAACCGCCCCTTTACTGGCAGCGACCGGATTTTGTCTCCGACGCAGGTTCCAATATAAACTAACAATGGAGCTCACTCGTTCCATTTTAAGGCAAAGTTTTCGCATCTAGTGGAGTTCAGGACTCGGTGCTCACTTTTGTTTTCGATTTTTTGACTCGAATGACAAGACGGCGAAGGTAAAGTCAACTAATAGAACCGTTTTTCTTCCCTCTCATCTCAGCCAATCTAGTATCCTTACTTCCATCTCACCCGGCAACACTTGAGTTAAACTCTCAGTGTAGTGTGTGGGTTGTGAAAGTTTTTGCATGAATGTATACCATTATTTGTTTGTGGATTGTATATGTAAATGTGTGGCTTTTACATCCGGTTTTTTTAAATTACGGTTACTAAGTGTAGGAACATTTAGACACCAAGATGGCGTCTCTAGCCCTACCCTAAGCTACACTAGGACGAAACATAAGTTACTTCCTGGTCAGCCCTCATATAATATCGGAAGATGACGGTACCGGACGAAACTTCAAAAGCATTCTTGAGTGTCCTTTCTATTTGTTTCTATGTTAATTTTTGAATTAAAGTTTAGCCATATATTTGTGTCATCACTGAAGAGCCTACCTTATCGAAGATATATATGAGATTGAAAATTCCTTAATATGTTAGGGTAAGTGAAAAACTTTCGTTTAGGACTAAAAGTATATAGCCACATTCTTACAGTTCTAAACTTGAAAGTAAAATAGGTTGTTTATGATTTTATTTACTCTCAAACAATTTTTTTTGATGGATTAAGGTACAAAAATATTAGGTAGTTACTGAGAAATTTTCGGTTACGTTACGTCATAGTATGAACCTCTATGTTTCATACACGCAGTACAGGTGTCTGTATGTGACTCAAGAGCGAAGGTATCTCCGGAAACGTAGAACTATTTAATGATTCAAGCACATCAAAATTCACGAAAATTTATATCCACTCGAAGGTCAGTATGAATCCAAACTGCGTTTTGAATTTATTTTAAGCTAATGAATGAACTTTACTTCTCTTGGTTGTAGGAGTCTTACCTCCTTTTGGTTGTAAATTAACTGAAGGTACTTCAATCCAGTAGTTGGATGTAGAATAAAAAGTCATTCGTAACTTTAAATTATATAATTGGATTTTAGACATAAACGGGGCTTGCTCCGTTCACTTTTACTATATATTGTAATGAACCTATTTTTTCCAGTATGATGAGTGAGATTTATTGGCAACACTCTTGAGGAGAATGGCTTTTATCATGGGGAAGGAAAGATGCTTACGTGAACAGTCACACCACTTGCTTAAATGCTTTCGTTTATCACGGAATAGGCATGCCATCGGAACATTAAATATTTCCGTCAGTAGTTGAAATACTGCAAAAAAATTATGTCCGTTAAATCGTGCCGAAGACCCCTTGGGAGAGGAATAAAATTCCTTCATAACTCAGGAGAAAATAAATTCTTAAAGAGCCGACTTAAGCATAACTTATTTCGACATCGTGGTTGAAAACCTCAATCTCTTCGCCAAGCAGAGCGACGTTCGCATATTGCGTCCTCCTCCCTCCGAAACACCCCTACCCCTCTTTTGAACCCCTATCACCGTTCGATTCCGCGAAATGCTCCGGACACGTTAAGACCAGGACATCTATCACGCAACAGACCGTTGGTGAGAGGAGACCTCTTCTTTTTCCCCTTTTTATTTCTTTCCCCTTTTCTTCAGTTTCCTATGGTCTCCCGTCTTCGTCCCAGTTCTCATTTCTGTTTTCCTTTCAATATTTTATTGGTCTGATGTAGCTAAGACATTTTCTCCTATTTAACCGAAGATCGATCTCTCAAGAAATTCAGATTTCACCTAGTACCCTCGCCTCCCACCTTGTTGGGTATTTATAGTATTCATATCAATTGCCTTCCCATTTTTGTCTCAAATCCAGTTTTTCATTGTTTTTATGTACGCGAGGTTTAAATAATCAATTTTAATCTTGTAACTTTTCCTTCTCTTTGCTATTTTTTTGTATTCTGTTGATAGTAGCGGTTTACACTTGCAGTATAGTCCCGTCCCCCTCCTGCCCTATTTTCGACCTTTTTTCGGTCGTGTTTGATGAACTAGTCTCAATTTTCATGAGTTTCATGAGCCAATGTAAACACGTCCTTGTTTCGGAGTCTCATATCCTCATGCAATGGTTGGCTGTCACGAAAGAGTCTTTGGGAATTTTACTTTCGTATGAGCTCCAATGATGAATAATGTTATTTCTTTCATTATGGCTTTAAACATCTAAGATACTGCCTTCATGTACGAATTTTTAAGTCCTAAAGAATATTTCTTTTAAGTTCTTTCTTTATAGCATGATTTCTTTAACACATGACTGTATGAAAGATATCCAATGATACAATTCGATTAAAATAATACAAAACATGTTTTCCTTTAATAGATGTAATCATTTCTGGAAATACTATTTTTAACGTACACTTGTTATATGGAAAGCAACAAAACTTCTTTTCTTAACTATAAATCAAATCCAATCTTTCTTCTCGTGTTATCTTCAAAATTATATTTACGATATTTTAATTTTTCATACTAACTGTACATTTTTTCCGTACCCTATTTACAACTTTTTTTAATCTTTCAGCTTGGCGCGGAGTACTCTGTAAATAATGCTCAAAGGTGAGCTGTAATATTTCAACCAAATTAGTTCGTATTTCTAAACTTCATCGAATAATTTAAGGGTTTATTCTTCTATGAGTTTTTGATTTACAATTTTTCCAACAAAGTCGTATCTCGAACTGTAATCTTGTCTTACCCCAATGTTTTTCATTTATCATGAGTTCATATGCATAGGCTAATTGAAACCAATGGAAGTTTTCCTATATTGCCTTGCATTTTAATTTTCTGTCGTCCCTCACGGTCTCTGTTTTTCTCTCTCTTTCTCTCTGTTTATCCTGTTCATCTCAAATTTCCATTGGTTATGCAGCATATCAATCCTGCGCTCCGGCCTCCCCGCTCCTTCGTTCAACTCTCCCATCATTCTGCTTCCTCGTCTCACCTTGGCCGCGTTCTCCCGCCGACTCGCTCCAATCCCTCCCGTCCTATTGCTTCATCACGTCACAGCCGCATCCATCTCCGTCCTCAAATCCCTCTTTGCCCCAACCGCTCTCCTCTGAGTGACGCCTACCACTCTGCCGCCTCTCTTCTCCTCTCTCTCTCGCCCTTCCCTTTTCCCGCATCCGTTTGCTCCGTCTTTCCCTCTTCCTCCCTGAATTTCCTTCCCATCCTCCGACCCCGAGTCCGCCCCTCCTTTCCGGGCCGCCGCCCCTCGACCCTCCACGAAAAGTGCCCTGAATGCCAATAAAGCGTCGCTTCCTTCACCTCCGCAGCTTGGTTCGATTCGAGGCTCTCCCTCTCACGTCCCTGCCAACATCCCCGTCTCCCTTCCCTGCCCCTTCCACTCTCGACCTCTGCCTCCCGTCGCATCACCCTCTTCGTCTTTCTCCTCTGAGTAAACTGTTTTATCTCTGCATCTCTATCTTATCCCTCTTTTACAATTTCTTTGTGCGCAACGAGAATTCAGTCACCCGCAGCCTTTGTTGTGCCTTCAGATCGTCGTTTTAGTGGGAACAGGTGCAAGCGCTTACCTTTTGCTGTATGATTTCGTTAACTTTTCCCATTCCGTCGATTTCAGGGTATACAGCATCTGAGCTCAATAGCCAATTCATAGATGCCAATCATATTTCCCTCTCCATGTCAAATATGTCGGGTTCTCAGTATGTTCACTGTGACTAAAAATGAGAGATCACACTTCCCAGTCTGTTGAAATAATTTCTTGCTATGTTAAGAGAAAAAAATCAAGCGTAAGAATTTAGTAGTAGTATTTAGGGGAGGCGACCGACAGCTAAGAATTTATGCTAGGAATAATTAGTAATGAATGTATTAGAATGAAAATTAAATGCTGTTATAAAATTACATGAATTGTTACCGTAAGTAATTTACTGAAGTTTTGCAGTATTGCGGTTGATATCCACAAAGATTGGGCGTCTCCGAAAAGTGAGATGAAGGGGACCTATGAGTGAAGTGGAGTCGGAGATAATACGTACATTTCTTCATTCAATGTGTGCCATGGAAACGCAAAATTGTCGAATTAATGTTTATGCATGCCTGAATTTGTGCTAATTATATTTTCACATTTACTTTAGTCATGGTAACACAATTTAATACCCTAATTCAGACTCTCTCATATAACTCTAAAGCCATGCTTTACATAAAACCTACATGTAACTTTGAAATTCCCCTATTGAACTCACTTTTGTAAAATGGGCATGTTAACTTATTTCAGTTGGAACAGGGTAGTTCTTGGTTTCTAAAGATATTTCATTCGCAGAATACCGTTTACAAATGAAGCATGTATTTAATATCATATTTAAAATCTCACAGGTTACAAATATTTATTTATTTATTTGGGATACATTGCTGTTAGGCGATAAGCCGGGTGGCAATGACATGATAAACAAACAGTAGTCATTCTTAAAACATATCATAGTGTCATTAAATAGTCATATAGTAGACTTACAAAATAAAAAAAATGAGAAAAACAATATATTTTGATACAGCCATACACCTTCTGCCGTATTGCATTTAACAATCCCATCATGTATATCTTTTGCATTCACGCCTAAATGATTTAATGACTGTCCAAAGAAATTCGTGTATTCACAATTTATTACCGTCTGAATGAAAGAAATAAATCTATTTGTAGCGACTTGGTTAATAGTCAAGGACAACAGAAACATTATGTTCTCGTATTTTGAAACTAAAAAAATACAATTAATTACGTAATATTGTAATTAAAAAGTACAATTAATTTCGAGGGAAAGATGACTTAGTTTGGCCCACAAAATTTACTCCATTGCTACATTATATCATTAATAATCTTCTTGAAAATCCTACGGCATAGCAGCAGAGGTAATTAATTTTGATAGGCTATGTACCCACATTTGTATCTAAAAAAGAATTCCCTATTCCTGATCTCAGTTATGCAATGCTCGAAATATTTGATTACAACGGCATTTGTCTTAACTCGTAGAGTAACTTTTCTGTGTTTCTTATTTTCAGTATGATGGCAGGGAAAATTAATCAATATTTTGTCTGCCACCTTTATCGTCCGGAAGCTTAAGAATAAGAGCAAGGAAACCTTCTAGAACGGATAGTTTTCGCCTCACAACACACCCTGGGAGTTTGGAAACGTCGCATTTATCATTTTGTCTTATCAAAGTTCTTCCTTTGCCGACGTTGACATGTGACACACTTTTATGAAAGAAGTGTGATTAGGTAGAAAATGGTGAAATCTATGCACGCAAGGAAACTATGTGACCTATAAAGAATGCATCTGATCCCGGAACATGAAACAAAGGGTACCGAATACACCCAGAAGAACTGTACGTTACTGTACGAATTGAGTATAAGCATGCTTTGAATTTTTCGCCGTTAGTCTTGCCAGTTTAAACTTTAAAGGATTGTTACCAGTAAGCACGCTTGTATCAGGGAAACTGCATTCAATGCGTAGTCGTTGAAAAGATATACGTACCTTTGATGGAATGGATTTTGTGTTTGAGCCTTCTGCATTTGATGGAGGTGTCTCTTAAAACATTTTCTTCCCTAAGTCTTAATAATGTACGTCTGGCATTGGCAAGTAAAATTGCACCTCTGTAGCAGGTAAAAAATCCATTTAGAACTCTACGAACGATGCACAGTCAATTCTTTTACCTCTTTGCCAAGGCCGGCCATGTCACTATTCTCCACAACCCTTAACCTTTCTATCCTCTGCAAAAAATTCTTACATCGTCTCCCCCGCGTTTCGAAAGGTTTTTGTTTTCTCTCAGCTCCTTTATCAAAAAGCCAACGCTCCTTTTGTTTCTGAGCTTCCACCGTTGATACCGCTCATTCTTCCCCTCCATATCCCGGCGAAATAGTGTGTTGGCACATCGCCAGCTCTAGCCTTTCCTTCGCCGCCTTTAGCATCTCCTGTTTCTTCTTATGGAAGGAAATACTGGAAGTCTGCAGGACACAGTGGCGTATATAAAAATGTAGAATCGGACCAAAAGTCGCGTTGTATCAAAAGCATAGTTTCATATGTCGCGTTTAGGTGACAGAGAAAAGTAACTTGCTTGTAAAAAGCGTTTTCGTGCTGGAGGTTATTCGAAGAAAGTTTACTGAAGCATTCAAAGCGTAAAACCGCCATCCATAAATGACGTACCGCTTTGGTATTCACTTCCAGATTTTTCTCATCCTTACGTAACATCCTGGATTCTCACTAGACATCCCACGTTCCTACCTCCTCTCATTTTACGGGATAGCATTGCTGTTGAATAACTTCCGTTCGTCATGGCCGTCACGAAATATTTGCATGTTATACGCACTCGTAAAATAATTTAATCAGGTAAAAAAATTTTAAATGGGAAAAGGTTTGGGAGAGAATAGTTAGTTAAATACAATCCCTAACCTCTGCTTAAACCATAATGGCGTTTGTTATACCTGGTGAATAATAATAAAAGCTTTTGGGCTATTAATCAGGATGATAGGTTTTATTGCCAGTGATTTACTCTGCTTCATCGAGTCTGTCGTTTCATGGCTAACTAAACCTCTCCCGCTCTTCCCGGCCTTCTCTCTCCCTATAGCGTGTCCAGTAATTTTTGGACAGATTCAGATACATATTTAGACTTATGCCATCGCATTTTATTCAGAACAAGATTATGTCTCGATGGCTCCTTTATGAAGGGACGCTGTTAAGTATTTGCTTCTGAAAAGTTGATGGAAAAGCCCTGAAATTGAAATTGAAAATTATGCGGCAGATTCATCTCGGTCATGGTGCATATGAGGTCTGCATTTCAACGAAAGTACAAAATAATGATATTTCATACCGATAGAATATGTGTGAACTTTAATCCAATGTAACTGGATGGCATGTTATGACTCGATTAGGGAGAAGGTGCAGTGGAAATTTTACAAGGGACAGCGCCAATAACCACATCATTTTTTTCACTCTTTTTGCTTCAGTACTGTAAGGTTTCTCTAGAGTGGATGTAGGTTATTATCCTAAAATGTATACATATATTTATAATAAAACGATAAGTTTTTACGAAAGTGAAGAAATGTCATTATTTTAATAACCTGAAGAAGAAATGTGTGCGGGTAGAAATCATTCATGGAAATGGAAGATGAGTTGAGGATTAAAAAAAGAGACATACTAAAGAAAGGCAGGCTATATACACTACATACTTTATTCTGTAATAAGAAGAAGACCGTAAAAAAGAGTGAAAAGATTATTAGATATCTCAAGTAAGGTGAAAATGTTTGGGTGAAAGCAACATTATTTTGTTCGCATCATGTGTTGCTTGTGACTCATGAAATTAGTTTTGATCGCGTTCTTTCATTGCACAAATACATTATGCAGACTAACATGCCAGAAGGAAGTTAATGCGACGAATATAAATAATTATAAGGTCTTCTATAAAATTTGTTTTGTGAAGCAGCATGTTTACGTATCAAGTTTTTTAGCCTAAAAGGTACATATTTTAACTAGAGTAAAATCTTAAGTCTTCGTATGGATTCAATATAAGATGCAGAGAAACTTCAGTCATTCCGACAAAAAGATTTTAGACTAAATTTAGGTAAAGAAATGTTCAAGGTTCAAAATGTGCGAAAACTTCTTATCCAAAAATAATGGTGTAATAAGATGGTTATATGTATAGATAAATTCAAAAGAGCTGCATTTATTTTATAATTGTTCTAAGGCTAGCGGCATATCAAGCGTTTCTATGCATACATTAGACCAACCTACCGCTTTTTGAGGCTGTTTTAATTTTCAGTAATTATGCGTTAAAGTATTAATTTAATATAATTTTGAACGTGTTGAAATTTTTAGAATTTAAATTGTGTTGAAAGTGTATTTCGAAATTGTCGTTATCATAAACAATATAATTAAAGTATGAATGTATTAAAACATATTTTAAATTAACATTACTAAACCTTCGGAAGCAGAATAAATATTTGGGGAAAGTTTTATGTTCGTATGCATTTGGTCTTACTAGACGATAATGTGCGATGGTACTATTATATTGGCCATCAGTCGTCAAAATAAGCTTACGGTTAAAGCCAAAGTATGGTATTACTTATCTAAATCTTTTTACCTTACCTACGAAGGTATTACTTACCTTAAGGCCTTGTTTGTAAATATTGCAGGCTTCTAAATAACATTTATCAGGTATTAAAAAGCCAGTGAGAAAAGCCCTTGAGAATTTGTTGCGATCACCTCCGATATAAAGTGCGTGATAAACTCAAAAAGATTTTCCCTTCATCTCTGCCGTGAATTCTTTTTTTTTCTATTTATCGTTTCGTAAAGAATAAAAAAGTATTAGTGAGCAGTAAGTGCACAAGTGCAGAGATAGGAACTTCTACAAAGGAGGTAAAGAGGGACAAAGTATACGAATTTTTTAAGCTGGAAAGGTAAAAATGATTCACAGTATAAGATAATTACGCGCATGGAAAACAATACCTTGTGTTGGATGTATCATGCGTATTAAGAAGAGATAATCGAAAGGGAGCTATACAATACACATATTTCCCTTGAAACAAGCTCAGAATAGTTTTGACGGAGTATAGGACGGAAGTGTAATTCATGATACTACTACAGATGTTGACTGAAGAAAAGAAAATAGGGTTTCTCTTATTGACTATGTCCTCTTCACTCAACTTTTTTCGCTTCTATTTCAGTGTCAAGGGTAAGATCGTAATGATAGTAAAGGCCGTGTTTTGGGTTTGCATCTAGTGTTATTTGGACTGATGATTTTCATTACAAATTTAATTAAGTACTGAATTGTTTGAAAGGAAAATTGATGGGTTGTTTTTAAGAATTGCATACATTAACAACAAAAATATATCGTTGATTTCATGTCAACGTTTCAATGAAAAAAGTGGTTATTTCGATTCTTTTTCATCATATATCTGGTATAAAATGCCACGTGTTTATTGTTTCCTTGGACTACTGAAACCATAAAAAGTCATTGCTAGGTATTGTTTGAAAAACATAGGCACTATTTCACAGGCCTATTAGTGACTATCCTTTTGATGATTTACTAAAGAAAGTTCGTTTTCAGTGGGTAACAATATAATAAAGTAAAATCCTCTGAAATTTACAGGTAGCTTACGTCAAGTCAATTATATCGTTTTTGGTCCACATTTCTTATCCCTATAAAATTCGGAATCGCGATAGGTTTTCATCGGTTTGATTCTTGAATGGAGGCATTTTGTCAGGGGTCTTTCCTACCATTGATAATTTTAAGCCAGGTGGGTCTGACGAAAAACTATTAAACAATGTCGGACTTAAATTTATAAATAGTTTCGGTGGCTGGGCGATATTTCTCTGGCCCATCTTGTTCGATCACTCCTTTCTGAGGTTCAGACAAAGGAAGTCAATGAATGAGGAAATGGGCATATATATATATATATATATATATATATATATATATATATATATATATATAGTACAATACACAGTAACACACAATATAGAAACACAAAAAAAGAAGAACACTCACACGTTATTTCTTGATATTTCGACGGAAACAATCCGTCTTCCTCTGAAGATATAGAAGTAATGACTGCTGGAGTTGTTGAGGTGAGGGGTGCGAGAGAAAGGGAAGGGGGCCAGGAGAAGGGGAGAACGGGAGGCGAAGGAGGGGTGAGGGTGGGCTTCCACAAAGTAACAATTTTAGGCCACTCCCATCAGTGAACGACATTGAGGCCCGGATGCTGATAGGCCATACAGATGTAAATGAATGCCATTTCAAGTGTTTTTAATTGTATAGGGTTATCGGATGTGGGAAGGGAGGCCAGGACGGAAACATTGTAGCACAGGTTGAAAGGGGTATTATGATGGGAAGCATGTTTAGGGATGGGGAGACTAGATCTAGAGATTTTTTCACTAGATTTATCGAATAAATTATCGTTTGCAATTGCTAAACTTAACATCATTACTTAAGGAATAATTGTTCAAAAACGTAGCTAAAGTTCAGTCATTGTTTTTGACTTGTTGTCCCTTAACTTCAATTAGTTCCATCGAAACTCCATTTTGCAAAGATTGTTTGTCTTCCGCGTGATATTCTCCGTAATTTCGATCTTTTTTCTGTCAAAATGCCATGGGCAATAAAATTGATTGCCCTCTAACTTCTTTCTCCTCATTAAATCTTGTGGAACGGCATGGGTAGCACCTGTTTCAAGTTCCTATTAATGCAATTCCGGAATTTACATCGCCGAAGGCATTCTCTTATTTCGCGATCCCGCTTTACCTAATTCAATTCCCTCTGAATTGGATGCTTTTAATCTTTCCCTGAATTCCGTTGTCGGGTAGGCCACGTTCCACGTCTTTCAAAAACAAAGCAATACTCTTTGATCTTCCTTTCTGCCACAGCCAATTCACTCCTCTATTGTTTAAGTCTATATTATTATGAAAAATCTTTGCCCTTTCCTAGTATTAAAATTATTGTGTTGCACAGTCATCATAATTTCATTCCAGGATTTTTACTTGCAGTATAGTAGTTGTGTTTTTTATTTCTTATAATTTAATAACTCAAATGGCAATGAGAGAGAAATTTTTCATCCAGGGGCATTAAAAAAAGTAATCCCATGCAAGATAAAACAGCTGAAATTCATTAGTAATCAGTAATTATTAGTTAATTCACAGTAACAGTCATTACCAATTGAGTGTCAAATATAGTTATGTACCCATTTTTGGGTATTGCAGTTGCCTGAATTGTCTTCCAAAGTCTAATGCGGTCACGCTATTATTCTTGATCACTTCCTATTCAGAAAAATACCTTTAATTTAATTTTGACATTCTATTACAGCGATGTTATTAATGCATAATTAAATTAATTAGGAAATTATTGATATTCTGCTAAATTTTGCATTACTTTCGTAAGTTTAACTTTCCAACCCCCCTTTTGATTAAGGTATGTTCTATTAAAATCTAATTATATAGCAACCTCGTTACAATAGCTCAAAATGAGGGAGCTTTGCAGCATTCCGGGCGCCGCTTTCCAGAAGGCGTACGAGGCGTGCAAATCCCACTGGCAGCTCACAAGGGTGCTACTACGAAGACTTTTGAGTGAATGAATCAATTTTGGTGATAAATAATTTTAATCGAGTCAGACCTACTACTTTTAAGACAGACCTTGTGGCTTCTACATTTATTAAGTAATGGCCGTATTAAAATGACTAATGATTTCGGTTGAAATAATATACTTGGTCAAGATAATACTTGAGAATGAAGCTCTACGGAGTGATCGAAGGAAATAGGTGAGATTCTTTGAAGTATAGAGCATATGGGAATGAAAGACGAGAATTTAGATGTGTGCAGAAGACATGATGGTAAGTGAAGAAGAGTTTAAAGAAGATATTGAAAGGAACGGAAAGAAGACCCTTACAGTGCAAAACATCATTTAAATACTAATAAAAATGACCATGCGTACTTATTGTTGAGTAGTGTACTTAATAAATTCTAGGAAAATATGAATTAATGTAATTGGGTGAATGCCAGAGTTAGGGGGTGAGAGTCCTAGAGAAAGGAGTTCACTATCAGTATGTAAAAGGTGGTATTTAGCCTATATAGAAAATTGTTATGCTCACAATGCATAATGGTCCAAAAATATAACCAAGAATAACAAAATATGAGTTTGATTGGCATAACTGGGGAGTAAAATAGTCACGTAAATCGTTTATGGAAAAAAATCCATAAATGTAACATGGTAACTCCAGATTCGTCAGTTTGAACTTATTTCTGGGATACATCATTCGGTGGCCACATTACATTTTAAAATTAATTTCAATTATTTCAAAACCAGACTCATTAGATAGAATATACTGGATAATAATTTATCCAAAATTTGCAGGATACTTGCCCAAACTATTTTCCAAAAATGTCTCAATCTTTGATCAGTTTACAAACTTTTATATATACCTGTATGGCTACTCCGAAAACTCTGACTAAAATAATAAGGGCAAATATTTTCTGTTAATTTTGGTCGAAGATAATTAGAAAAATTACATTTATTTACTAAAACTTATTTTTAGGACGCATTTTCCGTGATAATGAATTAAACTTCATATTTACCAGTCAAAACCTTCCTTTTTTTAATGAGCACGGGGTTAGAGAAGTAATATGGGTGTCTTGGACTTTGGAATAAATGGCGGGGGTGGTTGATTAACGGCAGAATCATTTCCCTTAAAATTAAAGGAAAAGTCCCCAAGAAAATTTTTCTTTTGTTTTTCCACGATGAGAAGGGAGATATGGTAAATATATTCTGAAGGAAAAGGTAGAAGGTGACCTGAGCGAGGGAAAAATACCTCATAGTTCTAATCGGTTTTAATAACCCCCGTTTTTATGCTACAGCACCCTATTCTAACAGCAAGCCAGCCAACTCTTTCCCCCATTTTTCGTTTTCTCCATCCATATCCTTACCACTCCCCACCCAAGCCCTCCACCTCATATCCACCCGCATCTTCTTCAATATCATTCCTCCTCCCTCGCACACCCGTTCTTCCCTCATTTCCCGCTCTTCCTCACCCCCTCAACCCCGTCATCCCTAACCGCTTTCGATGCCCTCCCTCCCTCCTTCTTCCATTCTTCCTCCGCTTCCTCGGTCCTCCAGACCGCCAACGACTCAATCGAATGCGGAGCACGTTCTCTCACGTCTTCGTCAGTTGGAGGAGGTTCGACTGGGGGTCGGGTTGGGGTGCGGAGGATGGAGTGGGGAGGCCAAGAGGCGACGGAAAGACGGACGGGTGGGGGTAGAAGTGAGAAGAGGCGAAGGGAGAGAAGAGCGAAGGATACGAATGGAGTGTGGAGCGGGGGAGCGCGAGGGCGATGGAGGCTACGCGGAGGGATTGAGAGGGTGTGGTGCGGGGTAAGAGAGGACTCAGAAAGTTCCGGTGGGGTGGGGGGACGAAAGAAGATGAATAAGAGGAAAAAGGCGCACGAGGATCAGCCTGAGAGGGTGTAGTGAACTTTTTTATTGTTGTCCTTTATTCATCAGATGAATGGTCACAAAATACAAAATAATGCGGGGAGAGCGTCTCTAGAAAAATATCTTAAACCTACTTAATTACTAGCCGGTTTAATTAACCTAGAATGATTGGTTGGATGGGTTAAGAAAGAGTGCATTCATGTGACGTGCAACGTTCATGCATGGTTTTCCAGTAATATTTGGTACCCGTATAATAAAACAACTTAGGTAATTCTGAGAAAATCAGTAGATAGCAGCAGGATTTGAACCGGAGACCTTTTCTTCCGTAGCCGAACAATATTCACACTGGGTTACATTAGCTTTAATCTTAGGCAGAAGTATGATTTAAATGTGATTTCAATATTTCTTATGCATTAACTATCAAAAAAATTCAAATGGAAATAATTCCCACATGAAATATTAAGCAGCTAATTTAATTTTACCAATCATAATCCTAATTTATAGTCCTCAAATCATGAATGTAAACTTTTGTCAGAGAATATTAGAGTATGAATTGCTTGAATTGTTCCCTCGGAACTTTTCAGGATCAAAGTCAACACCGTGCAGCTGATAGTTACGAACTGGTCATCTCCATAGTGTTGAAAACAATATCATTATACTCTATGTATTATTATCACGTTTCTTCATGATGATGCAGTTTACATTATCTCATGCAATCTCATTCTTTCATACAATATTTTTAAAGATGTATTCACCTTGTGAAAAAAGCAAGGAGAGATGAGGTAATTCCTTGGAAAATGCATTAATCTTTCCATTTTCTCAGGCCCTTCGGCACTGTATTAAGAAAGATTTTCCTTTTAACTTGAAATTTCTCATGTACTTAAATCGCCCATCCGCTTCGGACCCCCCCTGTTTCTCTTCCTCCCTCTCTCCATTCCTTTTCCTTGAATGCCCTTTGGCGCACTGCAGTGATTCATTTTGTGAGACAGCAGCTCTTCCTTTTCCACCTAGAAGAATTTTGAATTACCCTTCCCCTAACTTCACCATTTCTTCGTTTTCTTCTTTCTTTGATGGCCGACGTCATTTTAGGCTAGTTCTCTATAAATATATTCAAAGCCTTTCCCAAAGAGGGGAAATTTCAGAGAAACGAACTGAACCAAAAGAACTTCAGGTAACCCCCTGTTTTTTTCTGCACCATTCGAACATAAACGACCGGTTCATTATGAGAAGAGTAGAAAATAAAACTATGAAGGAAGGAAATAAGGAACTGGATGGAAATAATTTCTGCAGTTTAAAATGGCGTATCCTACCATTTACTTATTAACTGTGTTTTTTAAGTGTATTTCAGCGTTGGTGGTAGTACTCGTATAATGGCTAATAGTGATTACATGCGAAGACAAGGGATCTTGTCCTAGAGATTTCTGTCTGAAAATTAATGCCTACTCTAGTGTCTTTTATATTTTAAATTTTGTTTAATAATAACATGCCGGCAAAAGAAGAAAAGAGTATTTCGAGGTCATTAGAGATTCTTTTAATCTTAATTACTCTTTCATTTTTCTTTGCGGTTTCTTTTGTCAGTTGAATTGAATAACGCTTTCCTAAAACTTCTGAAACTTTGCGGCTGAGAATATATTAAAGTATGCTATATCTATCCTTAACAATTTATGAATAATTAATATTCCGTTAAGGCAATAAGTTCTTTCAATTCTAATTTAGGAAACAAATGTTCGTGATAACTAGATAAATTGCCAATTTACGCGATTACACAATATGTTTGACTCTTATTTAATGGAATGTTAAACTGCATTAAAATTAATCTTAAACCGTTGTAATTTATTTACTACATTAAGGAAAAAATAAATATTAATAATTTTTTCGCCAATAATTTCTTCGACATACCAGGTTAAAATTGAACGCGGAATTTATAGATTTTGACATGATAACCTTTGATTTATTGGAGATGAGGTGTGCTTTGCTCTTTTTTTCATACTTTGCAATATTTCATAAAAATCCTTGGTCAAAAAAGCATTGCTCAAATATCTGAATGATCGCGCTAGGTATCATCATGTGCAATTGAAAGAGGAGGCTATTGAAATTCTATATAAACTATTCGTATTAACCATTTCATTCTTCCTTGTGATTTATGTGAGAAACGCCTCTCCCCAAAGCCACAGAATGAACACTATGCACCAAACCCTGGAGAGGACAGGAATGTTGTTAGTATTTTTGCAAACCCGATGAATTTAAAGAATTGAAGAACTAAAGTGGAAGGGGAGCATGAAAATTTGCGTTCTTCGTAATATAGTTTCCCTGGTATATGACGGTTTTGTTTGTGAGCCGAAGGCTGGATGCTTTCTGAGAAATTTCGAAGTGGTAGCTAACCTGAATCATGTCACTATTTCAAGCCCAGGGGCTCTATGTAAGTGCCCGTCACTAGGCAACTCATCTCATAACTTGAAACCATTCACCGCCCTAACCGTATTCCTATTATGGCGCCATGATAAGAATAGTCTTTCGCGGGATAGAGATATTCGGATTTACTTTTTGGATGCCGCGCGCATGCATTACACTCGTTTCTCCCGAGCCAACCCGTCGCTCGAGAGGAGCGATCAGACTTAAAGCGAATGTTGAAGTATTCATCCCGCTGAGCACCCATCTAGGGAGGGAAATCTAAAATTTCATCCAGATCACACGCGGGAAGAGAAGATGAGGGTAAGCGGGGGAGACGTCGCTCGCTCCTCCCGTTCCCCTCCAATCGGCTCCACACCCCGTTCCTATAGCCCCCTATACCCCCCACCCCTGCACACAACGGATGGTGGCAAATCGGGGGCGGGAGTGGAGCAGTAGCAGGGCCGCCGGGCAGGGGAGGTTTTTAGGCCGAGGCACGAAATGACGAATCACTCAATCGGAGTTTCAATCAGGACCACGAAAAAGGAGAGAGGGAAGTAAGAGTACCACCACCCTTCCTTCCTCTACCCTTTCTGATTCTTTCCAAGAAGAGAGAGAGAAAAGAATAGAGAGGACCACGGCATCCTTTCCTCCGATAGCATCAATCACTCAAGAAGCAATTTCGCTGCCTACCTCCATCCGGCCATCCACAAACCCCTCTTCTGTCGAGGGAGGAGGAAAGAATAAAAACTCGTATTTTCCTTCTCTCAATCCCTTTGCGATGCCCCTCTCCCCAACCTCTTCCATACCCTTAAAAAGTCTCCCTCCCTCTACACTCGCCATTTACTCCCCTAGTCCTCACCATCGCCAAGAATCTTTCATTCCTTTTGCCCTCACACTCAGCTTCACTTTCTCATCCTCCTTTCGCTCTTTCAACGTCCCACGATATCCCGTCACCTATTTCCCCAAGACCTTCCTTCCTGCCCTCTCTTCGCTCCAGGTTCCACTACTCTCACCCACCCAGTCCCATCAATCCCACAACTTATTTATTCTCTAACCGCAGCACATTTCGCGACACGTAATGTTCACCCAATGATCACACGATGCAAACCCCTCCTTCTTCTCACGCCCATCCGTGTTCTGTCCTTTCCTCTCACTTTGTGAACTCGTCTTTTTCTTATCGCATATGTACGAATAACTCCACCGTCACTCTTCCTCCCGCGTTCTCCCTCGGATGCCTTCAGCACAGCTACATTGACTATAAAGTTCAGCTAATTTACTCTAGTTGGTGAATCCCGTAACATCCAAGCCCATCTGACTCAGAAAGGAAGAATATTGGGGAGCCCTTACCCGACCAAGTATTAACTAAGAGGTTTAACTTCTATCCGCACTTACAAACATTATCAACGTATCTGCGCGTGAAACGTAACATACTGTTTATATTTATTATATGGTTTTCATTTTATACCCTACGCTACCTCCACAACCAATGGGATAGCCTTATGATCTCAGATTTCGAGTTTTTAAGTAAAACCTACATTCTCTCTTTCTCTCGATAAGTAGCTCCAATTCTCGTCTCCTTGGGCTGGTAGACTATTACATTAGGGGAATGAAAAGTAATACAAAACGAATAAAAATGTTGTTAATTGGTTGAAAAGACGTGGGATAGAAAAGGTACAACGTAACTAATGCAATATACGTATGTAGAGATTAAAATGCCGAGCTTAAATACTAAATAAAATATCGAAACAATGGATTTATCTTCAAAGACGTTAAAAAAAATTATCAGCATATAATGCAGCATGAAAAATGAAAACAAGAAAATAGATGTATTGGAGAAACTAATTCATGGAATTTATTATTTCGCCTTTCTTTTTCACAGAAGAGTGCATGCTGTATGATATTCTAAATGATGTTCTCTACACTACCTTGAATCCCAATTTTCCAGTCGTCAAAATGAGAAAAGTACGGTGTTAGGAAAATTATTTCTTCTATTGGTCAAAGTACCTGTGGAATTCTTTTAAATTATGTCTCCCCTACAAATTTTGGGCTAAATTTATTCCCTCAGTAATAACGTTAAACTGACACGAAGTGTACTATTCTTGAAGTTTAAACCGTGCATGTAATCTTCGTGCTTTCAAGGGCTCCTTATCCTGAATTTTCAAAAAATTTGTGATGCTTCATGTTCGTTCATTATGATTTTTCAAATTGGACATATTTTCTTTTTTAACTTGTTTACTTTTCAATTTAACTCCGGGGAACTGTCCCAAAAGCTCGAAGCATACTAAAGGTACCACTAGCGCGAAATAACACCTCTGCATAACTTTTGCTTCGAATATTTCGCCACTTTTGAATTGTCGAACTACTCTTAGTTTGAAGGATGAGTCATTAATTCTTTTCCGCAAATGTTTCAAACGTGATTTCCACCTGTTAGATCAGATTAGAATGAGACTCAATTGTAATTTAGTTTTATAAATATATTTTATACTAACGTCAATATTGTGTAAGCAGACGGGCTGTACTTCTTGAGAGAACGAAGTATACGTTGATAAAGTGCATTTCGGTAGCTAATACTTCAATGCAGGGAATTGAAGTCATATTAGGCCGTGGGGTTAAACAATAGTCCTAATTAATGGTTTATGAAAACGTGGGAAGAAGATTTTTCAAGGACTAATTCATAGCACGCGTAATGAAGGTATTTGACCGGAGGATTTCGTCAGATCAGTGCAAGGGAAAGATAGATACTTATATTTGATGACTGAAGTAGGCTATATTTGATGACTACCGCTTCAAGAAAAGCACCGGGGGCAAATAGGGCCCTCCAACCCATTTTTAAGATGCTTTCTGAAAAGCATCTTAAAAATGGGTTGGAGGGCCCATTCTTCTGCACCGGTTTCACTAAAGACAAAGAGGTTGCTCTACCTCAGCATGATACAACCAATCCTTTGCTACGGGGTGCCAGCATGGCTCCAGCTGGCTCCATCCCATCTAAAAAGATACAGGTAACACAATCAAAACATACAGGAAAATTAAATCCTGTGGCGACTCGTTGGTGCGCCGTGGTTCTCCAGAAACAGCGACATCAAAAAAGACTTGAACATCCCTCCTATCCATAGTTTTCTGAGAGAACAGAGAGAAAACATGGCCAACAGCGGAAACTCGCTCCTCGATGGTATCTGGGACTACGATCCCTATGTCCACACACCTCACAGAAGACCCAAAGTAGCTCTAACTCTGCAACACTTGGCTACAACGAGGTAGACTCACCCGGCAAACTCTTTCGCAATCGGCAAACGTCATATGGCAAATAAATAAAACTACATAAGAATCAAACCTTTACAAGACATATACTGTAAACAGCCCATCGCTGGAAGTAACTTCTCCTGGGACCCATAAGAGGCTTAGAAATATTGTTCTCTCTCTCTCGGGAAGATTTGTTCTTAAAGTAAGAGATAAGTCGGGTTGAATATTAGTTGGCCCAGAAAATATCCAAGAGAGATGGAAGGAACATATAGAAGAACTCTATGGTAAATAATTTAGGCCAACAAGGTTATGCATAGAAAGCGAACATGGCGTAGAAAAGCTACCTTAGGTCCAGCCATACTCGACGATGAGATAGAAAGGGCTTTAAGAGAGATGAAATCAAATAAGGCCATCGGATAGGCAAGTAAATAAGGCCGTGGGCTTCGATAACATTCCTGCGGAACTACTAAAAGGTTTAGGAAAATGTGGGAGGAAGAGACTATATGGGCTGATTCGTGGCATCTATGGTGAAGGAATCTGGCCGGAAGACTTTGTGAGATCAATTTTAGTTCCCATTTCGAAAAAGGTAAAGGCTATATTGTTATGTCCCGGGTTAATTTCCCCGACGTGGCTCATTCCTCTTTCGCGAGGAGGTCTATTCGTGTGCTGCGTAATTCGCATATTGGAATTTTTCCACTGCTTACCTGTCACTCGGGTGCTTGCGTCGCCTCGAGGGAGGAGGGGGCAAGCATGCGAACGCAGCTCGCGAATATGACTAAATATGGGAATGAAGCGCAGTAAAATGCTGAATCCGGGGCGCGACCGGATGCCGCGATCAAATAAAAACCCCGCGGAACCTTCATTCCGGGTCTTTCGTCGAGGGGCCGTGTACGCGTCGGGAGGGGGAGCCGAGAGCCGTGGGAGCGGAGACTCGCCGATTGACCCGGGGTTCGCCGCAGGACGAGATACTCGCGCCGGAGTCGCTCTTGTTTAAATACAAACTCCTAGCGAAAGACCCCGTCTCTTTTATTTCACCGTACCAACTCGCCAATTGGACCACCTTCGTCGTCCGGAAATTCCTCAGCGTTAGTCAAGATCCTTTTCTGAGACGTCCCTTGTCGCGCTGCCCTCGAGGGGACACGACAATATCATGTGAGGACTACAAAACAATAGGTTTGATTTCCCACGCAGCTAAAGTTGTTCTCAGGATCATCAAAAAAGGATAGAGATTAGCGCAAATGATTACTTAGGGTATGATCAGTTTGGATTTACAGATCTCTGTTGGAAGGGGAGAGGCACGCGTGATGCCGTTGTAGTGATGAGAAAACTAATAGAGAGAAATATAGAATACAATCAAGACGTATTGGCCTGTTTCGTAGATTTCGAAAGAGCGCTTGATAGAGTTAATTGGGAAAAACTAATGAGTATGTTGCAGAAAATAGGAATAGATTGCAGGGACAGGAGGCTAATCCGCAACCTGTACATGTCTCACACTGCTCAGGTGCGAGTTGGGAACGGAGAGTCCGGATGGACAGGGTTAGGAAGAGGTGAGGCAGGGCTGTCCATTATCACCGGTTATTAAAAAATTGGCATTAAAAATTTAAAAAACTAATCATGATTTCCACCATATCACGCCTAAACTTCTCTTTTTCTTATCACCTGTACTGCTCAACATATATGTGGAGGTGTTGTTTACGGAGGCATGGGAAGAACGAGCGTTAGGGCGCAAGTTGGAGGGGAATGCGTAAAATCAGTTAGGTTACCTGATGACCAAGCGCTAATTTTTCAGTCAGCCGGGGGTTGCAAGCATTGCTGAGTGAATTGTAAATTCAGTGCGATAGATGCGGGATGAGAATCAATATTAATGAACCAAAATTCATGCTAATTTCCAGAAAGAAAAAGGCTAAGCTAAACATTAAAATAGGAGGGCAAAAATTAGAGCAGGTAGAACAGTTTACGTATCTCGGTAGTACTTTGGACCTACATGGTCAAAGTAGTAAGGAGGTGCCTTGGAAGTTTTTTAGACCGACATGGCCAAAGTAGTGGGGACTTAAGGAGAAGAAGTGCGCTAGATAAATAGGCTTTCGCAAGGAGGGGGGAGTTTATGACGGGGAAGTTGAGTAGAGATGTTAAAAAAAGACTCCTGAAAACTTTGATAAGAAGCGTAGTTATGTGCGACGCGGAAACATGGTCACCGAAGCAGGAGGATAGACTTAAATTGGAGGCTTTTGAAATGTGGGTGTAGAAAAGAATGGAGATGGTGCATCGGACCGAAAGTAAAACAAATGAGGAGGTACTTGGTATGGTGGGTGAGGAGAGGGGTTTGCTGGGAGAAATTCTAAGGAGGCAGGAAAAATGGATAGGTCGCATTGATCGGCAGTGGAATGTTGAACACTTTAATAGAGTGGAGAATGTTAGGCAAAGTAGGATAGGGCAGAAATAATGTGGCCATGCAAAACCTACCTTAACTGGTAGATTATCTAATTATATATATTAAATATATATATATATATATATATATATATATACATATATACACATATATATATTTATATATACACACACACACACATATACATACACACACACGCCCGCGCCCTCGTTAAGAGAGAGACAGAGTTGTAACGTATCAGACACCCACAACGAACAAATTGCCTCCATCGTTGCGACATCGAAAGCATTGTCTCAATCATTGTGTTTCAACAAAGGCTTCAGAGAAAATAGGGTGAGGTATGACGTGGAATGGGGTACACGGTGGGAGAAATAAACGTGGACAAAATAAGAGCGACAGAAGTTAAGGAAAAGAAAGGGAGGAAATGAAGATAGATTGAAATGGGAAGGATAGGTCGAGATGGAGGAAAGGAAAAAAGAAATAGACTAAAGAGATGGTCTGGGAATAGGGGGATGGCAGGGGAAAAAAGTGGAAGGAAAAAAGTGAGCGGAAGAGGGGATGAAAAGAGGAGGTGGTGAAGAGGGCACCGTTGTTCAAGGGGTGGGGGAGGAAGTTATTGAGTTGGGGTAGCAGCAGAAGACGGATCCGGGTTGGGAGCGGTGGAGGGGTTGGGGATCATGGGAATTGAGGGAATAAGGGGCGGAAGCGAGCCGTGAGGGAGATATCAGCCGGGATGTGGCGATGTGGAGGAGAGTATAATGCGGATGGTAGTCGACTCGAGGACAGGGGGGGTGGAATTGGGCGGGAAATAAGTAGACTCTAAAGGACGGGGTTGGGGAGACGGTAGAGGGTGTGCGGCGTGGGAGAAGAGGGTGGGAGCAGTGGGTGCACCAGTAGAGACGTGGGTCAGATGGGTTTAAGTAAGGACGGTTTTGGATAAAAGGAGGATTCCTTAAGATGGAGGGCAGGGAGGGCTTCTGCGAGGTAGGCGGGCGGGTTTAGTGGTAAGGCCTGCAAGAGGGAGATGGGGTCCGGAAGGAGAAGGGTGAGAGGAGATATGAAGGAGGATTGGGCAGAATATGGCGGGAGGGATGATACCGAAATGGAATGGAAGGTATTGGGGAGTAAAAAAAGGGAGCCTGTGAGGAGGAGTAGGGAGAGAGGGGTTTAGATATAGGGGTTGGACGGAGTGGAAAATTTTTAGAGGCAGGGAATGAGGTGGATGATTCTGGTAGGCTTTTTGGGATCAGATGGAATATTTATTCTTGGGAATTCCTCTTCCTCTCCTGTCAGATTCGATGGTAACCACATCTGCTCGTTGATATCATGGGCTGTGACTGATTATCGATAATCATATTAACTGAGTATCGGTAGGATATTTGATTAAGTAGTTCTGCATATAAAAACACAGTTGTTCGCAGTTTAATCGAATTTTACTCTTTAGTGTGTTCAATTAAGTACTAGAATACTGTTATGGAAACCTATTAGAGGCTAAATTTAAATTTGTATCAAGTAAAAATTTATTACTGACGGAAATAAAACATCTTGTAATGAAACGTATTAAATATATGATAAAATACATACAGGATTCTAAATGACATCAAATTTATCTATGCTTGCTTGAAATAAGTCATATAATCTTTAAGAATTGTATCTAGTGAAAAATTCTAGTTTAGCATAATTATGTGGGTTGTGTGGAAATGATCACCATTTTTTGACCCAATTGGTTTTATCAAGTCCCGGGAAGTTTTATTTATATTGTGTATTTACAAATTAGCAGAGTTTTTATATAACTGTAAAAATTAAAGTAAAATTTAGCCACAATCGCTCAGAGTGAACCATCATTATCAGTCGTAAATCGTAAATAAAATGAATCTGCAAGCAAAATCGTTTCTCTCTGAATTGTTATTTGGTGATAATTGTTAAGAAAATAATTTCAGTTACTCAGTATGGTCGTGGAACCTGTATACCATTAATAAATTTAAATGTAAGGTAATGATGAACTTATTTAATATGAAATTAGTGTGGTATGAAGTAACACTGATTTTTATTCATTATTGGAAATAAACTAAGAATGTGATCTAGTGTTTCTCTTCTTTAATTGTTTTCTATGCTTAGAATATGGGATTGTTATTATTTAGAGCAAGAGATATTATAAAATTTTAGACATGGTCTTTGGTCATTCATTACTTTTTCAATTGAAGACAAATTCTTCCATAAATGAATAACTCTTCCCAAATTATTAGAAGCATATTAGTGTCACATTTGGTTTCGCCGTTTCTCTGTACCTTTTCTGAAGTACCATGCCTAGAATAAGTTTTACATCGATTGTCATTCCTGAAAGTTTGTGGGTAGGCTTTTGTATAAGTGTTACTCACTCGTTACTAATATTCAATCTAGGTTTGGTGGGAAATTCTCTTTATTCTAAACGGATGATATGTAAAAGGAATCGAGCGCCAGAAGGGAATCATCAATGATTTTTGAGTTAAGATTACGATTCATTAAATCGATAGGGAGATTTTTTAATTTCGAAATAGATTATATTTTTTTTCTAACATTCTATTAATTCAAGATTAATAATTAATTGTGAATCTAATTAATTAACGATAGCATTTTTCTCTTACATCGCCGTAACGTTTAACATTCACAGCATCATAATGATCACATTTTAATACTGAAAATAATTACCGGTATTTTTAGGTAGATGATATTTAGCGTATTAAAAATTCAAGATTTCAGATTAAGTTTCATTGTTTCATTATAGAAAAATATTTGCTCAAAAATACCGAAAGTTTGGCCAAAAGCAATGAAAATACAGTCACCACTTGATCTCTTTTGCGTTATGAGCTGGTGTACGCCATTAAATTTCTATGAATGAAATGCGGTGCGTGTTGCGTGGAGCTAACCGAACGAACTCCACTTCGTGTAGACGTTGTCGTTACCTGCACAACTACACTTAAACACTCATTAGGCAGTTTTATTATACATTATTCAGAGGTATAGTTTCAAAATATTCGTTTTGAAATTTGAATGGTAGTCAGTTAACCGTTACAATGACGTTACTGATGTGTGATAGTAAACATTATTCATATTTTGTTTTGATACACACCTGTCGATGATCTTTGAAGGGCCCAACACTAACACTACCCTAACAGTTTTGTTAAATATCCCTAGCTCTGCCAGAGACATATGTGTTATCTCTGGATAAAATATTGCCTTTCTTGTATATCCATTAGAAAGTTTTCGTGTATGTGTACTATTGTGTGCTAATATTCAACTCGTAATGTAGGACTGAAAAAAATTAAAGTAGCAGCTTGGCTATGCATAATGAAAATAATATGCCATTGTAATAAAAGTAGCAACCTATATGTTAACATTCCCAATCCGTACTTTTGATAATTTCCATTCCATTGTGAATGTTTTTAAAAATAAAGATTTTTATAATTCTAATATGCACTCTTTTTCTTTCATTCATATGTTAAGATCCATTGTTATTTCTTTTTCAACTTTAAAATATAATCTTATTAATTGCGAATTCAAATTTGCTCCATGCCATAATTATTCTTTATTTAACTTGCACTCGTATTGCGTTGTAAGAATTCTTCGTATCGGAAGTAATCCCGGAAGTAAATATTAATTACGTTTTATGTGATATGTTTGGCGCCTCTTATTTTCTTTTTTTTCCACGACTCTCACTTCTTCATTGCGCGGAGAATGCAGATTTCGATATTTGCTTTCAAAGATTTTAGCATGAAATATGAGCCTTTTCATTACTTGTGTCAATTATTCTTTTAAAAGGCTACATTTCAAATTATGACTGAGTGATTCTTATTTAAGTTAGTTTTTCAATCCAGAGATTCTTACTTAGTCAATAGTAATTCTTCAGCTATGAAATTTTCTGAGTTCAATACATGTCTGAGATCTCGTAAGACTAATACAGGCCTCCATATGCTTCCAAGTCATTCATGCTTAACTTCATTGGAAAATTAGTCCGGCGCCATATTTATTTTGATAGAATTTTGCGCAATTGGTTTTTTGTGGTTTTATCAAGCCATTGACTTTATTTTTCTAAAACTTCTTCTTTTTCTAAAACTTCTTCTCTTAAGGTTTCATTCATTTTGATCCTAAAATATTTTATTATAGATTTTCATTTCTGAGATGCAAAATGTGCATGTAATTTGACAATTACTTGAGAAATTTTCACAATATATATCTTGTATGATCTATTGCCATGAAAATTCCATTGATGCCAGATTATATATTCTTTATCATTCCTGTTAAATGGCTAGCAGGCATCGGAGAAAATGATTTGGAAGTGAGAGTGAAGTTCCAATCCCTCTATGGTTTCCAATGATCTTCTTAATTTACCATGTAGGTCGTAGCCCAATGAATTATTTTCGTGTCTTGAATAAAAATGATTTGCTCAAAATATTCTTTTAAATTATTTCAGACTTAGTCATTGAAGATATTCCTTTCTAATCAATGCTTTTTTCTTGTGTAGCTCACGAAGTATTTTGTGGAATAAATCTTTCAAACAAATTTTCTGTCTTTAAAGTAACACTATAATTTTCATTACTTTCCAAGTTAATCGGTGGTAACTCTTTTAATGATCACGATTTTCAGTATCTTTTTTCACAACTTTGTAATCATCAAAGTTTCCCTCTGAATCAGCTTTCGACCTTAAGTTCTTTCGGCTACCATTTTTAATTTCTCGTGCCTTATATCGCTATCATGTCCATTCTCTGTCATACTTTATCTATTTATAGTACATGGATTTGCATTATTTAACCACGACGTCTTCTCAGTTTTAGGCGGTTAAAGTGGTCCCTTCCTTCTGTTTTCCTTCAATTAATTTCATCAACTATTGACGGGCGACATTCAAAATTATAATCCCAAGTTATCCCTAAATATTTCCCTTCATAAATTCTTTTCTTCAATTTTTATTTTCTAAACCAATTATTTTCTCCATTCAACCAATGATTTTTCATTAATTGGGTCGTAATTCGTGTTATTAAAATGTCATTTAACAGATCAAGTATTCTTCATTGGTATCCTAGTCTCTCTAAACTCTTTACGCTTCATAAATTATTTCTTAAACAATTTATTGGATAATGCTCCTCACTGTGTTACGCAGATAGAAGAAGTGTTGTATAAGGTTCATACACTGCTGGTCTTGTGATCAGCTAAGAACCGACGATTCCATCACGTGTCCCCATAAGAGCATTTCTCCTTTCCCTAATACTACCGCCTAGCGGCGTACCGCCACTATCTACCCAGGGAAGGATATGAACGCTCATCTAAAAAATGTTGGCGCATTTTGGGACGGTACATTCTCCGTTATCCTCTCTGTCGAGAGAGAGAGAGAGCGCAACATTATCTGATTGATCTGCCTTGTGCTGCCACTAAATGTTCGAGGAGGTGGACCCGCTTTTGTATAGGGGCAAATATGAAAAATAATATATTTCTGATAAAGTTATGACGGCATTATTTGAAGCATTACAGCATGTGAAACGATTCTTGTGTTCCTGAAGAATTTCGGAGCAACTCGAGAAGAAAAGCGTTAGGACACAAAATACTTCGTCCTCAGCCAATCTTCATCGTCACCACGGTGTGATAAAACTTAATCAGTAAAAATGTGAAATTTGATGATTAATTCTATTTCCGCAGCAAGCAGCGTAAAATAATATTTTATCCTATATGAAATCGCGCGGGTGCTTCATGGTATAGGTTATTTTTACTACTCGATAATTCATCGTTCCTTCATAAGATTATTCTTTGTGACTGCATGAACTCTATGACCTAACATTTTTTGTTGTTATTTTTCATGGGTCCATGTTGAATATTTGGTAATTATATGTTTATCTATTATTTATTCTGTGTGGTTTTACACTTATTGCTGCACATTATACCATCTTATTTCTCTTCATATGCCATATTATCATTTCGTGATAAAAATGAACGCGATACGAATAAAATATATTCGTCGCAGAATATCATGTGGTTGAATGATTGAGCCAGAGTAATTCGTATTACTTAAATATCGTGGAATTATTATTTCCGTACTTTTTTGGCTTTCATAAGGTTTTAAAAAGAAACCCACAGCATGAATCACAAGTTCAGCACTACATTTAAAGGGATTGGAAAATATTTGTTCATGGAACATTACTTATTGATCGCGATGCACTTTCCGTCAATTCACTTATACTGCAAGTTTAAAAGTTTGACTAAAGAACAGAGTTATCATGTTCAATCTACCTCCATGGTGGATATCAGATGAAAATTGCAAAAACATTCATTCGTTTTGGAAACTTGCTCCCTTCCCGAAACTTTGAATTCCTCTCAAATATTTTTTTATTCTGCTCGGAGGTTTTCGGATCGCTCAGAGTCGGTTTCTTTCAAATTTACCTTCCTGTTTCCATCTATGCGGCTAATTTGTACCGTGACCTCATTTTCCAGCTACTTTAAATTTCTAAAGCGTGCCTCAGTTCTCCTCGTTAATACACGCGCGTGAAACATGCGTATAGGCGGATGTATCTGTGTATTTATTTCGTTCACAAACTCCAGGAAACTACCCCGTAGGTTTTAATAGCATTAACTGGCTCTTTTGAGTCAGGATACATATATTGGAGTTGGTAATCTCGATAAATAGGTTGCAAAAGAAGTGCAGGAGAGTCTTTTCACCGGCATCATTAGCGATTTGGGGATCAGCGTCCCTGGATTTTGCCAAGAAGGATATCTTTTCGTAGCATGCCATGAAAGTAGGTAATTTTTTGCTTACGTCCATTCTTTACTGTTAATGCTTTGCTTGTCATTTTATAACTTTTTTCCATTATATTCATAGGTTTTAGAATTATTTACTTCTTTGATGCCACATTGTCTCAGAATATACGTATTGTAGATATGAAGTTGCCCAAAGTCTCAGTTCATATAAACCAAATCATGTGAATGAGATTTCATGTAAATGGGTTGTGCCTTGAAAATTTTTAATTTAAAGGCATTTAATACTATATTAAAAATTCTTCCAATTCAAGTCACGTTTTCAAAATCATTATATTTACTATCACAAAATATTTATTCCCCGAATTAAATTGGGATCATAGAATAGCATGTGCCAGTTGTATGAGCACGGAAAATTGTACATGGGTGTTAAAATAGCGACAGTGGCCAGTTTGGCTGTAAGATGAGTTATGCTTTGAGGAGCTTTTGTTTTTGGCGATGTATATCAAGTGATGACCGATGGAATAAGAAAAATCTCTGTTTTACGTAAAGTGACCGAAATATCTCAAATTACAATAGAACTTTTTTCCAATTTCCATTAATATTTCTCGTTATTCAATAAATTTTCTCCTCTTATTCTTTCGTATTTGATGATATTCCCTTGTTTTTGGGTATAAATGATTATCACGTGCAACTTTACAAGTATTTCCTTAAATATTTATTGAGAATTATTTTTGTATATATATATATGTACGATTTCAGTGGGCTGAGTTGAGGCCTGGAAGTTAAAATGCCTGAAGCACCCATATATGTACTATCTCGCGCGTTCTCACATATATACTGCTACCGCTAGTGGATTCATGGAGGGTTTCAATCACCGAAACAGCAAAGCAGTCATCAAAGGGTTGGTCATGGGAAGAAGTGTGGGCAGGAATGGGATAATTAAAGATGTTGGGAAATTTAGTGGAGTCGCGGTGGTTATTCTTGCGGAGGGAAAGGATGGTGGTGCATTCACACATGTAGAAGTCAGGGAGGTGGCGGGTCGAAGAAGATGGCACCATTTGCAGGTGGGTCGTTGCGTGGTTCGGAGAGAGGCGGAGAAGAAACAGGGGAGCCCGTAGGTTGTTTTGTGAACTCAAAGATGTCTCACATATTCGACGGGCCAAATGGCCTAAAATGCCCTAACCTAATCACTACTTTCTTCCCTGGAACCCACAAGATGAAACATAATCCGTGAACTTCTTTCAGCTATTCATAACAGTCAGTGCACATCACCTTTATTCCCACATCGTTCATCCCCTTCGTTTAATGCATGACCACCATTCCCCTCCGCATTAATAACCACCGCCACTGCAATAATCTCCTATTTTCCTTAATTATCCCATGCCTACCCAATAGCATTCCAATTGTATCTTTCCGTACACACTGTGACTCTCCGTCATGTTATACTTAATTTTGAAAATTGGCAGAATTAAACATTAAGAGGAAGGAGAAGTTAATGGAATATATTCACCTAATTCCAAATTAAGAGAGCTGCCAGACAGTGAGATATGGAAATATTATTTAGAGATTATAGCATTAATATTTGAGAAATTCACATGTGAGAAACTGGGTCCTTTATATTTAGCTATTTTATTAATGATCTCAAGGAATGGAAATGGTAATACTTTCAATGCAAACTCAAAAATTTTCAGAATAGAACAGTTATTATTATCATTAAATAAAGAACACAATGTATTTAATGAACATGAACTTCCACAAAATTGAGCCAGATACAATCGAATACATAAGTTATTATCACTTTCATGAGCTACTATTTTTAAACAACTTTTTAAGGTTAATTTAAGATGAACTTTTTAATAATTTTAATTAGCAATTCATTTTTGGATGTTGAATATCATAATGGTAATAAGTAAGGAAGCCAATTGTGCTTACTAGTGAAACAGTAAGTTTGTATGTTTACGACGCAGCTTTCATCTAATCGTTGAAAGATTTGTAGTTTCACGACTATGAATCCGATAGTAGTATAAGTAGTCTCATGCCGATGACTCCGATAAACTCCCTTTATGATCATTGGTTGACCTTATAAGGAAACTCGTAGAAAAATAAAGAGTTCCCCAATTCCAAAATTTTACTAAGACGACCATCATTATATCTACCTTGGATCTGGGTACCTGCTTGCTCAGGCTGCAGACTTATTTTGAGAAAATGGAAACATTACAACCAAAAAACCATATGGACTGCTTGTTTTAGGAAATACTGCAACGGACGAGGTTTTAAATGCTTCAAAAATGTACAAGCATCGTAAATACATGCAAACAGATTTCGTATATAATTGATGTCTGCTTTTTCTTTTCGGTTAGTATTGATGATAATTGAAAAGTTTCCACTCTGACCGTTCTTTTTTTCACTGGGTGATTGCATGGTATTCAAAACAAAAATTCTGGTGTACTCCCCGTTTTGAATGTGGCGCACATATAAGCTACCATAACCCGTCCCAACAACCATTAACGCTACGCATATACCCTAATGATCGATGAGCTAAAGCTCTCCCTCCCGGACTACCCATCACCACATCTCCGACATCATTGCTCCTGTTTGACTGTGTTTGTATGGGAGAGATTGGCGGAAAGTGCAAGTAAATTTCAAGGAGGAATAGGGGAATGGGAAGGATGGGGAGGAAGCGTAGCCATAGTACCTACCTATATTAGGCTGGTCTATTGGCTGAGGTTGGGGAGGCATGAGGATTGGGTTTGGAAGCTATAGTGCCTGCTGGGGTGTATCGGCGGCGCTCGTTTGAACCCCCGAGTGCATTGGAGATAGGGTGGGAGGCGGCCCGGGACTTCGGAGGAGGGGAATACACGGAGATTGCATGAATATGGGGAGCTAATGCACGCGTACTCAAGCTTAGATGATGATCGGCGTTTCCAGTGAGCCCCGCGACGCCGACGTTTAACCGCCGCACTCGGGTGCAGCCAGAGTCAGTCAACAGCCAACCTTTTTAAAAACTCCGAGTGCGTCCTTAATCTGCCTGCAAGCGTGTGCCACATTCGGAAGCCGGGATATCCTGATTCTCTTCAGTATCCCCATCCGCCTTCGTGCGCCGGCACACATTCCCGAGTTCCATTTGCCCCCCGCCGATTTTTCATTTACAGCTACGTTTCATAGCTCGCGACTTAAATGCAAGTTCTTGCCAATTCTCAACTCAATTCCTGACGTAGAAGGTGTTTCTCGGATTTCCTTTGTTCCTTGATAGAGTCAGCGTCGTTACCTCTCCCGCCAAAGACAAGGAAAGTGAAACTCTTCTCCGAATCCCCTCCCTCAGCAACCTCCCCATTCCCGTAACCTTGCTCATTACTCGCACATAGTAAGACGCCCTTACTCTGCGGTAAGTAGTGCAGGCTGGTCGGGAGGAGGAAGGGAAACGAGGCGAACCACCTTCTTATTTAGGCGTGGGAAGGAGTAAATGCGAAATTTCAGGTCGGTTCGTGCGGGAGGGGATAATAGGCCAAGAGGCGTTGGGAAGGGTGAGATATGGGAGAAAGGGTTTGGGAGCAGAAAGGATGAGATTTTCGCGGGAAGAAACGGAAGGGAGAAGGTGGGGTGCGTTGAGAGACGAAGGAGGCGGGAAGTTGTTGCGAAGGGAATAGGGGAGAGAGAGGAAGTTGTTCCCGTAACGATGACTTCGTGAAGGCTTATTAAGAGCGAGGGTTTTAAGTGTGCCGTGCGGTGCGAGCTTGCGGGGGAGGAAATGGAGGGATTGCAGCAGTCTAAGGAGGTGGAAGAGAGAGAGAGAGAGAGAGAGAGAGAGAGAGGAGGAGGAGAGTTGGGAAAAGAGAATGTTAATGGGGTGATGGAAAGGAACGTGGAAAACGATTCGCTCTTAGAAGCTCTCTTTACTCCAGACGCCCATACAAACGCACTAATACTCACACACGCGAACGAGTTCTTGAGGAGCCTAATTGCGGTGTGGCTACTAGAGGTTTATGATATAAATGTGCATGCTTTTAGGGGGGTGCAGCGGAGGTGGTGAAGGGGACAAGGAAGGGGT
The DNA here is from genome assembly GCF_022747635.1 of Hetaerina americana. Classification (NCBI taxonomy): domain Eukaryota; kingdom Metazoa; phylum Arthropoda; class Insecta; order Odonata; family Calopterygidae; genus Hetaerina; species Hetaerina americana. Next base: position 56,783,727 of record NW_027286874.1, on the reverse strand, counting down.
GAGTAGGGGGAGTGTGTGCACACGGCGAGTAGACTGCGAGGAAAAGCGCTCTCCTTCCTTCCCTTTCTCGCCCTGGCTTGGCTGTCCAACTTCAGCTATTCTTAAGTTTATCGAGCGTAAGAAGGTGCCTCTGTCCTTACCTCCCGCCTCGTTGGAGGAAGTAGTGTGGAGTGAAAGGAGGTGCCTATCCACTTCTACATCTTCTTTACGTATCGATATTTCTTTCATTTGGAAAATTAAGCGAAAAGTGAAGACACGGCTTAGCGGATGGCACATTATCGCCTCGCAGCTGTCCAGAAGATGCTCAAGCGTAGTGCTGTGTCGGTCCGATGGGCTTTATACGGTTCCAAAATCCCCTCTCGCCTTAACGTATCTGATTCTCCCACCCTAAATTTGCCTATTAAGCACTACAGATGGGGAAGGTCGTAGGAAAAATGTTTCACGACTACCGTTTGGACAGACCTGCTCTAAAGCATTCCGAGGCCATTACTGGGTACCTGAATCATTTATTAATAACCCCGCCCCAGATTTTCCTCTTGTGCTATTTTGAATCTCGTTCGATTGTCGTCTCCCATGTGACGGAGTTGTTTATGAGGCCCATGCGTCTAATATTTCCCGCTAATTAGGAATCTCGCCGAGGAACGACTGTGCGAGTGAGCAAGGTAAACATTTTCACTGCGCCTTACTCTACCCGAGGCATGTTGCAATTATGTTTCATTACCGTTTTAAAGGTTACACCCGTCCAAAAGACAATTAGACCTAGCTAGAGTAAATAGCTTATTTTTGCTCTAGCTGTTTTTCATGCATTTTACCGAGGCAAAATATATTTTCTCATCTGATGGCTAAATGTGTTCCTTTTCAGTCCTTGAAACTACAAAAATGGCGGATTGTCTATGGAAGGGTTAGCATATGCTGTGGACTCCACTTAAAGAAACAACTAAAATGTGAGTACGTCACGGATTCGAAAGCTCTTAGCTTTTGCGTGAGCATATATTAAATCCATTCAGGGTAGATTTTTTTAATGCCTCATTCAATGATTGCTTCTATCAATATCTTATTTACGATGTATTATCTATGTTTCTGACACATTGTCCAGCTTTTTTACTATGCATAAATTCAGCAAAAATGAGCGACGAAACTTTGGAACTGGTAAGAAACTTTGATTTTAGACACCACTGGCGTCTTTTTTAGGTGTGCAATACATGCACATTGTGCTTCCGTTAAGTTTTCCAAAATAAAATTAAAATATCCTGATAAATAAACAGTATTAGGCCCTATAATACTACATTCACTGAGGCACATTTTCTTTTTCACAAGACAGTCAGTGACGAATTTCATTCGCAATGTTGGCACAGGGCGAAAATTAAACTCAAAATATCATTGGAGAGGTAGAACTCAAACGTTTCAGACAGGCATTGGATGAACCTTAATTGATCTTTTTCTACGAAGATATGGTACAATTGGAAAACTAAGACATTCATTGTATGTAACTGTGACAAAGTCTAGAGATTTTTCCAGGATTGAATTTACACGTATTTGTTTCTATTATTCCTGTGATTTCAGTAATTTTTTTTTTAATAATTCCCTCTGAGTAAAAATTTGCAACGCGAATGACCTGTAAATTATTAAAAGTATTATAACCTTATTCTAAGTTGCTCTTTTCGTGGCAAGAGGCACTTTATCCTAATTTCTAAAACTGCCTTTGTTTGCTTGCTTTCGACTCTTTGTAAATTTTAAGAAATCTAAAGGATTTTGACTACACCATATATATTTAAAACGTTTACTGATAGAAACCTAGTTGTTGCGTCACATTTTTTATTTCCAACTTATGTGTAATATCTTACCTCTAATTTAATTTTCCTGCATCTTCTTGAATGAATTCAAGCTTATTAATGGGGACACGCATTTAATTCAAAATTGTGTTTCCCGCTAAATATTGAAAAACCATATGGCTCTAAATCCGCTAAATAAGTAAGTGCTGGAGTAACTTACTTGTAAGATTTGACACGTTTCAACCTGAAGATGAGAATAAAAATGAATGTTTTCTTCTTCTTTGCTAACTGATCTATTTGTATTACAATGAATCAATATGCATTTTATATTCTGTTCTCGAACAATCCTTTGAGAATTCCTGCAGATTTTAATGGAGGCATAAGCGTCATTCATTTTGATACATTGAAATGTCTCCTTATTTTTATCTTACAATTTTGTGAGATGACAACCTAAATCTCCTATACATACGTATACTCAACATCTCCTAATAATACACAAGCTCCCCTTAATTCCCCTATATTCTTCCCCCCTTTATTCCGTCCAAAAAATCTATCCTGTTCCTGCCTCTTCCTCGTTTGCCAAATGTTCTCCTCTCTATCACAGACTTCAACATCCCACTGCCAATCAATATGCTTTGCATTTATTTTTCTTTTCCCCTTATGATTTCTCCCAAAAAACCCCTTTCCTCCTTCACCATACCGAGCGCCTCCTAATTTGTTTTCCATTCAGTTCACTTCACCTTCCCTATCCTTCACCTTCTCCGTTCCACATCACAACGGTTGGATGGAATTCCTATTCTGCTTCTGCGTAAATTAACTCCTCTCATACTTCCATACATCACAATTGTTTTCAACTGCCTGCTATCTCAAGAAACATTTCCTTCTTTTTGGAAAAATGCATTAATTCGTCCAGTCCCAAAAAAATCGAAAACCACAACTCTAGATAACCGACCGATTAGCTTCATACCTCTCTAATCCAAAGCACTAGAGACACCTGTTCATGAACAAATAACAGATTTTATATCTCGCCATAATATTCTAGATGTATTTCAATCTGGTTTCCGTAAGGCTCAGAGAACTTCTACAGCTCTGGTCAGAATAGCTGATGACCTTCGATGAGCCACGGAGAAAAATATGGTCATAATTCCATTCCTACTTGACTTAAGGAAAGCATTTGATTCCATTGACAACGATGTACTACTGGCTAAATTAACTTGCCTTGTGTTTATCAAGAACCGCCACTACATGGATTTCCTCTTATCTCTCAGGTCGCCGATAAAGAGCAGCACCTGGTGACACTTACTGTTCATGGCTCGATAAAACGCGCAGTGTTCCACAGGACAATCCTGGGGCCACTACTATTCTCGTTGTACATTGGTGACATTACCTGATCCCTTCATTACTGCAAATATCACCTGTATGCAGACGACCTTCAGATATATCTACGAGATCTGTTAAAAAAGTATCACGACTTTGGTGTTTTTTCAAAAATCATTAATTATTCATGAATTCTAGCATCTGTTTTGTCCCCTTCAAAGTAATCCCCATTAGAATTATACCCATTAGCCAATATTTTTTCTAATCCTCGAAGCACTTCAAAAAATCATTTATTGTGATTTTGTTCAACTCCTCCTACGATGCAGTCTTTATCGCGTCAATCGTAGCGTAGCGTCGTCCTCTCATAGGCCTCTTCATTTCTTTCCTATTTATGTACAATTTGTGTTATTTATTTATAAGTTTAATATTTTAAATGTGTGAAGAGGGGTTAGGTGGTAAAAAAGACTCCATAGTCTCAATCTCGCCCGAAAATGAAGACGACTACCTATCTATGCGTATATGTATCCTTCATCACGCCCGCATTTCAAAAGCCTGCAATCTACGTTTATCGTCCTGCTTCAATGACCATGTTTCCGCGCCGTTCATTACAACACTCTAAATCAAAACTTTAACGAGCCTTTTCCTAACATCCTTACTCAACTTCCCTGTCACTCATGCCCTCATCTATTTTAAGGTAACTTATGTAATCAAGTGTTTTATGAAGGGCAATAGAAATCCGAGTGTGAAATTTAAATAAACCCACAATAAAATGAAATTTAAATAATACGCGGTCTTGCGTTATCTTTTAAGCAAAGTTCCTAATCTGTAAGAAGTATGCTCTGCTGCGACGATTCCTGTTTGAAAAATAGTGATATTGACTTTTTTACTCATATTAACTTATTTCACGCCAATAATATGGAATTATAAAAATATAAGAATTCTTTGATTTGCTTTTTCGTTATGGTAAGTTTATTTCATGTGTCTAATTCTGATATTTAATAGGAAATTAGAAAAAGTTATATTTTAGGACTGAATTATACTAATACGACTAGTTTAAGCAGGAGTCAATTGTTTTGGAGACGCAACCTCCTTAGCACTTATCCCTTGAAAATCAATCCAGTGTATTACTAGGGAAATAAAAACTACATACATGTAGATAGAATGATTAGTTTCCACATTTGCAACTGCCTGCGGAAAAAATTCTTCCTAACTTAAGGCATGCTAAGTACTGCAAATATCTTGTGGGAGTGGTAATTTAACTGCAGTAATGAGCCTGAAATGCTGAAATGTTTGAACTTTTGAATTTTGAGAGACGGTTTATTTGTTCATTTAAGATTTATTTGCATGTTTGCGATTTATTTTTTTCGTGCACGATTTATTTGTTTATCTGGTCAGAATTTTTATTAGTTATTAATAGCTGAATTCGCTTTTGGATTAATGTTTACGAAACAATAAGTTTATGAGCATCTATTTGCGTGAGTATTTACGTTTTTTTATTGCACACACTGTTGTAGGGTTGAATGATAATATATGAAAATTGCATGTCATGTCGTCATGATTTTCATCTATATGCCGGTCGATAAGGTGATTTTAAGGTAATCTGATATTCGAGGGCCTATCACGTAAATATGCGGATATGCGCACTATTGCGGGTGTGTCCATTCGGATGGCAGTTGATATTTTATGGACATTGTCATCTACGTAGTATATTTGAGCAAAATTCTGTATGTATTTTCGATAAAAGAGGGTAATACCACAAATTTCCACATATTGAAATTGAGGTTCTCTCTATGGCCAAACCGTTGGCTGATAGTTACGCAACACTCAATATTATTCAACACACACAATAATTACTGCTATCTCGGTATGGCGTCGATATTTCTTTCATATTGGCGCTCAATATTGGGAAAATTACTCGCATATCGCCCACCTTCAGCTGCATATCATTTAGCAGTTATTGCGAAATGGCAGCTTATTGCCGTATTTTTCACGAGCCGCAATAAGTTCAAAGGAAAGACGATGATTAGAAACAAAACCAAAAAAGTCCATTGCTTTTACAGCTGTTTTTTAAGCAAATCCCTAACTGCACATTATACTTTTATCCCCAAATGTGTACTTTCCTCTAATAATTCTATTCAGTTGATGTGTTGGAGTGAATTATAGGCAATTAAATCTTCTTAAAGGGCTTAAAAGAACTAAAAGTAAAATTCAATTACATCAGATTTCCATTTGCATTGAAATAACTATCCAGTCCGGAGGCTGAATTCTTCCAACTTCGCATAAAGCAGGCGTTCAGGATGCAAATATTATAAATATAGGACAGAGGCGGGGATCCCAAATTTTATAGGAAGAAATGATCACAAATTTAAGGTAAAATGCCGGGCACAGAGAACAAATAAAAAAAATTATTTTCTAAATAGAACAATTGTTGATTGGAACACCTTACCTGCAAAAATATTCGAGCCCTTTCCTAACAGAGTTTATACTTTTAAGAATAGATGTAAGGTATATATGTAAAAATTTGATTGATGTGTGGTGTATTGTTTTATATGTAATAGCTTAATTTTTTTAATTTATCTTTTTTCCTTGCTGAATAATGGTTGTAAATGGGATGAGGATTCACTTGTTTTGTTAAAGAGATTTGTGTTTTGAAGTCTCATTTTATCTATTATCTTTTGCGATTATTTGGGACTTGTGTGCCACTTGGCACTGTCTATCAGCACATGTGTATTTTTAATAAATAAATAAATAAATAGTTTGATGCATCCGTTACATTTCATTGTTACATAAAAATGGTTGATCCTAGGAACTACTGCCCTTAGGAAAGCTGGATTAATTGCTGTGCTTCTTTTAAAAATATTTTTCTTGGAAGTGTAATCATAATATATGCAGAAAAAATTCATTCAAAACAAACGGGGGAACTTTGCTGATAATATAGTACTCTCTTTTGTCTATAGCAATTTATAGAAGCTAAGAATAAAACCTCTCGATATACTTCAAAAAATGAATTAATGTAAAAATTTATAATTGCACATTTAGAGAGAGGAGTTTTAAAGAAGATTTGTATCGATAATTCTTGCTACCAATGTTATTCCCCTCCCTATGGACTACAAACTTGACGCGGTGGGAGAGCATGCGTGTTCTAATGAACCCTAGGGCTGTGCTGGAGGGAAAAATGATAATTGCTCCAAGTAGGGATACTTATGCTAGATTAAAGGGTATTAGCGAGACCAAGTTAGTCTAGGAAGAGTCAGGGAGGATGTGGAAAGGAGGAACAGCATCCGTGTAGGAAGAAAACGAGGAGTAGTAAACAAAGAGTTATTGAGAGATACGAGAATGTTATAAGCAGGGGTAAAATGTGATTCATATTCAGGTCTGCAGGACTCCTTAAGTTATCTTGGGAAGAAAGAAGTAGACACCATTAAAAAAAACCGGTAACATAGTCATCAACCCGAATGTCGGTTTGGTAGATAATGTTCACCCAGTAGTACTAAGCCCGACGACGTGTGAAATTTACACATCAGGGCAGGGGGGCCAGTGCCTAACCCTACGACGATAATGATTTCCCAGGAAGATCTGGTACCCGAAAAACCACAGAGCTCGGTTGGAGTTGTGGGTGCTGAGTGAGGCTTGCCCGGGAAACCCGCGCCCTCCGGTCAGCAGTCCAACGCTCTACCAATGGACTTCCGCGACACAAAGGTATACTCTACGATTAACTAGAACTGATTGAAGATGTTCCTGCGAGGGCAGAGAGAGAGAGAGAGAGATAGGGGTTTAAAACGCGGTGGTGGGCGAAGTGATATATGAAAATGAGCTTTGGTAATGCGGGTGAGGAACAATGACTGCGGGGAAAATAAAAAGTTTCCAGATAACACGGTTAATTACAACTAACCACAGTCTTTATCACCGCAATAGATTTAGATTAACGTGACAAATACCAGGGTATCCCGAGACATGTTAGTGGCATTACGGTTAGGTATAGAATTAGGCAATTCGCATAGTTTCCCGGGAGCAGATGAAGTTCAGATCATACATATTTTGGTGCTATAATCATATGCAGACATCATAAATAATATAACACGTTTGAGGAAGTGAAGTTTGAAAGCTTTAACCATTACGAGAAGGAAGGTTTACCGAAAGGTCGAAGAACGATTTACATTGAGAACAGGGTTTAGGTGCAATAAAAGAAAGATGGGGACTGAAAAATAAACATTAAAAAACGTAAACGTAATAACAGGATCATTGCATTGGAAAGAGTGAGAAAGATGTAGATTTCATACAAATTGTTGTGAAGATACACGAGAGAAGGAAATGGAACTTTGTAAGTTAACTATTATAATGAATGCAAAAATGTATATAAATGAAGATTAAAACAATAGGGTGAAAGAAACTTGGGGAAATTTGCAGCGCAAATATGTGGTGAGTTCACTGAAAAAATGGAAATGAGTCTGTTCTAGAGGAAGGTGAAATCACTGGAATAGGCACGCAGGAAAATGCTATGAGCTCTATCAGAGATACGATAAGAAAATTATTTATACATGCAACATTCATTCAGGAGGGATATACTATAAATAAGCTAAATCAGATGTGGTTGCGGTATTGGCTATCAAGTATAAGCGTAAAAAGAAATATTATGTTAATAATAATAGCTTAGGTCGAAGAAAAATGAATGAAATCGATCCAGACTGTGAGGATAAATAACATCCCCTCGTAATTACTTAAGATTTTGGATGAACGTGTATAGAAGAAAATTTATTGCCTCATGCGTTGGAGAGATGGAGCTAAGCGACTTCGTTCAAACAGTATTAATTCCAATTCTACCTCATACGAGAAAAACAGCAATAGTACTGCAATTTTCATTTAGCGCGGCGATCATCAACAAAAGCATGGAAAAGATGGCAAATGACTCCGTAGTAGGTAATCCTGTTTGGTACAGAAAGGGGAGTGGTTTATGTGACGCAATGGCAATAATGAGATCAGCGATGGAATTAGAACACAACAAATTGTATTTTTTCTTTTATTGGATTTTTAAATGGATTCGACGAAGTAAATTGAGTAGATTTGATGAATACACTAAAGACAGAGTAACTGCTAGAGGTAATTCATCGAATAAGTATTTCGGAGGAAGATGGTCAAAATAGTAAGGAGATTAAAAGAAAAATTGCTTTAGGCTAATGCTTTTACAAAGATGTGGGAGCTGATGACAAGAGCCCAGAGCAAGGCTGTTTTGAAAGATTGGAAACTTTGGTATGGACCGTAGTTTGCACTGCATGGAAACTTGGCCGTTGAGACTAGAGGATAAGCGGGGATTGAGAGGCATTTTAGCTACGGGCGTGAGGGAAGAATGGGACGCGTAATTTTGAGGGAAAGGAAAAAACAAAGCATTACTAAACACTGCATGGAGAAGATAAGGATTTTAAAAAATTTTGAAGGGTGCTTAGAAAATTAGACAGAGGACATCTTTATCTCCATGAAAATGTTGAAGACCAATTGATAAAATTTCAAGGAAGTGAGCCATATTTTATATAACAGTATCAATATTTTTACCTCCTTCATCACCATTTTATACGTAATAATTTTTAATCCACTCGCTATATGTAGTTATTTCAAACAACGAGATTTTAAATTTGTTGAGAGGGAGTTGCCAGGAGAAATCCAAAAAAGGCGTCAGTAAATTTGGTGGAGGAAATATCGAAAGGCAGTATGATTATGAAAGTTGTGGTATAATGCAACAATTTCAGAGCGTAAAAATCATTCGCCTTGACTGGGACTCGAACCCAGATCCCTCAATATCCGGTCGAGTGCTTTAGCCACTTAAGCTACCGAGGCGTCCTCTTAAACTCTGAAATTTTGGGGCTTTTAAAGGAACTAGATGTTATGACGAAATACCGTACATACAATGTCACATGCATTCGTAGTCGTGCGCGAGGCGCCACTGTCCACGAGGTTTCTTTGGAATTTGTCAAAGTTGTGGTAGTAGAGAGGAACTTGGGATAAACTGATTGGAAGGAGGGAGCGAATACGCTTTTTAAACAATTTTAAGGCCAGTAGGAGTTGCGGGAAAATAAATAAAAAGCAAAGTAGGGCAACCAATGGGTCGTTCTCATAATAAACAGAAGATAATAGTAGGAATCGTCCAACACCTTGAACAAAGTACATTGAATGAATAGATGAAATTATTCATCATTTTTTTCAATTTCACTACCCTAAATATACCTCTACAGTACCTCTAGATTAAACGAAGGACAAATTCTTACCTGGTCCATCAAACCAAACCACTCAAATTCATAGTACCCTCTCCTACATTTCGAAACGTGTTCCGTCATTAGACGCGTCCCTTTACCGTTTCACGTGCAACCACTCTTCATCATTATCTTCTCCTCCCTTAATTTTCATTTTCCTTCGCTCAGCTACGTACACAGCCCTGTCGCGTTGCCTTCTTATCTCTCAAATCGCCCTCCCCTTAACTCCCACCATTCTCGGCATTCGCCTGACCTAGATTGTCCTTCTCATTTGCCATGCATAGATTCCATCTCTAATATGCCACGTGGAGTGGATTTTATTTCTCCCATGCCACTATCTCACCTTTTCTTTCCCCATCTTTCCACATACTGGGATTACTTCCCCATCAACGCTGTTTTTTCGTAAAAGTGCTTTTAGCCTCACCCCCGTCTCTTGCGTTCAAACTTACCACATTTTTTTTACTTTCTTTCGTGTTATTATTTTCCCCAACTCCACATTCTCGTTCTTTAAATTAAAACATCGCACATCCGCTGCGTTACAACTTTTTGAGGGACTCATAACTCTCGTATTCGCTTGAGATAGTTAGTGAACTGTGCTAAAAAAATGAATGAACCTTTTCTCTTTTCTGCATTAATAGATTGCGTAATTTCACTTCCAGGAAAACAAAACGAGTATTTTCAAAATTAATTACATGTATATTGTCAAACAAAAAGAAACAAGATATTGCAGTTCATTTTTGGAATGATATCTTTGAGTAATGAGTCGTGGACGATCTTCATAGTGGTCATCATTTATTATTACGATTTAAAGTATACTACTGAGGAAGTCACAATATTTATCAAAGATAAATTTGGATTAAAGATTTAATAAAATTCTCACCCCTTATAAAAACATAACATGTTCAGCACAGTTGAATTATGGCCAATATTGTAATATATATATATATATATATATATATATATATATATTTATATATATATATTTATATATATATAATTGTATTGTAAATATTTTTTTTGCGTGAAGCGGGGAACCTTTGGATGTATTATTCCTCTGCGTTTAAAGTCTCAGTAAGTATCTAATTGATACGTAACTTCACTTTTAATGAAAATATCGAAAGTACAATATGCTGGCTTGTACACTTCAGCGAATTTTTATTAAAACCAACCAGGTGGGAACGAGAGCAGACTACATTTAGTAAGAATTGTAATGTAAAGTTTTTTTCACTTAAAATATTTTTGGTTTTTGGGTTTTTGATAATTTTAAATGATTAATAGTAACCAAATAAAAGAAATATCGTATCATGTAGGCGTCTCGGGGGTATTATGACCCCTGTGTTCCCCTCTGTTCTCCACAAGCGAATGCAAATTGTTTACTTCACTTCCTTCATTTGAACTTCTATGATCCTCGTTGGATTCAGGAGTAGGCAGTTAGTTAGATATTATTGAAAAAAATTGCTTATTCAAATAAAAGCACGTGACAGATAAAATAAATACAGCCTGTGAACAAATTACAAACTATGCATTATCTCTAGTATTACTGGAGTTTTAATTATTTTCTGCTAAGTTATTTTTGCTTGCACGAAAAGTAATTCTGTTAAAAAAATTTAGGACTTAAAAGGTTAGCTAAAATTACAGAGAAAGCCATAAAGTACGAGACATTCAAATAACTTTAAATGTATGCACTAATTACTTGGGTAAATGTTAACGTTTTATTCCCGATATCAAACTGAGAGTGCTTTTAGAGTTCGTCCTTCAATGTTACACCGACGCAGTAGCGATTATGGACTATCGGTCGCTAAACTTTCAGAAAACAGTAGAATTTCACCTAAATGGCATTATATTGATATAATGAGAGCTATGTACTTTTTGCTAACATTAATGAAATAAATATTCTTCTGGAAAAACTTATGGAAGTAATAAGAAGTTTAAGAAATCTATTGAGCTCATATTTATATTGCTCTTTAGGTAAAATCATCTATAGGGTGAATCATTTCACCTAATTACTAATTTTGCTCGAATACGTATTTAATAGGCCTACTATAGGAAACACCCAAGCATTCTTTGAGACATCATGAGTTAATCTCATACTTAAAACGTTGCACTTAACATGAGTGTTTTTCCTTTAAGCTGAGATTTCACTCACAATCTCAAATCGATTGAGACGAATTTATGATTTTATTTCCGTTTCATATTCCGTAAAGTATTATGATATCATCCGTAAAATGGTGATTAGAGTGTCAATTATTATTATAATTATGTAAAATACCGGTTAAGGTAGGTTTTCGATGGACACAACTAACAAATGGGTATTTTGTGACTCCAAAAAAAACACAATCCAGGTACATGCTCTACATCAGGTCCCTCTTCATCTCTGTATACTTCCTTCCTCCCTTCTTTCCGTCCAACATCCCTATCCTGTTCCTACCTTTTCCTCGTTGGCCTAACATTCTCCCCTCTATTACAGTTTTCAAAAGCCCACTGCTGATCAATACGCCCTTCATCCATTTTTTCTGCCCCCAAATGATTTCTCCCAATATACCATTCTCCTCGCCCACCATGCCAAGTACCTCTTCATTTGTTTTCCTTTCGGTCCAGTTCACCTTCTCCATTCTTTTCTACACCCATATTTCAAAAGCTTTCAATCTACGTCTATCCTCCTGCTTCAGTGACCTCGTTTCCGCGTCGCACATAACTACGCTCCTTATCAAAGTTTTTAGGTGTCTTTTTTTAATATCTTTACTCAACGTCCCTGTCATCAACTCCCTCCTCCTTGTGAAAGCCTATTGATCTAGCGCTATTCTTCTCCTTACGTCCCCACTACTTGGGCCATGTTGGTCCAAAAAACTTCCAAGATACGTAAACTGTTCTTCCTGCTCTAGTTTTTGCCCTCCTATTTTAATTTTTAGACTTGCCTTTTTCTTTCTGTAAATTAGAATAACATTTGTTTCATTAATGTTGATTCTCATCCCGCATCTATTGCACAAAATTTCCAATTCACTCAGCAATGCTCGCAAACCCATGGCTAACTGACAAATTAGCGCTTGGTCATCAGGAAACATAACTTATTTTACGAGTTCTCCTCCAACTTTCATTCCTACCGCTCGTTCTTCCCATGCGTTTTAATCACTTCCTCAACGTATACGTTGAACAGCAACGGTGATACTCGATAATTCTGCCTTACACCTCTTCCTAACATTGCCCATCAGGACTCCTCGTTCCCCACTCGCACCTGAGCAGTCTGAGACATGTACAGGTTGCGGATTAGCCTCCTGTCCCTCCAATGTATTCCTATTTTCTGCAATATATTCATTAGTTTTTCCCAATTCACTCTATCAAAAGCTTTTTCGAAATCTACGAAACAGGCAAATACCTCCTGGTTGTATTCTATATTCCTCTCGATTAGTGATCTCATTACTGCAATGAAATCACGCGTACCTCTCCCCTTCCTAAACCCAAACTTATCATCCCCTAAGTAATCATTTGACTAACTCTCTATCCTTTTGCTGATGATCCTGAGGATAACTTTAGCTGCATGATATATCAAATTTATTGCCCTACAGTCCTCACATGATGTAGCCTTTACATTTTTCGGGATTGGAACTAACACTGATCTCCCAAAGTCTTCTGGCCAGTTTTCTTCCTCATAGATATTATGAATCAGTCCTTATAGCCTCCCCCTCCCGCAATTTCCTACACCTTTTAGAAATTCCGCAGGAATGTTGTCTACCCTCACTGACCTATTTAATTTCATTTCCCTCAAAGCCCTTTCTATCTCATCGTCAAGTATGCCTGTAGTTAAGCTATCTTCGTCTACATCATGGGTCTTTTCTACATATATCCATAATGGCCAAAGTTCTTTACCATACAGTTCTTCTGCGTATTCCTTCCATCTCTCTTGGATATTTACTGGCCATTTTTTATCTTACCCGACTTATCTCTCAATGTTAACACAGATCTTCCCGTCTTACTTTCTGATAGGGATTTAATCATATTGCATAGCGCACCGATTTCACCCTTCCTCTGCAAATATTCCATATACTTGCTCTGCGTCTTCAATTATGCGTATTTTGCATTATTTGCTGCCCGTCTCAATTTATTGGTAAACTCTTTTTACTCCCTTTTGCCTAGCTCTTTGTTTACATTCTTCCATTTACTTCTGTCATCTAACTGTCTAATCGTCTCATCCCATGATCCATGGTTTCCTTGCATGCTCCCAAAAACGATTCCTATAGTTTCATTTACGGGTTTCGAGATAAAAACGATGCGTAAACACGATCTACTTTTGTAGCTATTCTTGTAAACAGTTTAAAGGTAGCTTATTTTTTTAAACTTTCCTGTTTATTCTGCATCCTTTACTTGAAAAATATGTCAAGAGAGAGCCGTTGTTTTACATGTCATCATTTTCAAAATGCTTACTTTTCCCTTAAGTTGAAATGTGTAATAAACGGGTAATATGTGGACCAACTAACAGAAAATTACTATTTATTAGAAAAGTAAAATTGGGGAAATGTGATGAACAACCTTCCATCTCTAGACACCCACTTGGAAGAAGGAATCTTTCATTACACAGCAATTGGCCAAATTAATAGACAAAAGGAAGAGATCTCTTTTTTCACACCTTCGACTAGTAGCCTTTGAAATAATTCCAGGCAAATGCCGAATTTAATAAAAGAAACTAATAAAACAAACATTGAACAATAGATGTCATATATAAAAAGAGAAATAAATTCCAACGACTGTTCCTCCCAATGCCCTTCTTTAGATTATATAGAAGGACGTGGGGGAAAGGGATGAAGGGAGACAAGGTGCCAGTTTATGCATGGAACGCTAAAAAAGTGAAAAATAGAGCTAGTTGGGAGTCGGAAAGAAGTCATCGAACGAAGCCCTGGATCCCGAATTTATTAATGTTTTTTTTCCGAAGATGAAACCATAGGCATAGGACTAAGGGGAGGTTCAATCTTATGAAATTATTAGTGATTAAAATATTTGAAAACAATATAACCCGAGGAAGGATCGTTATTACAACACTTACTAACAAGCTTATAATTTATCAATTTGTGGATATTGTAGAGCAGAAACAAGACAACGAAATACAACATGATAGAATACGTTACAAAACTATTCTATTCGTGTCTTTGTGAAGTTCTAATCAAAGGGAACAGATAGAAAGAATAGTTGAACAAATTAACAAAAGAGAGCTAGTATAACAAAATTAGATGAGGGAAATGGAGTCGAAGAAGTTAATACAAAACATACTACACTTACATCATAATTACGCTTAGTTCTCTAAAAAAGTGTGGGATATTACTGTAGCAATTCATCGGCGACTCGAGACGTAAACATAAATACGAGCCTTCCAGGAACGTTATAGCTACTATTTGAAAAAAAGGAGGGCAGACAAATGTGAAAACTTGTAAGAGTCAGGATTCTGATTGAGTACGTCTCAGATCTTCACAAGATTTATCTACTGGCGAAAAAAGTGAAACCATTAGCTTCAATGGGGAGTCTCAGAGGAATAAATTGTTTTTTCACCTGCCTATAGGAATTGCAATGAAAAAACTAAACATGCGTTTATTCTGTTTACCGATATCGTTAGAGCCTTTGTACAATCGATTGCAATAAAATTATATCCATTCTGCAAAACGGAGTAGTACCGTAAAAAGAAAGAAAGATATCCACTGACTCTACACGGAATAAGTTTAGTTTTAAGATTAGTAAGAAAGTTAATGCAAGATAATTATTTTAGTAAAATATTATAATAATATCTCCATATTAGAGTTTAAAATAGTGGTGACACATGGTTGGAACTCTTTATGTGCTGCCTCCGTCAAACCTTCGATAAAAAATTTTCATTGCAAAAGACAAATAGTGTCGGGTATATTACCTAAATGTATCAAATCGAAGAGTTTACATTTTTTATTCAACCTAAAAAGTTAATCACCCAGGGTACAAAACCATTTATTTTATACATATTGTTTAAATAATGCATCGAAATGCGCCGCTGGGGTAGACCGAGTGTGTGTAGCCAACCAAAAAATAGAAACAATAAATGAAAGTCTAAAAATTGACATTGTTTTGATACGTCTCACATTATACTTAAAAGGTTATTACGAGCTATATAAGGGAAAAACTCATATTAGCTGGACCATAATTGTCAGCCATGCAAAATTGTGCTAGTAATTCATGAGAAAATAACCATTGAAAATAAATTCAAATTCAAAATCGATCTTTAGACCGAAATTAATTTCGGAAATTTAATTATTTCCATTTTTTGATTTTATTTTCCCTACTTCCCGCTTGCGTTTATTCACCTGTCTTCGACCAATTTGTCTGCCGCCTCCTCTATGGAATCTCATGAGGGCAATTAGTCCAGGTAATCTGTAATCAATAGCTCAGATATGGCAAAGACATAGGACTCCATTATTTAGCGTGGGTTCCTATGAAGGAGTGTTGGTTATGATCCCCGATGCTGTGCTATTCCTTTCTTTATCCCGTTAAACACTGTTTTAAAACGATGAAGACTACTTAGCACTGAAAACATCAAGATCTATTAATCAGTATCACATCACGTTAGTATTGAATTCAGATAGTCCTATCTTGTCGAAGGATTTTTCGATACATGCGTGGAATTTAATTTGTTTTTTCAAGATGATTTTGTGTGCATTTAATAAGTGGTTTAAGTGCGTAGCGGGATTAAAAAAAACGCTTAATGAATGTGATTGAAAAACCATTAGAATCACTGCAGCAAAGAATATGTAAAGTCATAAGTGAAACATATCTTTTTCTGCGAAAAAAGATGTTGATTCTTTAAGAGTATGCACATTTAATCGTCGTAACATGAACTGAATGAAGTTTTAATACAGCCATTTCATCAAATATCCTGAGAGTAATACACTTTAGCTAGATACAACTGATAGCGCTAGAGGGGAGACATTGATTAACTCGAAAGTAGCCCTCTAATAATGTAGATGAATCTTTTCCGAAAATTGGCAGCCTATTCCATCGGAGCTTGTCTTGCCAATGCTAAATTTTTAAACACATGCCATTTATATGCTAAAAAAAGCAAAGTGGATCTGAAAGTTCTCATAATTATCAGACAGAGCCAGAAATAACCAAAAACGTTCTATCTTACAGAACAGATCTGCGCTGATTGTCAATGCATTAGTATATTGCATTTGCATTGTAGTGAATCGATTGCAGATTTCCTTCTACATTAATTTATTTGAAATTACTTTATGAGATTTTCTCGTCGTAAATTGTGCTTCAAATAAAAATATTTTTGGTAAAAACAAAGGAAGAATTTGACTAAAATTTTTATCAATACGTTTTTAGTGGAATATGCACGTGAATTAGTCTTTTCTCTGCCTTCACCTTCTCTTGTAAGGGATATTTTTCTTCCCCCTAAAACTTCTTGTCTTGAAAACTCTACACTCAAGTAAGAATTATTTCGTCCCCGCCGCCTTTGCCCAACTTCAATTCTGCTTCCCTTTAGCCTGCTACTTTATCTTCCTTCCCTGCTCACGCCGCCATCCCCCTTCCGCCGCGTCCCGGCTAACGAGAGCGCGGGGAGCGACGAAGGTCCTTCACCGACGCCCTCCCGGGTATCAACCTCACGGACGCTGATGCCACTATTACTTCTAATCCACCCCTGTCTCCTTCTCTTTACGCGAGCGGTTGCGGGGCTTGGAGAGATTCAGATGACTTAAAAATGATTTTGAGGCAAAAGGCCAAGCGAGGGACAGGTTCATTCTCGGTAACACGCACACTCACTCATACTGACACACACAAACTCATCAATTCACTTCGTGTCTTTTTCTTGTGATGAAGCCCCAAATGGGTCCGAATGAGTGGCGGGAGGGAGGATGACAAGATGGAGAATGGTTGAATAAAACTGGAAGAATTGGCTATCGTGACAGAGTTGGCGGGTAGTCCTAAAAGGGAGTCAGGATGACAATAACGAGGGGAACGGAAGACCCGCTAAAGAGAATGGGAGAGAAAAACGTAGTTGAAAACTCTCCTAGGAAAGTATGTAAAAAAAAGGTTGGTATGGCAATGTAGCTGTGATTACCCTATTACTTTGGGTCATTGTGCGGTGGAACAGAGATATTTTTCCCAATTAAAAATTAATAAAGATGTCGTAATCAAATATCTCTGACTAATTAGTCCACTCTTTCTTTATCTGTGTCAGGTGTTTAATTGGATACACAGGATTGGACAGGTATGCCTGACATTGAATATACCTGTGTGAATTTTTTGTTCACCGGTATCGTTTTATACAATACATTTAGAAGAAAATATAATAAGGGCATCAAAATATAGGATGCGTACCGAAAGTATTGAAATTATTTAAAAAAAGTAATTTATTGAACAGATTTGCACAAACATTTAAAATTCTTCAAAGTACTGTCCTTGGGCCTCTAGACAATTTTTCCAGCGACTCTGCCATGACCGATACACGCCCTGGAAGGCGTCTTCGGGGACCTCTCGCAAGGTCTTCCTCACGGCTGATTGGATCTCTTCTATGGACGAAAATCGGTTTCCTTTCAGGGCTGCCTTTATTCCGAAGGAACAAAAAGAAGTCTTCTGGGGAGACGTCAGGACTATAGGAGGATGGGGCACCTGGTATTTAGCCAGGAACTCGCGGACTCGTAGCGCTTTGTGGTAAGGAGCGTTGTCGTGTAGGAGTTGCCAGGTAACGGAGTTGTCTTTTCTCGTCCTGGTAACCCTTTTTCGGAGTATTTCTAGCACATCCCCTTTGTAGGAAGCGTTAACTGTCAGTGCTTGAGGAACAAACACCTTATGGACCACTCCTTTACTCTCGAAAAAGACAATGCGGATTGTTTTCACTTTTAATTTGCTCATTCTTGCCTTTGTGGGCTTGGGAAACCGGTCGGTGTGCCACTCAGACCTTTGGCGTTTTTCTTCTTGGTCGTATTCAAAAGCCCAAGTTACATCACCGATGATGACGTTGTCCAAATAATCAGGTTTATTTTCAATGCGTTGCAAAAGTTCACTTGAAATTTCCGCTCGGTTGCTCTTTTGGTCGTCTGGCAACACCTTGGGCATGAGCGAGGCGCACGCTTTCCTCATCGCTAAATCTTCAGTAACAATACGAAACACAACAGTGGACGAAAAGTTCAGTGTGTTGGCAAACATCTTGATACTCAATCGACGATCAGAGTCCAATAATTGTCGAGCATGATTCACTTTGTTGTCGGTTTTGCTGGTTGACGGCCACCCAGAGCGTTGTTCGTGAAGGACATCTTCCCGGCCTTCCTTAAAGGCCATTAAGCACCTCGAAACTTGTGAGTAGGATAGAGCAAAGTCCCCGTTAGCCTCACGAATTATTTTGTTTATTGTATTTATTTTTTGTTTATTATATGTATTATTGTTAGTCTCCTCAAGAGAGTTTTTCAATTTAGCACAAAACTTAGTAATCGCGTAACGTTGCTGGATCGTCGATTCCATTTTTTTCGTGACACGGTCGGCGCGCAGGGGTTTTACAATAACCTGACATCCTACCGCTTCCACAGCTTGCAGAGCACTGAGACCGGTTTTGTGGTAAAGCTTAGCTTCCCTCTAAAGCTTTGATTCCCCTCCGACCAATAGGAGTGGCGCAGGAAATTCAATTACAATACTTTCGGATCGCACTCTGCACATTATTTTTACTTTTAACTAAAAACCAATTACTCAGCGTCACCTAGAGCAGGAAACAAGTTGTAGGTGGGTCTAATATTTTTTATCACTGGCTGGTGACTTAAATAATAAAATAGGCAAATTCATATCTCGTGTACTCTTCTGGTATGCGTGATTTTAATGAATATCAACAGTGGCTTAATAATTTTAATAAATGCCTATTTTGAGGAATAATTAATTGAAATCTTGATTATGCCGCCAATATTTGTTTCATTATTTTTATCTATTTGATTGATTATATTATTTGAA
This sequence comes from Hetaerina americana, assembly GCF_022747635.1. Lineage (NCBI taxonomy): Eukaryota > Metazoa > Arthropoda > Insecta > Odonata > Calopterygidae > Hetaerina > Hetaerina americana. Next base: position 56,764,448 of record NW_027286874.1, on the reverse strand, counting down.
TGATTTGCTACATTAACCCCTTATGCAAGTTAATGATTCGGATATACGAGTATAGCAATAGAACTCTTATTTTAGAGGTTAATTCGATAATAATGAGCACTCCACTGCTGTTAGTTAGTCCATTTAAAATCACATAAACATATACTTATTCTACACTCTTCAATGTTAGTAAAACATTGCATCCTAAAAATCTTATCCAGTTAAAATTTTAATAACAAAATCGTTTACGAGATTATTATTGCATACATTTTAGTAATATTTTCCTTCAGTTGAACGATGATGTATTTTAAACGTAATATGATTGGCTGTGACTGTATGTTTCGCGTCAGTATACAATTTTAAAGGAAATGTGAATAAACGGGTTGCACGTCGTATCAAATTTCGAAGAGTATTTATTTCATGTAACCATTAAATTCATTATTGAAATACTACCTTGATCAAAAAGTACCCGGAATAACCACCGTGTGGCGCTCCCATCGTTCCGATTTGAGTTCTGTTTTTTTTTGTTAAATTGGTACATCTGTTGTTGATATTCCCTTTAAATCTTAGTGTCATAACTTGACATTTGCAAAAGTTACGAAGCCAAGAGTACATCTATCTCTGTGTGTGTTGGCGATTTTTTACAATTGCAGAAATGGATTTAAATTTGCAACAACGAACTTGTATTAAATTTTGCGTAAAAAACGGATTTAGTGGCGCACGGACGTTGGAAATGTTGGAAAAGTGTTTCGGCAACGATTCTCTAAAATTAAAATTAATTCTCTAAAATTCCGCAAATTAACCATCAGAGAAATAGCGGAGGACTTGAACATTGCCTATGGATCCGCCCAGGACATTGTGGTTAATGATTTGGGTTTCCGTCGTGTAGCAGCAAAGTTGGTGCCAAAATACCTCAATTTCATGCAAAAAAGAGACCGTGTTGACGTCGCAAAAGACATGATTTGCGAGGCTGAATCCGATCCCACATTCATCAAAAGGATCATTACTGGAGACGAGACGTGGGTTTATGAGTACGACACGCAATCCAGACATCAGGCAAGTGAATGGCGTTCACCAAATGAGCCGAGACCAAAAAAACCACGTCGTTTTCAGTCAAAAAAGAAGGCAATGCTGACGGTTTTCATGGATTACAACGGTGTAGTGCATCATGAATTTTTGCCAGAAGGCCAGACAGTAAACAAAGAGTATTATTTGGGCGTTATGAGACGTTTGCGTGAAGCAATTCGCCGAAAGAGACCAGAAATGTGGGCAGAAAACTCGTGGATTTTGCACCATGATAACGCACCGTCGCACAGTGCTATCATTATTCGTAATTTTTTGACGAAAAATGCAACAAATACCATCCAACAGCCACCGAATTCACCTGATTTGGCTCCCTGTGACTTCTTTCTGTTCAATCGAGTTAAAAAACCATTACGGGGAACGCGTTTTAGCAGCCGAGAGGAAATAATGGAAAAATCGCAGGAAGCACTGATGGACATACCGAAAACCGAATATAAAAAATGTTTCGAGGATTGGATCAAGCGCTGGCATAAGTGTGTTGCAGTCGATGGGGATTACTTTGAAGGGGACAATATAGATTTAGATGAATAAACTTGTATTTTTAATTTTCTGAATAAATTCCGGGAAATTTTTGATCAAGGTAGTATATTGCAAGTAATGTTGAGGGACAAAAAACCACCCTTCTCGGTATTTTCCTCTTCATCATCATCAATTCTTTTTGACTGGGACATATGAATTAATATCGTTTTTTCGAGAGTAAATACAAAATAATCAAAATATACTGCATTAATGGTGCATAGAAATGTTGATTTCTCAAGGCTAGGTAATTTTAATAAATTCAAATTAAAATTTAAATTTTTATCTTAAATTCGAACCGCACGAGTCAATGCTATGGTGAAAGATAAATGTGTCATTCTAATTTTGGTAACATGTAATTACACTGCAGAATTAAAATCTTTAAAATTTTCCATTTTGCCTTTTCAAACAGTGGGAAGCGAGGTTTAATCAACGCTTCAAAGGAAACTAAAAAGTCGAGTATTTATTTTTTTGTAATTGTAATGACGAAACGGTATTTACGTTCATTTTTAATCTCATAATACAGGACGAGTTAATTATTAATTGCTTTCAATAGCCTGTAATATATTTAATTTTTCATGCATGTTGCAAAACTCTTTTTGAATATATTATTTGATCGCATTCTTGCATATATAAGCTATAAAAAAAGTAATTCAAATGACTAAAGGACATAGTGCCATGAAGTATACTTAAATACCCAAAATGGAACAAGATTTTTCCTGTTCTTTCACCCAAGGGATTTAAATTTATGGTAAATTAGTAGCGATGGAGTAATTCAGTTTTTAACTTATAATTTTATGATCTCATTTTTCATGTTAGATAATGTCTATGCATGAAACTTAATTGCATAGCTTGATATAACTTAAATACTTTATTCACCTCATATATTACTCTTCTATGTACACCAGAATTTTTATTTAGTTTCTTATTAAATAATATTTCTGATTTTAGAAAATTTTGTTCTATTTTTTATACACTAAACGTCAGAGTAAACTTGTATTTGTATCGGCAAAATAGTTAAGTGGGCTCTATGGGCTGTTATATTAAATTGTTAACCTCAGAATTAATTTTCTTTATCTTAATATTGAGATCGTTAGATAGACCATGGCATTTGCATCAATTCGAATCCATCCTAGATCTTTAGAACCAATATTATAGGAAAGGTCAAATTCGATAAAGAAATAAATACAACTACAAATTTAACTTGTGAAATTTCTATTTACTTTCCAGTGTAGAGCTTTTCCTTTTTGATTTGTTCCCTTTTACTGTTCCCATTGTTTCCCTTCCAATTAATAACTTTTAATCCGCTGAGATTTGACTTCTTTTTCTCTTTCCCGCTCGCTCGGGCCTGCTCATTCTCATTTATACATTATCTTACTGTTTGCCCCTGAATTTAGATTTTTCATTGCCTCTGCTTAGTATGCTTGCGTCTCCTATGAGAATAAAATAACTACCATGATTGAATTCCCTAGGGTTACCTGAGTTCATTCTTTTCTTTTTAAGGCCATAACTGAGGTAACCGAAGGAATTTTAAGGGCAGGAACCGTACATCATAGGAGCCTTTCTTGAAACTCATCAAAGTAATGTTTAACTATGCATGATATTTGACTTTTCCTAGTAGCTGAGATCCTTATAATGCTCCCTACGACGCGAGTTGAACTATAGAGTAAGTCATACTCCGATCCCCTAAAGCCACGACAGAAACTATTTATAGTTTCAGGCCATAGTCTAAATAAATCTAATGACTTACCTGTCGTATACGTCTTAAGTTAAGTGAACATTTGAAAGCCAATGCACCTAATTTATTCTCTTGAATCACTCTTTTTGACCTCAAAGAATCAAGCTAACTGATTATTGAATAAGAACTTAAGGTGAGAGATGTTTTTTAGCATAACTAAAATTGCATGCTACCATGAATATTGTTAAGGTTTTTAATGTAGAGTGTTCGAAATTGAGGCCATATTCTGTCAGTTTACTTAATGATCATTAAAATCTAACTATATTTATTTATTTACACAATTACGTTGCAATTAGGCAAATTTCCTGGTGGCAACGGTCAGGTTAGGTCAAAGATAACTACTAACAACGAAAATTACATACGAACACATAAAAACAGATAAGAGACAAAATATTTTTACATAATGACACTTCCACATCACATTATTATATGTCCACTTGTATTTTATAAAGCCTCCATCGTATGTTTGACCGGCATATCGAGTTTTACCAATGAATTGAACTACACTCATCTATTTACGACTCTAAAGCTCGTTTCTGAACGTATAACGAAACTGCTTCCTCATACCGAGAGCCAGGAAGGACCTTTGTAGTTTAGACTTTTCAATGAATATTATGTCATACCTTTTCGGGCTCAATTGTATATCATCATCCTCATGATATTTAAACGTTCAAATAGGGTTCAGCGTTGTTTCTTGATTTGACCTTATTCTGACTCAGAAAACATATTTTCTCAAAGTTTCCTTGATATTAAAATGATTCTCGAAGTCCTAAAGCATCCATATCAAACTCTTTGCGAAAAAAATTTGAGGACTTGGAGGGAAAAATACAGAGTTCCGATGTTGTCTCTCTGGTGATCATTAGCGACATCATTTGTAACTCGAAAGAGAAACATTGCTGGAGAGCATTAAGTAGAGATTCGAGTCTGGGGAAGGGGTGTAGGGAGAGTGGATGAAAAGGGGAGGAGAGAGGGAGAGGATTGGTGGCGGAGAAAATGGAGAGCACTTATGGGCGTCGAGTGCGGACACCCGACCCCCATTACCACCCTTTCAGTTTGAACCAATGGGGCAGCCCGTGACGGTGAACCATTCAAGGGCCTCTCCATACCTAAACGCCATCACGTGTGGGATTGCGTTGCTGTGAGGGTTTTCGGGTGAGGGAGGAAGTTGAGCAGATTGCTTCGTCGCGTGTTTCTAAGGAGCTTCTAGTCAAATTTTGGAATGTATCCAAGGGGTGCTGGTGTCACCCATATTTGTGTACTTTATGTAGAAAGGAAGTAATCCCGGAATCTACAATGATGAAAAAGGAAAAAGAATGTTTATGCTGTTGTTGGACCCGCAGGTGACCATTAACGGGGAGAGATGCATTGAGACCCTAACACCAGGAAGACTTCAAATTGGTGGAAGGGAAGTTGAACGGCTTTCAGAGGAGTTAAAGTCACTGGAGAAACGGGAAGGGAATTAAACTCATGTTACAGCAAAGGACAACCACGTGTACTTATACTGATTTTATGTTCTTTTCATTCCGTGACGAATGCACAAACATCTTTGAATGTTTTTCAAAAACCTATCCTATCCTATAGGTATCATGATGACAATATCGCAGTACAACGGTAGAAAATGCAGAATTAAAAGTTTTATGAGGAATTTGAACAGTGGGAGCGATAAAAAAAGGCACTCATGAAATGGAAAATTACATTAGCCTCACATTTATAGGCATCTGAATCCGTAAATATAATGTTTCTCCAGCATTTGATGTTATCGGAGGAAATAAAAACTGAAAACTTTAAGAAGTCAGATTCAAACAACCCAATTTTAGGTAATTGGAGGTTTCCAGCTTTTTATCACAACATTCATTTACCGCACCAATTATATATAAGGTTACGCCTACAAAATAAAATGTACCAATTACATTGCGAGTAAGTATGCATATAGTTGCAGGAAATAGACAAAACAAACCCGTCAAAAGGTGGGCTTAACTCATACAGTAAAAAACCCCCCCAAGGAGTATTTCATGTCAATTTCATTCTATCCTTGAGCAGCCAATTTTTTCGGCAAGACATTAAAAGCTGGTAGCAAATTCACATACATTAACAAAGACAGCGAAACGCATTAAAAATAATGGAAAACGCTCAAGACAGAATCAAATCAATAAAAATTCTGGTTTTATTGGAATAAAGTGAAGTGCCTGTCAAATGTTTTATACAATGGGTAAACAAGGCAAAACGACAACGCAGACGAACAACACAAACCGTCCCGTCTTTGTTTAAATATCTTCCATAGGGTCGTCTCTTTACTTAATTTCATAAGGACATCTTGATTCCTCAATCGCTCAGTCTAACTTATATTGGGCGTCCTTCGAATCTCGAAAGCCTCCAACCTTTGTTTCTCTTGTGCCTAAGTGCCCCATCCTTGAAGAAAGAAATAAAAAATCTCATTTTATTACTAAAAGCAATCTTGCCTTTAGTTTTCTTCTAATTATTTCCCTTTTATTTCTTCCATTAGAGGTTATTTTCTTCCTAAGTTACGCAGCTCTATAAGGTTTTCTATGAATACCTCACCCGTCATAATCTTAGCATCAACATCTCCTCGGCTAGCAAGGAGAGGAGATTTCGTCTTTTTCCGATTCAGCCGTAGCTGTTAATACCCACCGTTTAATTTATGTTGCATTTCTGAAAAAATATTAATCAATACCTCTTCGGTGTCTCAAAAGAAATCAATTCTGCGCCGAAGCAAATGTAGTAATTTTAAAAAATTGTAACTTATTTCTTCTGCCATAAAAACCCACCATTATATTTAGGAAATGGAGTTATTTTCATTGGAATATGTTTTTATACATTTGGCTCAATTAACAAGGTTGAACTCACCGAGACTGTTCTAAAATGATTTTGAAAGAGGCTTAATGCATGTAATGCACTATTACACCGTAATCTTAACCCCTAAAAATCTGTTTAAATTGAAAATGTGTCCTACTAATTATTTCGGTTATTTTTTGAATTCTTACTTACATTTCAATTATAATAACATTTTAATATTATTATTTTCTCTGCAAAGACTGATCTGATTTAATGGTTTCAATTCAATGATAGAAACTGGGCATGCATGTATGAAGTAGGGTTTTGTTTTTTTGTGCGCTCGCAAATAATATATATTTAGTCAACATTAAAATTTTTGACCTTTTTAAATTTCCTTTTGAGATTTGCTCTCTGGCAAAAGTTTCTGAAATCCGAGAATATTAAGTCGTAACTTTCCTATTACCAACTCTCTGGTTAGACCGAATTTTTCACTTCATCTTATTAGGTTCATATCACCCATTTCGTCTGCGTCGGTCTTCAAATGAGATCAAAGGAAGCGGGAAAATAGATGGATAAAGATAAGCTATGAAAAGTTCTAAAGATCTTTTCCAAAGGTCCCCTCCCCACTAAATAATACGAGGTCATTTTGTTTTATCTCCTAAAATATATCGTTTCTTTCCATAATTTTCCCTCTTTCTTACATTACTTTTTTTACTCTTCCCTTGGCTAGCCTATGTTTCCTATTTCCGCGCTATAAGCTGTCTAAAATAACCCCCTCTACTTTACTTCTTCCATTCCACTTCCTTTGCTCAATGAAAAATAAGGTTCATCAGATAGCCAAAAATCAATTTCTTTTCCCAATTTCCTCTTTTTCACCTCTCTCCGCTCTCTTCATTACTTTCTCCCCATTTCTGCTTGTGTTTCCCTCTCCTTCCATCTCTTTTCATAAATATCTCTCCTTCCAGCCCCCTCTTAATTCTTTTCTCTCTCCATCCTACTCTCTTCATTCCTCTCTCTCTTTCATACCTATCCATCCCTCTCTCTCTCACTTTCTATCTCTTTCTTCATGTCTTTTGCTCTCTCCAGCTCTCTTCTTCTGAATAACTTAGCTCTTTCGGATCACCTTGGCAACCGTGGAATTTTCTCTCCCCTGGGAAACTTGGGCGGTGGTGGGAAGTTGAAAGGAGATTGTGAAAGGAGGAGGCTGAAAGGGGAGCCGCGGAGGGGCGCGGGAGAAACTGAGTGAGTGTGAGGTGTAGTTGCGGCATCGACTTTAGCGCGGAGATGGAAGAGGAAATGAATGAATGGAGTTGAAAGGGGCATAAAATGGAAATCAGGAATAAGGTTGAATTGGGTTTGTCGAGAAGAGGCAACAGAATGGTAATTCTGGCGCTGGCCGAATATGAGGTGAATCAGTGATATTATGATGGCAGGAGATTAAGGTGAAATCAAGGTAAGGTAGATTTGAATTACATGTTTGCGCCGAGTTCTAGAAAATGGAACGAATGCTTCGACGTTAGGGAAATTGTGCTTTCTAGGAATCGATAAAGTTTATACTATGTTGTTCAAAAAACGCATTAGTTTACGCCAGAGAAAAACGGATTGCATGCAATATTAGTTAATTTCAATTACACTGCCACAGAAGTTACTTCTAAAAATATATTTAAGATTATAATTTCAAGTATGACAACAAACGGGTTTTTTTCGTAGATATGTGGTAAAATTTCCAAGAGATAAGTTAGTTTTTCCTTGAAATAAAATGATATCATACTCTTCCCAAAAGCTACCCAAGACTTATAGGTATACCATTTCATGTGAATGCTTCATGTTATCAAGGTAATTTGGTTTTCATTATCTCTCACTTAAATGTTATGGCGTGTAAAGTATGGTTTGGGTATCAGGTTAAATTTGATGCAACTCAAAAATATGAATTGGATTAAGCTGAAAATTTTACAAATTCACATTCATTTCCTCAAAAAATCATTCACATCAAAATAGAACTACGTTAATCAAGCACAGTGTTGAGAGGCATTTATGTTTCTGATTTCGATTTTCAATGTTAATATGAAAATTTGACAAATAACTAAAACCACAACCAATTGATGGAAGAAAAATTTATCTGCAAATATATTGAGTCTGGAAAACTAAAGAGGATGGATTTAGAGTCGGCTACAAAATCCGGCAGTGGGGGAACGAGGCATGGTGGAGGAATTTCAATGAAGAGCCTGCACAGACACACCATTCCCCGGTGGATATGTTAAAATTGCACTTGTGAAGAGGAAGCTCGGCAAAGGCTTAAACGTCTGATGTAGGTGAACGAGACGAGGGAAGACCGAAAGTAGCGGTGAGCGATGGAGTACATGGACATTGGGGAGGATATGGACGAAGTGACGGGGAAAACTCGGGCGACGGCCGGGATAGTAGATAGCCTGGGAAATGGGTACGGTCCGTGGCTCTGGCGGAACCAGAGCGAAGAAAAGGTAGAGTGGAGTGGGAGGAGAAAAGGTAAGAGGGCCAAAAAGGTTTGGTTTTGGGGCGGAAGCCAGGGAAATGGTGGCAAGGAAGGTTTTGGTCTGTCGCACTCGAAGGTGACGGTGGTGCGTAAAAGAAGGGATTCTGAATGGGACGATATACGACGGCGCACGGGGAAGAGCGCATTGATTAAATTGAGGGGGGAAATAAGCAAAGGTTTATGGAAAAAAATAGACTGGCGGCCGAAAAATTCTGGGTGAAAGTTGTGAGATGGTAAACCTGAGGAGAGAGTTAAATAATGCCCACGTTGCCGTCCACAACGCCATCACATTCCATATAGTATGCATCCACATTTTAAGTGACGGTTTCAATTAAAAGGCGAACCCAATTATATTATAATTTTACTTGTCGATAATGGTAGTGAAATGAAATCAATGTGCCGGTATGAAGTTAAGTACGTGAATATGAGAGGAAATTTAAAAAAAAATCAATTTATAAGTTTTGAAGGCAGAAAGAAATTCGTAATGGTTTTCCAGATACGATGTTAGAGGTCTGCGTATTTATATTCCTGTTACAGTATTGCTTTTGATCTCTCCGTAAAAATATAAATATGCTATTAAAATTAAATTTAAAATACTTCGCCTTTCCACATAAACCACTATATTACGACCTAGGTTTCGTTATGGTATAACATCATCAGGTCCATCAGACCTGATGATGTTATACCATAACGAAACCTAGGTCGTAATAAAGTGGTTTATGTGGAAAGGCGTAGTATTTTAAATTTAATTTCAATGTGAAGGATTTCCACAAAGTGACGCCCCAGAAACTGTTTCATTTATAAATATGCTAATTTTTAGTATGAATAGATTTGGTAAAATATGTATCAATAATTTAATCATTCAATCATCATAACTTAATGTGAAGCGTACTCAAAAGGCATTTTCATTAATTCGTTTACAAAGTTTTGAGTTCAGCTATGCGTCGTTCATTCACTTGCCAACAGTAATCATTCTGCGATTGTAAGGAACTGGATCGCGCGCGGACGAATGGATTAATGGGAATCGCTATTGGAATGGACAGAGATAGAGATTAGGAGAATGAAGAGTATATTGGGAACTTGAAAAAAAGATGGGAACATGTGTGTTAAGCTTGCGAATTGGTGTGCAAGGCAGAACAGTGCGAACTTCAGCATAAAAAGACGAACGAGACTTCGTTATCCTCTTGGCAACGCAATAGATGGTAGCGAGTAGAGGGGGCCAGAGATAGCGAGGTAACTGAAGAAAAAGGAAAGGAATAGGAGTACTGAGGGAAGCATGCAAGAAAGGAAAGAGTACACGAGGTGGTGGCCCTGGGATAAGGCAGGATGTGACCTCCTAGGCATTCAGTCTCGGCGGGTAAAGGGTTAAAGGAGGTAAGAGGAGGTAGCTAAAAAGAGAGATCGAGAGAGAGCGAGGGAGTAACGGCGAAAAGATAGAGTGAAGAGGTCAAGTGGGATTGTTTGGAGATGCGAACGAGTGGCAGGGAAGAAGTGAGGTTGAGGGACTAGAGGAGGTACGCGATATTTGAGAGTGCACCGCGGCAGAGCAAAAGGGTGCGAGTGGGAGAGGTTGGGGGGAGGAGACCGAGGCGGAGGTCGTGGTGGAAGAGAAAAAGACGTCGACCCATCCACACGGAATGAAGAAATAGATAGAGAGAAAGGAAGGAGTGGAGTGAACTGAGAGAGCAAGAGTTTCGCAGTGGAGGACGTTTTAAGTGAATCTATGTGTGTGTGTGTGTTTTCGGAGGTAGTTTTGTATGGAGTTGGGGGTGGTGGTGCAGAGATGGAGGAAGGGGATGAGAAGAGTGGGAGGAACCGAACTAACTCTCCCATTCAGGGTACCACGTGTGGAGCGGAAGGGATGGAGTTGAAGTGCCGTGTTGTGTTTTCCTTTTCGGGTGCTCTGGCAAGGACAGGACGGGGGGTTTGGAGGGAAGCGAGGGAGGAGGCAGCGGCGGTCGAGGCATGCACTGGAGTTCGAGGAGTCCTCCGTGATGGGAAGAACGTGGTCCCTCGCGGTTGGGCGGAGGTTTGGACCCCAGAGAGAGAAGAACAAACCGAAAAAATCGTTGAGAGGAACGGAAGCGTGTGTGGGTGGATGAGTCTACCGGGGTTGGGAATGGGAAGCGGTCGAGACTTCGTCCTCCGTGGCCACTTCGCAATCGGACGGAGAAAAGAGCGTGTGATTGTGTGAGAGGAGGATGTCTCTGAGCAAGGTAGACGCCCAACACTCTCTTCCTCTTCCTTTCGCTCCCACACAAACACACTCCTCCCGGTAAAGATAGAGGCAGGAGGTTGAGGGAAGGTAAAAGAGGCTCGCGAGTTACTGAGGAAGGAAGGTTTTCTGGTTCTCCTGGAAGGGTATATGGGGGTCATTGGAGAGGGAGGTTGGTCAGCGTGGGTGAGGGTGGGGAACTTCTTAAAGAGAACAAGGTGGAGGTGTGAGTAGCATGAATAGTGGGCATACGTGTGTGGGGGAGTCTTTTTGCTAGAGGTTTGGAAAGGGGAATTAAGATAAGAGAAGTTTTGAGGAGACATGTGGCTCTGAAAAAGGGAGACCTGATTGGGTGGATGTCTTCCTTCAACTACCATCTCCGCTTCACTCTCCGACCTTATTTTCATCCTCTCGTCCACTCTGAAGTGGGCCATCTCATTCGGTCAACGTATAACGAAGCCGAGGAACTAAATTACAAGACTAGTTCGTGAGGCATAGGAATTTGAGTCATTAGCAGGCCGACATCAAGTTCTCTTCCAGCCTTGGTCTAATATACTGTGTTTGACATGGGAACCTCAATCTTAGTTAGAATCTACTACTCAATGTCTTCCTGCATTCCAAGATGTTTTTACCATCTCATTTCCTTAGCCCATGAATTTATATCATTTTCTCAACTTAGGTGGTAGGCCGACCTATCCCTCTCCAATATCGCCGCGATTGGATGACATAGTATTTACTTAAGAGTCGGGTTAAAGCATCCAATGCGATAATCTAAATCAAACCAATTTCCAAGTATAGAAACATATTCAAAAGAAAAAATGTAAAGCGGTTACACGTAGTCTGCGAAATATGGTTGAACTTTTAGATGAGATTAGGCCCTAAGTTGATTGGAATAAATCTGTTTTCCCAACTGCAGATTTTCACTCATTTGTTTTCACTCATTTTATGCGTTATAGGGAAAATTATTATATTTAAAAGCTTCCGATTATGTTAAAAAAATTGTAAAGTTTACTTAAAAAAATTGTCAATTACGTTGTTTGTTCATATTTGGCTGAATTTGAGCATTATTTATTTTTAATTTCGGGTATAGACCGTAGCCAATGAGAGATTGAGATGTTACTTTAATCTACTGTTAGGATTGAATACCATTAATTGAAGCGATAATAGTTGAGTTACACTCAAATCAGGGATAGATAATTGCGTTTTTTTTCAAAAAGATTTTGTTAGACAATACAGCCATGATGGACATCATTTCAGGATGTGAATTTGCGAAATGCGAACTGGAAAGAGAAAATTTTCTCTATCAAACAAAAAAAAATTCAAAAAGTGGGGAACTCATAAATATAGATGTTCATCCTCTTCCTTAGGGCCACTCTGTCTCCTTTTCCCCTCGTTTCCAGCTTAAATTCAGACGACATCTTCATAAGTGTTTCAATTTTCCCGGTGCTCACTTCTCTTATTTATTCTTTTTTATTCTCTCGTTGGGTAAATGGGAATCGCCCCAAAGGAAATATCAGGACTGCTGAAATAAAATTTTCAATTTTTATTGCTCGCTGAATTACTTCATTCCCCTATATTTCGGGTGCATGAAGTGTTTGAAGAAACTTTAATAATTAATGTAGGGTCGGGCACACTAACAAAGGGGATGGGTGGAGGCTGGGAAAAGTCTCCTTAAAGACTTCCGATCGTTAGTGTACTGTTTATTACATTATTAAAAAATGTACATCCATCACGCAAATAAATGCGTTCACCAGCATTCACTCAACGGTTAAAGGCCTAGTACTCAAATTATAAGGATAGAATGATTACTTGAAAGTGGAAAGTGGGACCAAAATAGCGAGCCGGCTACTTAAGGAAAAACGGTAGAGCCTTAAGAGGAGAGAGGGTGGGGGAAAATTGGTTCTTTTATTATTCGAATTATCACAACTTTTTCTCTTTTTCGACTCCCTGGGAGGGATGTGGAAGAAAGGAACGCTCAGAAAGAATTTCAAGAGCTTCGAAGGTAGGGCAGAAGGGGAGGGGTATATGAACGTTGGATTCGAATTTTCCTAAGCCAAAAACTTTTAATAATGCCCTGAAAATTGCCTTAGGAATGTGCTCAAAGGTTGCAGCAACAATTTGAGTGAATGGCTTTTTCTTCTTGAATAATTTTGAAAAATAATTGGGGATTGTTGAATTTGAATAAATTATGCAAATATCAAAAGATATTCCCTTCTGAAGGGGTGCTGAAACATTTTCCTGAAAAATTTAATAACCCCAATTTTATATTGGGTTTGAAAATTTTTGAGCATTGAGTATCATATAAAGGTATTTTGAAATTCATAATTTAGGGAATAAAGGTTCAATTAGCTTTAAAGTCTTAAATTGAAAATGGTGGCAGTAAATAAATGTCTTGTGCGAGAATTTTTAAAGGATTATAGGTAGTAAATTATGAAGTTGTAGAGACTGAGACTGAGTGCTGCTGCAGTCAATGAGCAATTTTTTTCTAGCAAAACATAATCAGCTTGATACTAATTGCTGAATAATCGGGTTTTCCCGCGAGCGATTTTTTATTGCGAGATAATAGGAATCTAAAGATATTGAAATTCAAGAATATAAAATTAATGACCAACTATATTAGAACTAATAGCACTCTTCCAATACATTTGAGCCTTCACTTACAATGTTACTTATGCAAAGCCGCGTAATATGATTTGAAGTTTCAGGCCTACATAAGCTGTGTTAGCGTGAATTAAAGGCGGTGTTTAGCGGTGTTCATTCAAAAATGTTACCTGTTCCACAAGTTGTTCCATTTCTATTGACGTAATTTCACATAAAAAACGATTATTATTTTTACTGAAAGCAAGATGTAGGTGAAGCAAGAAGAATTAGTGGAATAGGTAGTGCTAAGAGAAAAGTAAACGTTGATGTATGATTTCTTCCACCACTCACTCTGAAGTTGATTGGAATTGAGGAAACGTTTTCACCTGCCGATAGGCTTTAAAGTCCAAACATCGACTACCAGCGTCAGTTTCTCATTCCTCCCACGGGAGAGAAGGTCCCCCCACATAGGGTGAGGGGGGGAAGCGAAAATCTCTTCGAACCTTTGCTTCCCCGTGCCGCGTTCCTTCTCCCCTATTCCGTTTCCCAGTTACCGCTTCCATTCTACCTGCTCTTTATGGATCCCCGCTTCGTACCTTGCCTTCCTCCCACCTCTCCTATTTCCGAGTCTAGCATCATCCTCTCAGGCGTCTTGAGTCTCACTCCTTTACCAAGCTTTTCTCCGCAGCTCATGGGCGAGGTACTTTCTCATGTAAAGAAGTAAATATATGGCCAGAGGGAGAGAGAAGTTGTAGAGTGTAGATAGAAGTGGGATGGTGTCGTAACTGGTAGGGAGGTAGGAGATGAAAGTGATTGGAGAAGGGAAGGGACCGCATTACTTCAAGAGATGAATGAAAGAAAATTGAAGAGGGGTGTCGTGGGAGTGAAGATGTTTTGCTCAAGGTGTTGCTTAAGTTTGTCACGGCATCCTTAGGTCATTTGGGACAGCGAAATGAAACCTCCTCCTCTCACTTTGAAGCCTGAAATTTAGCCTTTCAATTCGTAGAAATTGTTCCTCGATGTAATTTCACAGTTAGAACGCTTTTTTAAGAAATATATAGTATTTTTCATTCTATCGTCACAGACTTTTCTAAATGAATTGCAATGCGAATAAATACTGTTGCAGTTATTTCATTTTGACCGTACTTACTTGTTACTCAATTGAACATATCAATGAGTGCAATGGCTTAAATATTTTTTTATAAAAAGACAAAAATACCCTGAAATACTCTTACAAACAAAGTAATAAATAAAATGACATAATTTTATTTGAAGATGTGATTTAGTACCTCTTTGGATTAGACAAGTATCAAATATTCCTTACCTCAAAATTGCCTGATTGCACCAAGGAATACTCCTGAAATTGCATCGTTTTATTTATAGTATTCAACACAAAACTGTTATTGATAACTATTAAAGTATACTATTTATCTTAATTTTATGATGACTTTTTATTTTACAAGAACATTACTTTTTTTGCTTCTCCTGACTACGTTTAAAATTCACTATCTGTTAAGAGCTGCAAGAATGATTTCTGCTTAAAATAAATGTGCTAATAATTATGGAGTTCGTGCATTCTCAGCTGCAAATTCCATCTCTCTGGTATATAAAAAATATTTCCTGTGGGAGGGAGTTGTTCTAAAACACCATATCAATTTACAATTTAGGTTTGTGTGATTAACTTATAATTAAAAACCTCATTTGTCATCAAGGAAACGGACAGATGCCACGAGAAAGTAATTAAAAATTTATTTAATGTTAGGGTGGAGATTTTGGCCTCACAGATTCTGAATTAATGCTTGAGATATTCGGTAAAAGCTTTGTTTTTAAATAAATCTTTCATGATCAAATTACATTACCCAGTTGAGAGAAATCAAAATATTTAGCGTGGAAGCATATCATTATTTTTAAATATGAATATTTTTCCTTTCGTTGACATTGTTAATATATCCCTACCTTTCTTGTTTTTGTTATCACCTGATTAATATAATGTATCATTATATCCCATTTCTTTAAAAAATCACGCTTGGTGACCCCTTAGCTCGGCAGAGCATAAACCATCACAATTCGTTGACTTTTAAGTTTCCTCTGAAAATATCGTTTTCTCTTTCACAATGAACAGGTTTTAAGTAACATAAGTATTTTTTTCAGCATCCTTTAAAAAAATATTTCCCGTCAGAATATTGCCACTACCTGAGAAACCCTGAATCATTTTCGAGAACGGAAAAGACACTGATGTGCAAATCAGCGAATGAGCGCATTAACTCTTGGTTTGCACGGAGGTATTCTCTTCGAGAGGACAGCAGGGATAAGAGCATTTGCTAAGAAGCGGGAAAGCCATAGCAAGGGAAAGTCGAGCGTGAAGTCGAGGAATAAAAACATGAGGCTAAGTGGGACGCTGCGCAGGAAAATTAGGACAAACAAAATAACGATGGTGGCTGGGAAAGCAAGAAGATCAAAGGTGTAGTCATTTCATCTGGGAAGTTACGGTTTGGTGAAGACGGTGGATGGCAGGTTCGAGGGGTGGAAGTGCGTTGGAAAGACACATTTTTAGAAGAGGAGGAGGGAAAAAAATGTCCAAATTCCCGGTAGGATGCCGGGAAGTTGACAGAGGAGAAGAGGGAGCGAGGAGCCTGAAAGGGACATGATGATATGGAGCGAGGAACAAGAGGAAAAAGGGGATAATCAGGCGGATGAGGCGAGGGAGCGAGAGGAGAGGTGATGAGAAGAAGGTAAGGTACTTCCCGGATGGGACGAATGGTTAAGGAGGAGAAGGAGGGAGGGGATGGTCGCGAGAGAGAATGTTGGAAGGACTAAGCGGGAGAAAGACATACTAAAAGGGGGAATGGAGAGAGAGAGAGGAGAGAAAGGTAGAAGGTAGGGGGACACTGAGAGAGAGAGAAGCGGGAGGGAGGTAGAAGAGAGGGGAAAGGAACCCTTTTCCCTCGGGGGAGGGTATACGAACAATAATAAAGGAAGAGGAGGCGCAGAGAATACAATGAGAGACTAGAAGGAGCCGGTTCAGAGTTATAAGAGGCAGGAGGGGAAGGGACCGGAGAGGGTGACACGTGCGTGATTAAGGCTCGCGCCCTCGCCGTCCTTCTTTCCCTCCTCTTGGTCCCTGCCCTCCTGTCTCCGAATGTGTGTGTTTGTGTGGGCGCTTGTACCCGTCCCTATTCGTTAAATTATTCCATTCGGTGACGCCGGGTCAAAGAGGAGAGTGAAAGAGAGAAGGGTGAAGAGAGAGAGAAGGGAGGGAGAAAACCTTGCTTGACTCCTCCCTATCTCCCTGTCTCGCTCCTCTTTCATCCTCCCGCCCACCCACACGACGACGTCTCGTTCACTTTTGCAACCCAGCACAACAACACCTTCACCATCACTACCCGGCCTGTGCCTCCCTTCCCCATTACCAACCCTCACTCCTTTCGCCCTACCACTTCTTCTTTCACCTCAGCCCTAACCCCTTCCTTTTTCCTCTCTCTTGCTCTCTTACCCTATCAGCTTACGTCGTATCCCATAGCGTAGACGATCCTCCTTCTCACCCTTGCTTCCCTCCTTTCTTCGTCTCGTTTTTTTCCTTAACCTCAACTCCCTGTCCCCTTCTTTTTCGTATTATCATTCAGTTCCATCTCTCACTCCCTATCTTTCTCTCTTCTCTTTCCTTTTAAGTCTCCAAAATCCATCCTACCGAAAACCCCTTCACTCTTCAATTTCTTGGCTTTTCTTCCTCTGCTCCTCAAACGGAAAATAGACGGGATTGGCAGTCCCTGAAAAACTTAGTGCTTCGCTGTGGTAATTTTTTGTCATTTTGTTAGTGTTGACAAAGTATCAACCGCGGCTAATGGCTGCACAAAGAAATTTTGGCTAATGAGAAAGCAGTCATTATAGGACCCATGGAAATCTGGGAGAGATTTCCATGGGTGCAATTGAAATTGGCTCTCCTCTGATTTTTGTAGTATCTGAAAAGTTCTAGTTGAAGTGATTGTTCTTTTTTATTTTCCCTTAAATTGTCGGTTTCATTTTATTTTCATATGATATGGAAAATAAGATAGAGATTGAGCAGAAAGATCTCAGTTGAAAATGGACCATCTAAATTGGCGAAACTTGGGGAGATAAGGGAAACCTGAAGTACAACTAGTTATTAAGGTATTGTTTTTCTTACCCAACAAACGGAATTATTTGAGAGATAGTTGAGTTGGAATCCAAATAATGCCACATAGTAGCGAAACTAGTCGACAGTAAAAAATTCTTTACTGTGGAAACGCAAATTCTTTAATTCTTTCTTCGTGCTTTACATCAGAATGATGAATAGGTACTTGTCACCGATTACATTGGTCATTTATATCTCTTTAAGCTTATTAAAATTTTTAATCTATTCGTATTTAAAAAATTGGAAAAAAGGAAATTTGGATACTTATTACGCTGGATTATTTGAAGGTAGAATGCGAACTCTTTTAAGGCCTGCACTGTATGGTGCATATAGTTGATTGAATGATCCTCATGCACGTGGGATTTTACATGCAAGTTAATTGAATTTCGAATATTGTTTATTTTGTCTGAATATTCAATGTTTTTTCAATTAATAATTAAGCTACTGATTCATTAAAATTTGATTTTGAAAATTAAACGATAATCAATCAATCCCCCTCCATGGACTGCATTCCAAACGTTGTAGAAGAGATTCTGAATTGTGATTACCCATAGAGCAGTGCAGGAGGGAGCAATAATAACTATTCCTCCAATAATAATTCCACTATACTATAATGCACTAAATCCAGAGAATGCGTTCAGTCACTTTACAGGAACTCGGCCCATTTGGTCATATGTCGTACCTGACATCAGGAGAGAGTAGGCTTCTTCAATTATCAGCAGCAGTAGAGAACAAGTGAAACAAGAATGAAACCACTTAAATTGATGACTTGAAATTTTGAGACGATTTTGAGGACAGGCGTCTAAGAAAATATATATAGCGGGCAATTGAGAAAGGAAATACAAATATTTTAGGAATGCACGAGTATTCATGGATTATTACAGGATAGCGGGAATTAATGGAGCGAGTAGTAACGGAGTTACATATAGCAAATGAGAAGAGAATGAGTGAGAGGATTGAACAAAAGTATAGCAAAAAGCGTAGTATACATATGAGGCAATTGATTAAATATTATTAGTAGAAGTAAAAGCTAAACCTTTGAATTTGGTCCATTTGCCCATAAGAAAAAAGAGTGGATGAAATACCCAGGGTACTCGTTTAATTAGAGGAAATGTTATTTTCATGTGTTCCTGGAAGGAAACATTCGATTATAATGAGAGATTAGGACGCGATTGTGGGTAAAAGGAGGGATGAGAATGAGGCAAGGGACTAGGGTTAAGAAGAAAGGAATAACCGTGTGAACAAAACAATAATTTCCTACAGGATACGTGGTTCGGTGATAATGAATTCTTGGGTAATGTGTCGTAAAAGGCGTAGATATATGTGAAAAATGCAGCATATTAGGAGAGATATAAGTTAGACTATATTATGATTAAGCACAAATTTAGGTACAGCGTTATAAATTCACAGTTTATCGGGAGCATATTCCAATTCAGGTCATTTTTCGTACAAATCAAGTTTAGCGTGAATTTTAAGAGGATCAAATAAGGAAGTAATGGAATGCAGAAGTTGTATTCGGGAAATTCTCAAAATAAGGTTGTGAAAAGCCATATAGAAAAATATATGAACATGCGATAGGAAAATCATATGAAAAATTCAGATTACAAATGAGATGATTTAGACGAGAGAAGGAAATGGGAGAATGCAAGCATAGAATAAAGTAAAAGGGAGTACAAAGAGATAAATTTTCAACTTACTTCTTAGGCTAATAGGGCGAAGATAGAGTGGTCGTGTCGCAGTGCGAGGCTATGGAGATTTAACAAATCATGGATAAAATAAGTGCACTGTACAGAAAGGATGCACCATTTGGAAGTATGAAGGAAAATTCGTATAAACTCATAACGATGTGTTTGGGTTATTATTTATAGCACCATTCAACAGAGATGGATAAAATACATGGCGGAAATATATGGTTGAGATATTAGAAAAGTAAGTTTAGACATAGAGAGAGAATATGCTGTAGATGGAAATATGGGGATGGGAATGTCAAGCATGCTTGATTGTGTAATACAAAAGGCATTGAGGGTATTAAAATGAAGTAAGGCCGTAGAGAATAGATAACATTCCAATGGAACTTGCCAAGAGTGTAGGGAGACATTTTCCAGTAGATGTCGTGAGATCCGTCTCGGTTACCATAAAAAAACGAAATTCAACCGTATTTAAAGATTACAGGGCACCAAATTGAATTTTGAATGTGACTAAGGTGCTACGTTGGATTGAGGAGGAATAGCATGAGCGTCTGGGCGTATCAATACAAGGATGAAGAAGAGAGCGAAGAGAAGAAAATCAGTGTTGTAGGTATGGGAGTGGAATAAATGTAAAATTAACCAAACAAAGGCTTATGTGGTTTTCAATGAAGAGGAAAGCTAATTTAAACTCTAAATTTGAAGTTAAAAACAAGGTTCATTTGTAAGGTTAAAGATGGTTAGCGTTCCGCAGAATATTAAAAACATTCGTTATCGAATAGCTGCAAAAAATTCTTAGCTGTTACTGAGATGCCATTTTACTAAGAATAATTACTAGATGTAAGATCATGAAACTTCTTTCATTTTGATTGATACAATGTCCAATATAGAGTTTAGTTGTACACGAAATGGGTAATTTTTCTATGTAAGCTATTATCTCCTAAGCATTATATCTAATCTAGACTCAAAAATATGATTTTAAAAGTTAAAGTATGCATTATTTTACTTTTTAGGTTGTTCATTTAAATTGCACTTTAATTAATAATTCTCATCAAATGACGATATAGTGCAGCGAAATAAGAATTTGATATAGAGATAATATCTAAAATTGCTAAAAGATTACTTTAAAAATTATTAGAGGGAATTAAGGAAAACTTGTTAATCCACAAAGCATAGAAACACAATGTATCGTGTAAAATAGTATACAGGTTTTCTAACGGTACACACTCACATTTTCAATTAAATGTTTGAATGAGTTTTAAGTAGTTGACTTATGATTAATCATTAGTATGCTAATGAAATTTTAGGTTCATAATTTCTTTCACTTTTTATTAATATTTGATTGGTTGTTTAAAGCCAACTTCGATTGCATATGTTAAGCCAGGAGACAGCGCAGCAGTGCTACTTCGAATAAAATTCTACGGCTGAATTAATTGGACAGGAAACCTGCTATATGGCTTTTTGATGTAATGAAAACGTTACGGTGGAGGTTAAGGAGGGGAGATGAGAATTGTAAGATCCTCAATTTCTCCCTTGCTGGAGGAGCCCCAATAAGTTCCCTCATTGAAGCTTCCAGTTTTATTACAGCTGCGTCAACAGTTCGAAACTATTTCCCAGTAATTTCTGTAGTTTTCTTACTTCTAAGTTAATAGAGTTTGGTTTATTTATCAGAATAGTTTCTTGGTAACACTGTAATCTCTATCTTCTGACAATCAGACATCGTAAGCAGGTTTTTAAAGGCATTTTATTTTCAGTGCCTTTTAGGCTTAGATTCACGGAAAGTGAAGGGGTGATTTGAACGATGTTTATCGTGTGCAATGCAGACAGCATTCTTTCCTTGATTAAATATAATTGGGAAGAATCTTTCACTTAGTGAACTGCACTGTGAGACAATTTCCCTTGATGTAACTGCATCTATACTATCATAACTAAATAAAATGCAGATCCCTAGAATAAATGACTTAGAAATCAAATTTTGTATTAATCCTTAGAATTAAATTTTACAATATATTCGATTTTCGGTGCTCAGTTGAAACAGTCCAACTAGGATGAAGTTTCTTCTTGCATTTCAAGACCTATGAGTGAAATCATTTTTTTTTCTTAGATATTTTATAAAAACTCACGATAATTGAAAATAATTACATATCTCTGAATTCTATAAATTCTTAATATCTATTCTCTCCCTAAATTCATTTTCCTTCCTTTGCGCAAACCTGCCATTGCTGTTTACCACATCTGTGCTTACGCTAATGAAGGACACGTATTTTTCGCATCATTTAATTGAAGAATGAACTAAAACCTTAAAATTTACAATATTAATGTTCCAATGTATTTTTCACTTACACAAATTGGGTAGAAATATTCTCAAGATGACCTTTTAATAGAAAGAACTGCAAAATCGAATTCTCCTAAAAGTTTAACTTCTAAACTCATAATTAATCCTTGGACTTATATTATCACGAATAATAGTTAAACATGCATAATTTCACGCATTAGTTTGTCATTTATGTTTATCATATCAATAATGAGCAAATGTTTAATATCTGTGAAGTTTAAATGGCGAAGAGGTATCTTTTATACCTGAACTTCATGCGAGGTAACAGAAAATGTTCAGACAATAGCGCCGATGAAAAACCCGGATCACAATTCCAATTGAAAATTCAAAAAAAATTCGGTTTCCGTCAGTTATTGTCGTCTACGCAGTGAAAAATCTTGTAGCTACACTTTTGTTCTGGTAAACGCCTTCCCTCTCTTACGGTCACTTCCATCAACTTTCTCTCTTCAGCCTGCGCTCCCTCTCATCCCCCCTCCCTCCACCCACAATCGCACTCCCCCGACTCCACTCCAGTGTACAATCCCCTCACCATGCCAGGCTCTTCCTTACACACAACCCAGGATGATTTACGCAGGACCTCCCGGCCACGCCCTAGACAAGGGGTCTCCGTACCCCTGTAGCCTCCTTCTTCCCCCTCCGACACCCCTCAGGAGAGAAGAGACAATGCGAGTGCAGCTGAGGGGAGCGGGGATGGAGCGTACGGTGGGCTGGGGGAGGGCGGATGAGAACTACCCACTCACACAGATTCGCCCCCTGCCCCCACCTCTAGGGTTTGCGTGTGTCCTTCTCTGGGGGAACACAATGGGAGTGGAGTGGAGACGATGGGGCCAAACGGGTGTTTGGAGAGTTTGTGTTGCTTCCCCTCCAAGACAGGCTGAGTTATGCCCGTTGCCAAATCTAAGGGAAATTCCGACCTGACTTGGTAATACACCCAGGAGGTTGCGCAGCAGCACTCATTATGCCCACATGCTCCGGAGGGTCCCTGTTTTCCACCGTGCCTGTTCCTCCAGGTCTTATCTGGCGTTTGGGGCGGAAGGTTTGAGATTAATAACATGCCCCATGTTGATTTGGTTTTGCTGTTTTTATCGAGTAAAAGCTTAGCAATACCTCGGGATTGTTTAACGTAATCATTGGTAGCTAGGGATAAGCAAGAAACGTGGTTCCATAGGATCGTAAATTATGGTAGAGAAGAAGTGAAAGTAATCTCTTGGTAGATTTCTCAAACCTATTGGCCGAAAATGCATAAATCAATCGTTGGATAATGGCATACTTTGTGAAAAGAATCAAAATGCATCCGAATTTGACCCCAAATAAAATTCATGAGTCACCTTTAATCCGCCTATGTCACTGTCTGGTAGCTGCAGCCATTTCCTCTCGTTGGGCGCTTTTTTTTATTTCATCATGGCTATTGAAATTCTTTCTTTTCCTGAAATTTCTTAGAAAGAATGTACTTGTTTTCATTTCTGAATAATTGAAACTCCATGATGTTTTAAATTTAAAAAATTCGCTTTTTCGGAAATCTAAAAATGTTTATTTTCCGTATATTATTTCTTTTCTCTTTTCAAGTGACGGAAAATATATTCATAGTAATTTGAAGAATATTTTACTAAATCAGATAAGTATTAAAAGCGTCTCAAATAATTTAATATAATTTAAATTTTAAAAAAATAATTTTTTAGGAGACACTATGCCATTAACTTTTTAATTACTATTTTCATATTAACTTAGTATTTTTTAAACATTTCCTTATATGACACATGATTAATAATACAAGTATTTTTACGTGTTTTTGGAAGGATATACATTTCGTCTTAAAAACTATTGAAATACAAATTCACGGCGTTATCAAATTTTAAGTTTAAGCGGAGTTTGATCAAACTGTGATTTTTTTCACTGATTTCTCGCCCGTGAAAGGGACTTACCCATATTTTATGCAATACATAGTTGTTTTACTCTGGAGAGATACCTCAGGAAACTATTCATCCTCATATTTTTTGTTCTACTACATTTGATAGTTAATTAAATATTGTATCCATCAACGTAATTCCAGAAGATGAAACATTGAACGGCTAACAATCCCCGCATTTCCTTGGGTGGAGGGAGTTCTCGATGTGTAATGTCCTATTCATTGCTCTCGAATCTAAGATAATGTGCTGTTCTGCACCATTTCCCTTTCTGCCACAATGCATACCAATGTTAAAACCGTGGAAAGACTCTCTTTAAATTGACAGAGGGACCAATCTGAACTGTCCCATGTAATCCAGCAGCTTATCGTTCTGAAATGAGAGGACTTAGGGGAGCGTCCGGGTCGTCGCCTCCCTCCTGATTTCATGCAGTAAAAAGATCTCAGGTTGCATTGTATCACCTCGAACCTGTAGTTGAATGAAAGGTTAATTCAAAGCTGCATAGACTTTCAAGCGTAGAACGAAAGAGCCTTTTTCCTCCCACGTTCGCAAATGCATCCAGTGAACCGAGAAGAAATTAGGCTATGACATGCGAAGAAGTTACGTTACTCTTAGAAGTTACATTTCTGAATTTTCTTTTGTATATTTCAAACAACACCGAGCACATGGCTTTGATGTCCCTGAGAATCTATAACGTTTTACTTAGTCATTCAGTTTAATGAAAAATATTGCCTTAATACTGTGAAATGATTACAAAATTAAAGGTATTATTTTGGGTCTCATTAAATAACCAAATCGTTTATTAATCAGTGTATCTGTATTCTCTACGGTCGTAACTTTCCTGCATACCTGTCGCATCAGATTGACCTCATACAGAGTGTTCCCGTTAGTGATTATGCCCATGATTGTTTCCTCGTTTTCCAATGTATTCATCCTCTTAGTTTGCATTAACAGTTTCTGCAATAAGGGAGAAATCTTCACAACCAAAGTTTCGATCAGGTTTATTTACTTCCTATCCTGATCAAACAGAGCGTTTCAGTTTTCAGTCTTCTAGTATATTTCATCCTTTTTCAGCTTCAATTCACCAATTAAAAAAACGTATAATAAGGGTTTGGCAGAATTAAAATCCTCATGACTTATGATAACTTCTGTTCTTTCTGTTCCAGCTTGAAAAATATATGTCGTTTATCATAGGAAAGGGATTTATGCTTATAATTGCCTCTCTTGCCATGCAATGAAACTCGCCATTAATGATGCTTAATAGTACACCCATGTGACTCATGGATTTGGAATCAGAACGTCTCTCTCCCCTGCTGGAGGACCATCAAATGACTCCCAGATTGGAGCGAGGCACTCACTAACAAAGAGCCGAGAGTGTTGCTCTTATTATTTTTCATCACCTCCGGAGCTCTTTCAGGCCTTACAATGGATGAAAAACACGCAGTGAGACATGAGAAATATGATATCATGAAACACTCGTGATATAAAGCTGACGAGGTGTCGTTCGATATTTTTATCATTTTTATAAATGACACATGATCCACTATATGGTCGTAAACGCTGCGAGGCAAAGAGCGGTGCACTTAAGTATTGATATATTGCTATCAATACCTGGTCCCTGCTATCCTCGCTAAGTTTTTATCCCAGTCCTTTGTTCATTCTTCTTTGCAGTGGCTTTGCTAATGCTCCGTTATCCGAGATTTTCCATGTATTTTTCTCCCAACTGGTAGTATATGCTTGTACGTGCCCATGTAAGATCCCTAGTATTATTATTCATATTCCCTTTGGGTCCACGCTACACTCATGCATTCAGAAAGGTCAGCTCTTCTTAATTTGGAAAATAACCCTGCTTTAAAAATTTAGAGGACAAACAATGGTAGTTATTTTTTAA
This sequence comes from Hetaerina americana, assembly GCF_022747635.1. NCBI lineage: Eukaryota > Metazoa > Arthropoda > Insecta > Odonata > Calopterygidae > Hetaerina > Hetaerina americana. Next base: position 56,739,067 of record NW_027286874.1, on the reverse strand, counting down.
ATCCAGTAAATAAAATGCGTGAAACATGTTTTTGGAAGAATATTGAAGGATTTATGGAATGGGTGATGTTAATAAATTGTATAATGCTAAATAGAACCTGCAAGATTTTTTTCGAAATCGCAATTACTAAAAAATATTAAAACCTATCAACATCGCGCAAAAACTCGCGAAAAAAAATTTTTGAACACCTACTAGAGTACGCTAACAAACTAATTGAATGCTACATCCTGTTCATCCTTTACGTTGCTTATTGACTTCCTCCCTTTATTTTAGACGCTGCTGAGACTTTTGATGGGAATTATTTTCATTTTTTTCGGTCAACTGAACGTGGAACTCCGAAGAAGGAAGGAATTTGAAAAATCACAACGCAGAAGTACACAGAAATGGCAATTATAAATTTTTATCTTGGCTTTATTGCCTCTTTTTCCGCAGAATTCTTCTCTTTGTCATGCCACGGTGGTAATTCAGGTTGCGATATTTTTTTCGTCACATCACATTCTCACGTCCTCAAGCTACTCGCTACTTGGAAGACTCGGGTGGAAAACAACATATGAGTGCCTCGAATCTCCTGACAGCATTCTGACATTTTTTCTACCTCTCCTGCTTTCATGCGAATCCCACTGCAGTCACCATGTCGCTATCACCTGAGTGGCTGGCCAATATTCGGTATGCCTTCTACGATTTCTAAATCCGTACTTCATTCTAATTGTGCCATGACCCTAGATTTTTGCAATATTTTTTGGTATCACTGTTTCAAATAGCTTCTCAAAGCGTAAAATGCCTAAGGGTCACTACGTCACTTCCTCGAAAGGAATAAATGCTGAGATGCCTGCTCTTGAATCTTGCAATTCATATATTTTTCGAATCTAAGTGACGGATTAGCAAAACGATTAAATACTCTGAATATTTTATTAAATTCACGTAGTTAATTGCATATATATATATATATTGTGCAATAACGTAGTAAATTGCATTAAAAGTTAAAGTATGGGATTCATAAATGGCATCAAAGGTTTAAAAGACTCTTATTGCAGAAGTGAGATACCTGATGTTACGTTAGGCCTTGCTCCGCCTACCTTCGTGTACCATTTTCATCCTCAACGGGATCTATTAGATCTTTAGTTGTTACGTCATCTTTCTGTGTTTTCATGCACCCATCGATGGAATCATTCTTGCAGCTTTAGAAATTTACGTCTCAGTTTAGAGTATGGCCTTTCTTAGATATGTCACGTGCTCTAAATTATGTAAGATTGGTTGGATAACCATTATTTATTCCCAGGATTCTTTTGCAAGTGTAATAGATGTAATAACATCGGGTTATGATTGACTTCGGAAATGTATCAATTGCCTAACTTCTTTAAATATATTTACTTCCAGGAGACCAGAAGTTTATAATTTGGGATCTCAGTCTGTATCAATTAGAATATTCTTGTAGAATAGTATTACATTGGAAAGGATTTTAATCGTGAATTCATTCATGAATGTATTGATATACGAATTCGAGAAGACATTTGATCATGTCCTTACATTTTCCCAAGAGTTCTACACCGATCACTCGTTAATAGTATTTAATTGGTGGCTGCAAAGGTAAATTCATTCGTTTCCATTAGTTAGGAGTAAAATTTAAAGCGAATGTCAAATTTTCGATAAGTACAAAAAGGGCTGCAGTAAATAGAAGCATCTTATTATTTTTAATCGGACTTTTTATTTTTGAAATCTTAGAATGTAGAAACTCTAAGAAATAGATGATTTTTTCAAGGGTATTTCCGACATTAATTAGAGTAAAAGACATGTTTTCGGGGAAATCTTCTTCCACCGCTACAATAGTGCTGAATGTTTGCGTCTTAAAAAACTCTTCAATGAGTTAGTTTTTCTAAGGATTCCATTTTATCATCTCTACTTACGAAATAACTCAATGCTCGCTCATAGCATGGTTGGGTGATTATTATAATAATCTCTTTTCTAATAGGAACATTCAGGAAGGAATCAAAATTTTGTCTCACGAAATATCTGACTTGTTTTACGAGGCCCAGCTTTGAGCGGACATGGAGTGAAAGTGGATGGGTGGCAGAATCTCACAGTCGAGATACATTTCCATGCTTCCTCCCTCCAGCCATCCCTCTATTTCTCTTGAGTTTTCTACAAAATAAATTGAAAATTGAACGACAGGGTCGACACGGGGAAGTGAAAAGTAGACGGGGAGAGGGGGAGAAGGCCAACAGTGGAGAGAACCCTCGGATAAAAATCTTCTCCATCTTCCATTTTCCCCTTTTCAGCTCAAAGCAATTAAAAGTCGCTCGAGCCCTTTTCCCTCAGAATTAAAATAGAAATTTTGCTGTTTCACGGGCGGATTTGTTTGATACCGCCGCGCAGTCGTGGCATTGGTTGAATGAAAGTCTTCAAAATGCGGGTTCTGAAGAATTTAAATCCCGGCGGTGAATAAGAAGATATTCCCTTTCCGCTTTCCTCTTTCTCTTTTTCCCTTCGTATCATCTTGCTTCGTTACTCGTCTCGTTAACCATCGCCATTTTCATTATTGGAATTGAGAATTATCCAATTATCCCTCGGCTAAGCGACCATTGGTGTGTAAATCATGATTTTTAATTGTATCCTCCAAATTGAAATTTTCTTTTGATCTTATGATTTTATTTTATCTTTACAAGATTATTTACACTTAACCGAAAATGGCGAAGGATTACAATTATTCTAATGCGGCGTTTTTCAATGCTTAAAAAATTAAGCTAATTCTTTTTGGGATTACATTTCTTATTCCCCGTAATGATTAAGACCAATAAACGGTGTGGATTCATTTTTAGATTCATTTTGCAGGCAAGTAAAAATATTTTGCAATGAAACCTTCATTTGACCTCCAGTTTTAACGAATCCATGGAGAAAAAATTAAAAATAATTAGTAATTGTATCCCGAAAATGACTGTTAGGTCGGTTACCCAATAGCCCAGTGCTGAAAGGTGCTTCTGAACATATTAGTGTGCATTTTCCAAAATGTATATTTATAACATACGGTACCTGTGAAAGTATCTTCAAAATCAATGAAATCGTAATGCCCTGGTCGCCTGTAGAGTAAATATGCCACTAAAATTTATAAATTTATAAATTTAAATATGCCACTAAATAAAAAAGAAAGAAGCGTGGAGAGCAGTGCCACAATTCACGCTTTTTCATACTTTCTTATCTTATTTTAATTATATAATGAATGCTCCTTCGAAAATCATGAGCCATAAACGAGATCAAATGATTCCATCCAACAACCAAGTAAAACGCGGCGATTTTATGCACCTCTTACGGACTCTTACATAAACGAAACCATTGCAGATTTCAATTCTTAGAACCACGTATTCTGCCCTTCCGATAACACATACATTAATGTATTTATTACAGGTGCGTCTTCGAAATAATAGGAAACGTACTAAAATCAATAAATGTATGAACGTTTGGGTAACATTAAATTAAAAATCATTCCGGTGATGAGAGATGTGTGTAATAAAAAATCTAAACAATTCTGATTGCTTCCGCTGTAATCAATGGAGAGGTTGCAACAATTTAAGAGTGTAAAAATCATTCTCCTTTCCCGGGATTCGAACCTGGATCCCTCAATGTCCGTTCGAATCCCGGCCAAAGCGAATGATTTTTAGACTCTGAAAATTTTGCATTGAAGTTCATATTAGCGGAGCACTCCGTTAAAACTTACTGCTGCGGAATTTCGCGCAGTTTCTTTGCAACTTAGAGGTTGGTCTCGTTAGGTGAGAGTAGAGGTCACTTTTTACTCACCTCAACGACTACGATAAATCGCGCATATCAATCACATATTCCCAAAAGGATTAGTCAGTTTCCTTCCCTTTCATTGCCTTTCGGTTTTCCCATGAAGCTCTTGTAAAATGGTTTTAGAAGGTGTTTTCCAATGGATTAGTTTTCCATGGTTTCTCATTTGACATCTGAGCCGTCAACCTTACGGCCAGCGGAACGCTCGACTCATTTTTCCGCTACACCACCGGATTTTCATTTCGTACCAACTTTCGATTTTAAATATAATCCTTGTATCGATTGGTGAAGCTATGCGATAATTTCCAATTCCCCAAAGGCCCTATATTAAAAGTGAATGGAATACGTACACAGCCAGTCTTCAGTTAATAAACGTTCCCAGTGATGAGAGGGCATTGGTTATTTTATTTGCGCAATACAAAAGAACAGACTTAATCTTGTTTAATCAACCTTTTGCTTAATTCTACGTAGATATTTCTATTTTTAATATTTATTTCTGCATGTTTTGTGACTCTACTAAAAATAACTATCATAAATGTTGAAGTGGACAGAGTTCATATATATTTCATGGGATTACGAAATACATACAGAAATATTTATTTTGATTCCCTATCGCCATCTACATTCAAGAAATAGGTAATTTACGATTGACTTTTCCAATGAATGATAGCAGAATAAGAAGTGGCAAAATAATTGGAACATCCTGAGGAACAGTTACTGCGAGGGGACAATAAAGTAAGACAATAAATGGGAAGGAAACCAAGGATGGATAACGTGAAGGTGTTGAAAAGTATCAATGACAGAAACTATAAATAATGATTACGAACCAAATAGTTTAAAGAGCTGATTCAAGGCAATTTTCTAATCGATTACCTTTGAAAATTAATAAAATATGGTTCCAATAAAGCATATTTGTTCATGGTATCGGAATCTCTACGGTCGCATATAAAACTACATGCAATATTTACTGTATAACGACCTCTAAGTATCGTGACCAAGAATAAACCCTTTGCTTTAACGCTGTGAAAATTTCATGGAATAGCTTCTGTTGGTATTTTTAATTTTTGCATTTCACATTGAATTAATTTCGCTCATATTTCTTCAGTTAGAGATAAATTTCGACTTTTCTGAATTCTAGAATATGTTCGTTAAATCTCGCCGTAACTGAATGTATTTCACTTTCGTATCCACTGACTATGTGGATGTTAGCTAAGTAAGTACCCATTTGGTACGTATCTACTTGCTATTTCATTTCTCACCTTCGACTGCGTGTATAATTTAGTGAAATAGCTGACGAAAAATTTAAAGGGATTCAAATTTTTTTTTCATTTCTCCATTTCAAATTTGAATAAAATTTTTTTAGTTTCATTGATCATCCTTGTTGCAAATTACAATGCATTTAGATGAATCTTGGATCATTCAATTTTATATAAAAATCACAATTTATTTTTTCTACGAATACCATGGATTAATGTTTCCTATTACATACAGTAAATGAGCTTCATATTATGAAAGCGCGCTACCCTACTGTTGTGGGAACTTACAGTCCTCTTTAAAATTAATTTTCTTCCGGTCACCTGGTGTATGATCCACATCTATTATCCATCTGCACGCCATCCTCAAAATATTTTTCCCGATTTGAATGAAAAGAAATTCCCTTCGACTAGGGCTACAGTGGAGCAACTTCTCACGGCAATCCTCATTAACCTCAATTTCTAGCCTCACTCCATCGTGCTAAACTTATGGAGAAAATTAATGGAGGAAACGAAATGTTTGACCTCTGAATGGTCTACAAAGATAGATATAGGGGAAGGAGTAAATACGGCAGCGAGTGCGGAGGAGAGATTTGAAGTGAGAGGACAGGCGTACAGATGGACATTGACGGGAGGCAACCATGGGGAGAGAGAATTTCCAATGGAATGAATGGATCGACGCGAATTTCTCACCCTGAACCCCTTGGACCTCCGCACTTTCTCCTACTCCCCCTTCCCCCTTCGTCCGTTCTCACCGTCCACACCTGCCGCTCAAATCACCGACCGATTGTCAAATGAAACCGCTCCGCGATAAGAGGTGATTGAATGGCGGTGACAGCAACCACACGAAGAGGGTGAAGAAGAGTTTTCAGGATGAGAAATGAGAGTAAAACGGACAAGGGAGAAGTTTTACGCTCCAATAATCCTAGGGAATTCAAAATGAAATTATTCACGGTCCATCACGTTAGCAAAATGTTGACACGCGCCCTTGTATTCTCTTAGAAGGTGCCAACAATGATTTTTGATAACCTAAAAGAAAAGAAAGCTCTTGCGGTTTTCAACTAAATAAAGATTTATTTTTATTTAGTTTCTATGAGCTACATCATTTTCGAAAAACACAGTAATCAACCCGAAGATCGGTTTGGTGGGTGGTGGTAGAGTTCACCCAGTACTAAGCCCGATGGCGTGTTAAATTCAAACATCACGGAAGAGGGCCAGTTCCTTTTCCTGTGTCGGTTATCGGCGCCGAAAAATCACATAGCTTGCTTGGAGCTGAAGGGCCCAAAGAGCCTTGGCTGGGAATCGAACCCGGACCCTCCGGTCAGTGGTCCAACGCCCTTCCCCTGAAATAACGCTACCCACATATATCAATATAAAAGTTGCCAGGGGTAATTTTTCGGTTAAGAAAAAATTTGGTAATGGTTTTCCGGAACGAGGCAACCACATATTTACAGGAAAACCTCAAAAATGGTATTCCGGAACCCATGGTGAAAGGCAGCGTTTTCACCATTAGGCATAGGTGGCGAGGACGGAGTGGGTCGGCCCGGCATCACCTGTCACAGCTGCTGGCGAGAGTGAAGTTCACGGTATTGGCCGCAGGACTTCAATGTAGAAAGAAAAGGGATACCACCACATCACTCCCCATAGAAAGAAAGCCTTGTCTTGCATTCATATACAGTAGAATGGAAAGATATGTGTTGCAGTAAACAATCCTATGATTTAAATAGTAATATATATATATATATATATATATATATATATATATATATATATATATATGTATATATGCCGCGTGATGTCATTGCAGTGATGAGATTATTAATAGAGACGAATATAGAATACAACCAGGAGGTATTTGCCTGTTTCGTAGATTTCGAAAAAGCATTTGATAGAGTGAATTGGGAAAAACTAATGAGTATATTAATGAAAATAGGAATAGATTGAAGGGACAGGAGGCTAATCCGCAACCTGTACATGTCTCAGACTGCTCAGGTTCGAGTGGGGAGCGGGGAGTCCGGATGGGCAGTGTTAGGAAGAGGTCTAAGGCAGGGTTGCCCATTATCACCGTTACTGTTCAACCTCTGTGTATGTAGAGGAAATGATTAAAGAGGCATAGGAAGAACTGGAGGCAGGAATGAAAGTGGGCGGGAAATTCATAAAACCATTTAGGTTTGCTCATGACCAAGCTTTAGTTTGTCAGTCAGCCAAGGGGCTGCAAGCATTGCTGAGTGAATTTGAAATTCAGTGTGCGACACATATGGGATGAAAATCAATATTAATAAAACATAAGCGATGCGATTCTCTAGAAATAATAAGGCTGAGCTAAACATTATAATAGGAGGGCAAAAACTAGAGCAGGTAGAACAGTTTACTTATCTCGGTAGTGTTTTGGACCAACACGGTCAAAGTAGAAGAAGAATGGCGCTAGGCAAAGAGGCTTCCACAAGGAGGAGGGAGTTGATGAGAGGGACGTTGAGTAAGGATATTAAGAAAAGACTCGTAAAAACTTTGATATGGAGCGTAGCTATGTACGGCACGGAAACGTAGACATTGAAGCAGGAGGATAGACGTAGACTGGAGGCTTTTGAAATGTGGGTGTGGAGAAGAATGAAGAAGGTGAAATGGACAGAGAAGAAAACAAATGAGGAAGTAATTGGTATGGTGGGCGAAGAAAGGGGTTTGTTTAGAGAAATCCTATGGAGGCAGGAAAAGTGGATGAAGGGTGTACTACCCGGCAGTGGCATGTTGAAGACTGTGATTGAGGGGAGATTGTTAGGTAAATGAAGAAAGGGAAGGAACAGAATAGGGATGTTGCACGGGATGCAGGGAGGAAGAAAGTACTCAGAGATGAAGAGGGATACTGTGTAGAGTAGGATACTGGATTTTGTGTTTTGTTATGAATCACGAAATATTTATTTATTAACTGTGTCTATCCAAAAACCTACCTTAACCGGTAGATTACCTAGTAATATATATATATATATATATATATATATATATATATATATATATAATTATTATTAGGTAATTATTATTGAGTAATGCGTGATATGAATCGTTACAATGGACCAGTGGTATTGTGTTTGGATGCGTTCTATTTTATGTTAATTAGTAAATTGGATAGAAAACATATTCTTTTTCTATGATATCCTGGTGTTTCATATTTTCATAAAAGAATATAATATTATGTACACCTTCATATAGTTATCTTATTTTTACTAGAGTTTCACTTATGTTCCTCTGGTTGTAAGCGTATATTTACAAAAGTCTTTAACGGCATATTTTTTTCCCTTATGATAGAAATTTCATCCGAAATCTTATGTTATTGGACATTTTCTAAATTTAAAATTATAATAAGGAAAGAGTTTGCGATTTTTCAGTAACGTCTTTGACTTCGAGTTAATGGGAAAGAAACTCATTAGAAACTTATTTCTTTGTTTAAAAAATTGAGATTAATTTTGGAGAAATGGCATACTCTTGAAGTATGAAAGGAGAAAGAATACAGAACATAATGGTAGCGATAATTGTTCGTGTGATTATACGTCACGAGAAATTCTCCAAGGAGAGGTTAAAACACCTCGGAGATATTTGCAGAAATGATTCTGAGTGGAATGAGATTCTAATAAGAGGAAAAGATAACGGATTATTGAAGGCGAAAAGGCTCGATATTGATAGCGAAGAGCATTGAAGTTCAAGGCGAACGTACCAAACGACGAATAACAGCTTGAATTCAGGCGGTATAATAATAACTTCTCTGAGATCAAATGTCGGCACGAATACATTTTCCACAAATAATAGATACTTTAAATTTAAGGCGGTAAAAAATTGTATTTAAAAACTTTTAATTGATCCTTAATTTAAATAATTGGTATAAATCCCTATAAATGGAGGTTTGTGAACATTTTGTTGAACTTATAAATTATTCACAATCTTATTTATTTTTTGTAATTTGATGTAACTTTTAACGCATCATTTGTTTATATTCGTCTATGAAGCTTGAAAAGGCACAAAAGATAAAAGAGTCGGCCGGAAATACGTATACAGTATATCAGTATGTGTATAACATTTAGACGGCGCAAAATAAAATATTTAATTAAAACATAAAATAGATAACACGTAAATGACACACACATTTCAGAAAATTTTTAGCTTTATTAAATGTATGTCCTTTTACGTGTTATCTATTTTGTCTTTGTGTTCTATTGTGCCGTCCTATATATCCTATATATTGCTCTCGTGAGTGCTTCTACATCTTCCTTAAATATTATGAGGTGAAAAATGACTAAAACATTGGCTATTATCACTCAAATTGACGTTTATTCACCGCTGAATAATAATTTATACAACTCCCAGGAAGATTTGTTTGAATTGTTGAAAATAAACCCAGTTAATCTTGTCACAAAGACAGGACATGCTCACGTCAAAACCGTTTCATACGAGAGCTTTAAAAACCGTCCACCAAGCATCACTAAGGTATATTTAATCTTTTTGTGCGTCTAGCATCTCTCATATCATAGACACCATCCATGAGACAGGTCCCTTTTATTATCCTGCGACTTTGATGTAGCCAAAAGCCAATTACTAAAAGAGAGGGACACATGAATGAGAACGCACCTCTTTCAGTTTTCCCCTGGGAGATTTTCCCCGTAAACGTGCGTCGGAGGCATCTTGACATAGGCTACTTTAAGATGAAAGGAGTTGGCGAAATGGAGAGGAACAAGGGAGTGAAAGAAGGGCTTACTTACAAGAAACCGGGAGTAAACGACAAAGTGGTTGGCATGGCAGCGGACGAGATGAAGGATATGAAAACAGTTGGAGAGGCCCGTGGGGGTCGAGAGAGAGGGAGAGAGCGGAGGAAAGTCAAGTAAGAGGGTGTTGCAAGGGGAATTGGGGATCGAGGGGCTGAGAAGTGAAGGCTGGGACGGTATGTCATGGCTGGAGGTGGTGGAGAGGAAAAGAAATGGTGAGGTGAAGGGGGAAGAAGAAGGGGGGGATCGGAAGAGGCTGTAAGGAGTGGCGCAGAGGTCCTGTCGGAGGGGGTGCGAGGAGCAGGTGGAGCGGGGAGGGGCATGATGGAGGATGTGGACTGCCTGAGATACGCCTGCAAATCCCTTCTCCTAATCCGGAAAGAAAGTAGGGATATGGAAATTTGTCGTAAGGGTTTGGTCTCCGGGAGCTCTTTGAAGGAGAAGGGACCGTGGGGCGACGACGAGCTGCGAGCTCCAGGGTGCGCGGGCGAAGGGAGAGGAAAGGAAGCGGGGCGGAAAGGGCATTTGGAGTGTGAGGAGGAGGAGCAGTGAGCGTCGGGTGGAGAAGAATGAGGGTTAGAGGGCGTGTGCGAGCGTGTGTGTGTGTGTTCGCGAAAAGGGGGACCTGCCGAGTCTGCGGGGGAGGGATGGAGAGAGGCAGGGAAAGAGATAGGTGAGCAGGCAGGCATGGGTGGAAGCGGCTCTAAGTTAGGCCATAAGAAGTGAGATTCAGGGGATTGGCAGTGTGGGCGTGTAAGTTGAGTTTGGAGAAGGAGGGAAAGAGAGAGAGGTAGAGGAGGCAAGTAAGATTGGGAGGGGGGTGGGCGCGAGGGGGGGGGTAAAGAGAGACGAGATGGAGGTGGCTCCCAATGTTCGGTGGAAGGGATGGTTGTGTGTGTTGGAAGGAAGGTGGGGGAGGGACAAGACGATCCCCCAACATTTCGACCCTACCGACCGGATTATTGCGTCATCCACTCAGGACTCCTCACTCTTCCTACTTGCCCGTGTCCCTTCTGAAACCCCCTTTTTTATACTATTCCTATCCCATCCCGTCTCCCAAAACTCCATTTCCCTCCTCTCCCTCCTCCTCTCTCCACCCCTCCGCCGTGGACTCTCTACCTCTCGCGCGAAGCCGACCCTCCACTTCTCTTCCTGCCAGCGAATCTTCTACCTACTCTCCCCTCCTCCTCCGCCGTCACCCCTCCCTTCTCTCATCTCCAACCCTCTCCACACTTCGTCCTCGTCGTCTCCCGTTTCACGGGTCACCCTGGGTGACAAGGTGTGAAGCGCGTCCGGGTTATCTGAAGGAATGGAATTCCGGAAAATGGTGAAGGGCAAAAAGTGAATGGGAGTCTCCGGAGGAGAGGGCGAGGGGATTTATGCCACTCTAGCGAGGAAGGTACACTCGACTTCCCTCTTCATCAAATGGGGTTTATTAGCATGCCGTTTTCTTCCCCCTGAAACACTGCCTTTAAAAACTGCGATTGCTAAATAATACATTCAATCTTCAACTCGAAGCCACGCTTAAAAAGAATTAGTTTTCGACCGATTATTCTCTGTGCATCAAATTCTTGTTGAATATAATCTTAAAGTTTCACCGAGTTAGGTCCACCTGGAAATTTTCATTCTTATGGGTCAATCTTAACAATAGATGAAGCGAATCTCGGAAATAATTTTGGTTTATGCTTTTCAGCCAAATGTGACTTTTAACATTCTCTATTTAATTTCTGGCCTAGATAGGGTGTTATTCAAGATCTATCACACCATATTTTTTAAAGATACAAAAGTTTACTTTCCAAAAACCCCAACTCCCTTATCTCTTACCCTTTCCTCCTGGTGCTTCACCCTCTGCCAAACACCTTTTTGATGGCTCACAGGGTATTCATGTAGATGTAGAAAGGTCATTGTCATATATAAAAAGATTTTTCATATTTATTTAATCTTAACAGAATTTCATTCAATACAAAATTATTTTTGAACACTAAATCCTTTTTGAAATGTTGGGATTGCTGCAATTTCACAAGAAAACAAAAAGATAAAATGTATTTTCTTTCCTAGGAGGAATTCGGAGAAAGGTCTAGGGACAGCGTACTTAAGTAAACTTCGACTGCCACCATATTGAAATTTTATTAATTCTGATTAGGCTTTACTTTACGCAAACACAATGGAAGGATACACTCATCTCCCACCCCACATTCAATTCAAGCGAGGATGTTCGAGAGAATATCTATGCAGTAATTACTCTCGCCGGAGCGCTTGTAGAGAACGACAAACTGGTATTCCTCCATCACCTTCTCCCGCTAAGCCATACAGCTAGGTAGGAACCAGCCCTGAGTCTATCCCGACGCCGGTTACCCCTAACCGAAAATCATACCATTCTTTGGGGTGCGAATAGATTGGTTTGGAACTGATAAAACAGCTTGGATTGGTTTGATACACCGTAAGTATAATTTTAATCATGAAATAAAACATTTTATGTCAATTATAGGTAGACTAGGGAAATAATTTGTGACAAGTTTCATTTTAATGTGTCTACAGTGAAAGTCTACACATACGGATAACGGAAACTACATGATGCAACTAGTTTCTTGGTAAAAGTATTTTCAGATAATCGAATCGTTTCGTGGCATGTTCATTTCTTTAATTCGTTCATTTCATTTCCACCACGTTTTAACGGGACGGCTCACACGGCGCTGATCGTGACGGAGTCTTTCACCAGAACCAGAACTTCTGTTACCCAGCGGCCACTTTACTCTCCAGACGTGGCTCCGTCAGACGTTTTTTGTTTCCAAAGTAAAAATCAACCTTGAAAGGGCATCGATTCGACTCTATAGCAGACATTAAAACTAATTGCACAGCGGACCTGAAGAGGATCCCTAAGGTGGCTTACCAGGCAAGGTTCAAGAGCTAGAAGAAACGTTGGCAAAGGCTTGTCGTCAGCCAAGGCATGTTCTTTTAGGGTGACAAGGTCGATTTAACTTTATCCGTCGAAATAAAATAATTATAAAAGAGTCCTGTCTTTTTTTTATCACACCTTGTATAATGATATTCTTTGCCTTAGTTTAGACTAATTTCTGCGCATTCTTCTTCAATGTCCACTCACTCGAGCTCACGCATGGAAAGAATCTCCATGTCTTAAACTCGGAACCTGTGATTTGTTTAAAACCCCAGTGCGGGCAATTATTGGAACATCCGAAAGGCACTTTTTGCATCCTTGTAACCAGCTTTTTAATACCGGCGTCGTACCTTTCTCCCACCGCGTCACGAAGCCAACTGAAGACTGGTTCTTGCACTTCCTCGTCTGACTCGAATGTCTGCCCTCCACGGTATTTTATGAGAGCGGGAAACAAGTAGTAGTCACTGGGGGCCACTTCCGGGCTGTAAGGAGGGTGGTCGATGATATCCCAGCCGAATTCATTGAGTAGAATGGTCGTTTGATGTGGCAGGTGCATATTGGTGTGGACGTACATTGTCATGATGCAAACACACTCCTTTGGTGAGACACCTTGTTGTAACTGAGGACCTCCGGCACAATATTCCGCACGGAGAAGTAGCCACTCTCTTCATTAAGGCCTTCCTTTATCTCATGAAGGGTAATCCTCCGGTTATTCCGCAATATCTCGTCAATTAGAGCCACCGTTGATTCCGGCAAACTCGGCTGCCCGGAACGCTGCTCATATTGGATGTTTTGCCGGCCATCGAAAAACTCCCTGCACCTCTTCCGCACATTTTTAATGTCCATACACTTCTCACCGTGCACTTCCACTAACTGGCGATGAATTTACATCGGAGAATCAGTCGTTATTGGCTTCGCGACGCGGAAGGGGAAAGGTACGACGCCGGTATTAAAAAACTGCTTAAAAGGATGCAAAAGGTGAAGGACAGTTAGGTCGACTATGTAGAAAAATGGGTAAATGCTCAAGCTTTATATATATATATATATATATATTATATATATATATATATATGGGGGTGGGGAGAAGGATTGAAAATGAATGCATGATGGAATGTGAATTGGAGCAAAAGGAAAGCAAATGAGAAAAAACTTGGTATGGTGGGAGAGGACAGGTGTTTGTTGGGAGAAATCCTACAGAGGCGGAAAAATGGATGAAGGGCAGTGGGATGTTGAAAACTGTAATGGAGGGTAGAATGTTAGCCAAAGAGGAAAGGATAGGAATAGGATGGGGTTGTTGGACGGGATCAAGGGAGGAAGGAAGTACTCAGAGATGAAGAGGAACCTGATGTAGAGTAGGATACTGGATTTTGTATTTGGTTAGGAAGCACAAATTTTTAATTTGGCCGTTGAGTCCATGCAAAACCTACCGTAACCGGAAGATTACTTAATGACAAATAATGTATGTATGTGTATATATGTATGTATATATAAATATATTCATTTATAAATATAGGTTTTTGCTGATTACTAACAACTATTATCTTCTAGAAATCTTAATAGGTTTAATATTTTCTTCACCCACGGCTACTGTCGTTTTCCAGTTTTACACGGGCGGCACCCTCTTCTCCTCCACCATATTTATAACATCAGTGTTGGCCTTACCTTCTCTAACTCATTCTCCACTTGTATCCCCATCTGAAAACTCTCAACTGCCTCTAGTATTTCATTCATGTAGTTCATACTGTTCTTCCGTAACACTCTTTATTTTACCTCAAAGGTTTCCAAATCCATAGAGCGCTATACTTCATTTTAAATTTTATTATAATATTTTTTCCCAAAACGGTTCTTCTTTGTGTACCATTCATCAATTTTCATCTTATAACCGATTTATTTTTTAACTTAATTATTCTCTTGAATTCCACACTACTATACGCATTTTCCCCTAAAATACTGCTGGATACATTAATCATCTACTTGCTAGTTTAATCATTCCTGATTTAATTCTTAAATTACCTATCTATTTTTCCAGAATCTCTTCATTTTCGTTTCATTGTGATTGATCTTTGTTTCATTATTTCAAATTATTCCTACAAATTACCTAATTCCATTAATATCTTTATGTTGTCTGACTAAATGTCGCTCAGGCATCTTTAAACCTTAAATGCTTAATCATCTCATGGTAGACTTTTATTCCCATCTTGAAGCATTCTGATGATACCAGTGACGAGATCTTTGCATATATTTTGAATAAGCCGGCAGCACAATTCAAGGATATCATACTACCCATCCCAATTCACCCTCAGCTACCCATACCTGTTCGTTCTGATTCACATGAAGATCAAAGTAAAAGAGCATCAGTGAAGAAATAAATCACCTTTCTTTCCAGGTTACGCCCATAATCCAATCTGCCTCCTTCCACAATGCCCACTACTTTCTCTGTCAAAATCCACAAAGCACGCTTAGATTTTCTTTTTTTTGGTATTATTTTTTTTCTTATCGACATTCTTATCCTTACGATGGTGTCACACATTCATCTACCTTTTCTAAACTCATGCTTTTTCCCTGCCTAGCTAATTGTGTGAACTATTATACAACTTTCTATTGATAATCCTCAGAACGACCACATTAGTGTTTAACATAAATTCAAATAATCCCTTCCTTCCATTCTCCACCTTATATCGTAGTTCTACGGGGATATGAATTATAGACTACTTTCTTGTTAGACTTAATCTTCCATAGAACTTTTTCCGTCTATACATTCATTTTTCCCGCATCCTGTATATCCCCGTCTACTTTACATTGCATTCCCATTTGTGAACGGGTAGGTTTAATATCTTGCCATAAAATCTAAATCATAATGAATTGAAGTAAAAATTGTGAAGTGTGTTAAACAATTTGATCTCTGAAAAATTGGTTCCCTTAATTTTGAGTTGACTATAATAGATTAATTTTTATCAAATCAGGCATCTCTCTTGTAGCTCCAACACAAAAATATTATCATGAAAAATACAAAAATGCTCTTGGTAGAAGTAAGAAAATATTTATAAAATATTCAATAATTATTTTCCTCCATGAATTACTTAAGGATTTGGGAAGGAATATAATTCTTACACTTCATGTTACAAAAACAAATTAATTAATAATTCGCTCTCATAAGGGGAGGTTCAATTCTTCTGACGTTATTCTGTTGAATCCTTATCAATAGTAAACTGGTGGTGGTACATTTATCGGAAGTCCATATTTGGAAGAGTCTCAGAATGCCCAAAAAATATTTAATTAGTTTTGACCTTTGTTTACATACTTTTCTTTTGCAATTACATGTGAATTGAAATAAAATCTCGAGAATTATATCAGATCGCTTTCAGATGTTATTAATGGGAAAACGATTAGTTAGGTGATATTGAATCTAATTTCATGATCTGAATACGCAAACTTTCCTTTTTCTATTTCTCTTCGTGAATCGCGGAACGTCTTTTCTGGATATATGAATAAATTTAATTTTTCTGATTTAAGCCTAGAAATATGATGTTTTATTTCAACCTATATGATGATTCCCTAAGGATTTTCATTACATTGTCGCTTTTATTAGGTTATTACGTCTAGTTACGTGGTCAATAAAATTTTCTTTCCATCTTCAAATCGTCTTAAAGAGTGTTCTTTTTCTATTCACAAACTTAATGCGTTGTTTATTAGTTTAAATACTTTTCCAACTTGTTTTTATTCACCTCAAAATTCTCATTTCATTTGCTTTAAATTTATTTAGCTTTAGTTTTCCCAGGGCACAGCCCATTAATCAATTCTCAATACACATTACAATAATACTTTGCAGAAAACTGTTTTCTCTTTTTAATATTAAAATATCTTTTGATAATTTGACTATATTTTTAAAGAAATTCATACTGCGAAACAACTGTTCGTCTTTTAAATGGAGAAATTGTTTGACTTATTCCTTTCGGTATTTTTTTTCCATATGTTTGTTTAAACATATTTCCATGTTACCGTGCAGTTTGTTTTTCTTTTTTTCATCATCAACATGTATCAAAGCTATTATCAATGTTTAAATATCCTAATCGTTCTGCTCTTCAAAAGTCTGCGATATTGCTCATGACTCTAATTAGCGCTATTTTATGCACAAAAACTTTGGTCGTATTCTCCATTTATTTTGAATATCATGATGTTCATCGTTTATTTCTCATTTAGTTTCTCCTATAAACAGGTTGAATAAATAAGGTTCAGTTAAATTGCGTACAACCGTAATTAACTTATTTTCTCTTATTTTGCATCATTCTCCGCATTTTATAATTTTTAAATATGAAAGATAAGTTTTCCAAGGGAGTTTCTGTTCTTCATTATTTGAAATACAGGTAGCGTTCATTTTACTGTGTTAAATGCAGTTTTTTATGTCAATATAAGCCACATGTTTTTTCTGTTTTCATGTCGCAGTTTCATGAACCTGGAATTAGAGAGACTGGAATTTTAGAGATTTAATTTTACTACTGGAATTATGGTGCACTATGGAGCAACATTTTTTTAAAGATAAATTTATGTTTAAACGTAATTTTTCTAAGAAAGCAGATCATCAGCAGGTATACCGGAAATGGCGGACAAAATAAAAATGTCCAAATATTTATCTGCATTAATTTTTTCTTTGAAGTTAATATTTCAATTTTTCATGACAAAGTTAAGAGAATTCATTTATACTTCGCCGAAGTTCTCCGGTTTATGATTATTATTAATTAAGCGGCGCTATCCTAGAATATTGATGAAATACCGAAAATATCACTTCCAGTGGGTAAAGTTTGGACTAAAAACCAAATCAGTTCTTCTCTTGCATGGTATGGACAACATTTTGTGCTGCTCAGATTAATAGATATTTCTTTTACAAAATAATGATAATATAGTTATTGCTTCAAAAACGAACTCTATTACACACCTAGAGAGAAAGAAATCATTCCAATAATGGTCAAATCCTGTCCAATATGCCACATTTTTAATGAAAACAAATACCTACTTTCCCTATTTCTGATGTGGAAGGATTAAAATAATTACAGCACTTAAGGAATTACACTCAAGCACGTTCACTTATACTCAATCTTCAGTTGTGAAGAAATAGCTTTATACCAGTGATAATGGCAAAAAAATATGAAAAAGTAATGAAAATATCTTGCTAAATTAAACTTTAGCTTTTTCATTTATTCTTTAAATAAATTTAAACTGATCTAACATTACTTTCTTTTATTAATACTATACATCTGTGGAAAAACTTAAATCGATATCCTTCGAACCTTTCCAAAAGTCGGATTTTGGAAGTACATGCTGCTGTAAGGGAAATTTAAGAGACTACAAGAATCATTAAATTACGATCGGCCCAAATCCTTAATAACCGTCTGTGAAATCAGCATTTTGATACGATGTCTGTCCTGAAAGTAGCCTCTGTTTTTGTGTGGCGTGATACTTAATGGAGGGATGGTCGTGGTATTACTTCACAGAATAAGTCAGTACACCTCGATCTGCAGTGGTTGGAAGGTCGCGACGCATGTGGTTTGTTTACAGCAGCGAGTCAAAATGAACAGTACCATTTAAATTCCCGCCAAAGTGGGGTCCGTTCAGTGATAAGGTTTTTACTGATAAAAAATTTCAAATATTCTGACATTCATCTGGAAATTTGTGCTTTGCACGGACCAAATGTGATGTGAGAAGATTTGTTCGTTAGTGTTGTCGTTCGTTTAAAAGTGAACGTGCAAATGTCCATGATGACGGAAGTGGCCGCCCCCGTCTGTGGTGAACAATGAACTAACTGTACCTGAAAATTAATGAAAAAGTGCTTGTAAACTGAAGTTCTACGATATCGGAATCCATAAAACGTTTTTCACAGATTTCTAAGACTTACATGAGAGCACGACTGAAAAGTTAGGCTACTACATATTTTATGCTCATCTCGACCTCAATTGGTAAACTAGTTCAGAGACATGACAAATGTTTAAACCTATTTGGCGAATATGTATAAAAATAGTAGATATATGTATATTTTGAGATGAAAATAACTTTTTTGTATCTATTGCAGTGTATTTTTTTATAGCATAACGGAGGTTACTTAGTGTACAGCCCTTGTATTTATTTCGGCAACTATTCGACCAAAGATGTAATAGTACCCTTACCTTAATAACCCTTTCTTTCCTTCTTAGTTGTCTAGTCACACTGTTTTTGTAACATTCCCATTGTCTAGGACTTCGTTAATTTTTGAAAAACACAGTCCTATTTCGCACACATCCTTCCTCAACTCTCTCTAAGTCCCTTCGCCATTTTTCTCGGACAAGAGGAAAGAGCGAGCGAGACGCCGATCCTACACCTACCCAGCTTTTTCATCGCACACACCAACTACCCTTATCCCTTCCACGGAAACCTTTTTCCAGGGGTGATACTGTTGACAAAACTCATCCACTTCCAAGTCCTGCGAGTGGATGAATTCCTCATTCAGCCCTCGACTTTCGCATCACTTTATCCTACCTTTTCTTCAAGACTATTCCGTCGTCCCTCATCGTCCTTCTGCCGTTCCACGCTTGCCATTTTCCCCCTCTTTGAAAGAACGGACAAGGTTCTCTATGCTATAGAATATAAGTTCTTTATTTCTTGATTTCCTTTTTTCATGTTTCTCCCAGATTTTTCCAGTTGAAGAGCACTCCTCCTTAGATGGCTATCTCGTTTGCTGTGAGTATCTGATATGTATTCCGAATAGTCAGTTCTTAGAGAATGTAAGAGATTTTCGTCACTTAAAAAAAGAAGCAATTTTCATCATCGTCCTCAGAAAAATTTAAAGTTGCATTCCTAAGTTTTTTCGTCTTGCACTAACTGGAATTTATGGAACAATTTTAAGTCTTCGCCTAACATTGCGAGACCTTTATGACACGTAATGGTTGTGATTTAGGCACAATTGATAGTCACTCTTTGAGTTGAATCAGTTCCTAGACTAATTGTATACATATTAATTTTGGATGAAATGGACGAATATAGGATACAATAATCACATGTGTGATTTCCTGGCTTGTCGACTGTTTTTGTTAATACCCAAAATAACTAACTTGCAATAACACGTGCATGGTTATTCCATCTAAAAGATTTATCATTTGGAATGGTTAAATTTGTGAGTCAAAAAAATACTAAACTTGAAGTTGCATGGTCAAACGTGGTAGTGGTCTATAAGTAGTTGTCCACAAGCTCAAAGGAGATACTTGAGCATAAAATTAAAGCATGCAATGGTTGTTGTCACTTTTCCAAGAAGAATGAATACCACAGTCACCACTCGTATCGTCAGATAATATATGCCTTAAGTAGGCTTAAGATAAAACCTCTTACTAGACTGTTTGGTTTACCGGGCTTAATGGTTATGTCTCTCCTTTCGGAAATTTTATGCTCCTTTCATCTTTACCTTCTTAATCCGCGATTACATTTTCTCCCTCGCTGTCTTTTGCCAAGCTCTTCAAACCGGATTCGTAAACTTCAGCACCCTTCCCTCTCCATCCACCCACACCTTTCTAAGCCTATGGCTTCTTTGCTCCTCTTTTCATTCCCCCCTCCATTTGACGTCCGTCCTTTTCCAGTTCTTCTTTGGGGCCGAATGTTCTCAAATCGCTTCCCCTCTTCACTGTGGACAAGTGTTCGAAAAGAAATAAAGGAATCCGGAGATTGAAAATTCCGCATCCTCGAAAGTATTTCTCTCTTCTCGTTTTATTTCCCATGCGCAGTCCCCTCTTTCATGGCAAGTCAAACGAGATCTCCTGCAATCCATTGCGATGCAATTTTCACGTTTTACTTCCGAAGCAAGAGTCATATCCGTCCTGTCATGTCTTCTCCCAAACTTCTTCCTGCTTCCTCAAAATATTTTGATATCCAGGTTTACCTTGCGCCCAAGAGTCAGAATTTATGTGTAGCCTGGAGGTGCAATTGATGGAGATTCAAAATGGATTTAAAGAACGGTCTCTCGAGAAAATATAGATTTTCCATTAAAGTAAATATCTGGAAGATAAATTTGACTGTAGTAAATCTTACGTGGCTGAAATTTAAAACAAGAAAAATAATGAACACTCATATTGTTCTGAATACCTTTCGACTATCAGTTTTAGTTCTGGGTTCATAACTTAAGATTATTTTTGAAAACTTTTCACATAATTTAAAACGATTTAGCAATTAGAGGAGAAAGAGATGGCGACTTTTGGAGGTTACGATATCTTGCATTCATGTGGTGGTGAGACTTTCACTGAAAATACTGTCTCATATTACTTCTCGTGTGTGGATAATGGATATAATTCTTCGTTTTGATAGCACTCTTACTCTCTGTTGAGAGTTTGTGTATTTTTCGTGTTACTTTTTTTGCAGAAATAATCAATGTGTATACAAGCGATTTAAAATGACTACCTTCTTCAAGAAGATGAGAGGTCTGGTAACAATTCGCAGTTTTGAGAGCGTATTTTTCAATCATGACGAGGAGTGTAAGGAAAATAACCTGTAGTGAAGAAAGGTGCTCTAAATGAATTGAAATGAATAGAGGGAATGGAACTGAGTAGTAGTGAATTGTATCAAGTATCAAAAATAAATAAAAAGTTAATTTATTTTCATTTGCCTTCCTGTTTTCTATTTATTTGATCATATTTCCAGTTTACACCGACAACCTGGTACGGATCGCCAGTATGTCACCATGAATTATTAAAAATCTTAACATTTTAACCTGCCACGAGAATTTTTTTTCCAAATATTTTATATCATAATTAAGGAATTTTTCTTATTTTGAAGAATATGGAAGAACATATGGCAGTGCAAAATTATTTTTCAGTCAAAGTTGTAAAAAATCCAAAATACCGTTCATTCTTATGTTACGTGTATACGTATGTCCTTTTTAATCACCACCAACTTTTAGTAAATATATATATATATATATATATATATATATATATATATATATATATATATATATATATATATATATATATATTCTCACTAGGAGTGTTAAGCACTATAAGTGTTTCTTTTTAACTTTCAAAACTGCTCTTGATCGGAATATGGGCTTTATGACTCAGTGCTTCACTTATGCATGACTTACTTTCAACTTCTCATTGTAAGGAAAATAATGAAGGTTTTTCAACCAATAACCATGAGAAATTACCCACTAGATCTTGACCTATGTCACGGGCCGGTAGCTGCGGAAAATATATTGAAGTGTTGATCTCTGGTTAGGAATATTTTGTTAAATAAATTACATAGCTAAGAAAAATTCCTATGAAAAATGTTCTTATCTTCAGACTAAGTAAGTGCTAATGCGTGGGAGTTCATTTAGAACAAACCAATGCCTGTAGAGTTAGTTCTCTAAAATATTAAATTGGGAATACAGTTATATCGTTATTGAATTGCGCGTACTTCATGTTATCTAGAAAAAATTGTACTTTCCTTCATTTATGCAAGAAAATGTGAATTCTCTCAGAATTTTATAAGTGGCATAGTTATCATAAATCTCCTAATATAATCAATTATTTTATATCCACTTTTTAGAACTTTCTCTACTTTCAAACATCATTTTAGTCACATTTTTATGCAAAATTTATTTATTTTTAATATAACTTGAGAGTAAGGCCAACTTCAGCAATACTTGCAAATATTTATTCCATCATCGCATTGGTACATTCTCTCCGCGTATTCTCTCGAATGATCTATTTTTTCCAAAATCTTCTTCAGGTAGATACTCGTACTTACATTTACGTCTCTTTCAAGATCTCTTTTTATTCATTTATTGTGCGGGGAATCCTGTATCAAATCTCTCAGGGTCGTTTACACTTTGATATATAAAATGCTGGGAATGAGTCTCAAAAATCACGCGTTTCAGCTCTCTGAGAGAGATTTCAACTCTTACTACTACCAATGTGGCCGTCATCTTGGAAGTTATGGTTTCACTTTGAATATCTTTTCACTGAGAAATTTAACGGGGTTTTTATATCCTGGCAGATGTCTCTCAAATCTGCATGAATGGTTGTAAATGAGAAAATTTAAAAGTAGCTAAAATTCATTAACAGATAACATCTCTCCATTAAAGGAGATTTTAAGTCTAAAGTGATGCAATTTGAAACTCATTGCCTTCGGCTTAATGAGACTGTAATAATATGTATTCGCAAAACTTCTCACTTGTCTGAAATTGCTTTATTTACACATTTCATTACCTTATTGCCAAAGGAAATCTAATAATTCAAATTCTACCATTTGCGCTTTGCATAAGTTAACGTAAGCAATTAAGAGGCACATTTTGTTAGCAGTGGTCATTTTCCCTACACTCTTCTTACGCACCTTAGGCAGTTAAAACTTTTTTATGCCGCATTAAAAGTTTTCCTGGACTTTCTCTCGCCTATTACTTTAATCATACTTTGAAATCTTCAATTTAAAAAAGGTGTTTTTCACATTTTTTCGCATAACGATTTTCCACGAGTTCTAAATGTAACAAGGTATGAATTGCATAAAGTTGATAGCAAACATTTTGGAGACAACTCTATGAAAAGGATGAGTTTTCTTTTTACCCACCCACATTCTTTCGGACTTGATCAAATAATTTTAATATGTCCCATTTTTTCTTTCCAGTCACTCCCCCTTGTTCTCTCAATCTTTATTCTCTCCGCATCCCTCTCGCTCTCGTGTGACTTCTGAACTTGCACTTTGTCTGTACTTCAGGGGACGTCTTTCCGCTCTCATCTCCCTTTTTCCCCCTCATCTCTCTCCCACCTCGTCTTATCTCCGTTTCCGTTTCGTCTCCATCCTTCCCCCGATTTTCCACCCGCAAAAATTCCTTTGATTCTGTCTTTTCTTTTTTTTTTAGCAGAAACCATTCTCTATTCTGTGTGGCATCCTTCTTTGCATTGTCGTCTTTCCTTCGGAGAAAACTCACCCCCACATACCCTGCCTCACCCCATGCGTATCCACACGAGTAGTGGGGGCTGGGCTAGTTGGAGAGGGAGGGAGGCAGAGAACGAGCGAAGGCTATGAGCGCTGTGCTCTGGGAGATAAAAAAAATAAACGTTGGAGGAAGGTTCTCACCTCGAGACATGGACAGTTGGAGAAGGACACTATGCATTGACTTACAAGGGGAGCTAGGTACGTAGTACACTTCACTTCAATTTATACGCTCGTCACGTACTTCAGCCCCTTCTGATTTTTTTTCAACACTCCCTAGAGCCTACTTAAAACTCTGTGTTGCTATGCATGGGGTTTTCGTGTTCTGCAAGGTACGGAGTTGATGCAGATAAAGAATATTGGTACGTATATTATTTATTGGTTTAACAAAGGAATGACTCTGTCACAGACAATGAATTTTGCATCATATTATGGACATGGAATGAATTCGAACATTTTCTTGATAACGTTTAGCCATTTAGTGCTGTTTATCCAACGTGGGGTCGCAATAACCATTCTAAATATTGACGAAATATATTGTAGGAAATATACGCTATCATTTACGTCTTACAGCAAATATACTTCCGGAAGTCTTACTGCCAATTGCTTCTTATTATTCAGAATTAATCATAAATTTTCTATTCAATGTAAATTATTCATAAACATAACATTGTCTGATGGAGCTTTTTTGGAAAAGAAGACATGAGTCGATATCAGGGATCAACAGATTGATAAGATAGAGACAAAGGTGAAATGGGTGGAGATAAAGTTTCCGGAGATAAAGGTACCACGGGATAGAACTAGAAAAATATTAACATCTTTGTGGAAACAATAGAGGAGAGTGAGGGCATAGGAAAATCATTCCGGGAAGTGGATGAAGGTTAGGATATAATATGCAAGTAGGGAAATAAGAGCCGGAATGCGAGGAGAGGGAGTGGGGACGCGTGTGAAGGAGAGAGGCAAGAGGTTGATCCCCGGAGAATTCCTTCGAGAGACTCACTCCATGGTGGTCTGACTCACACCCAACCTCTCCCCAGCCTCCCTCTCCCTCTCGCCTCACCTTAGCCAAAAAAACCTCTCCCTATCAACCCACTCCGTCCCACCCGCTACCATTTTCTCTCTCTCTAGTCACTATCTCTACCTTGCCCCATCGGCTACGTCCCCAAACGTATCCCCCTCCTTATCTTCCGTCCCCGAAGGTTCCCCGTCCCTTTGCTCCCGCCACTGCCACTTCCCTACCCTTCTAGGGATCCGGCCTATTCCTGCACCTCCGCCGCCGCCGTTGTTCGAAGCAAACTCCTCCGCCCCCTCCCATCCAGGGCTCACCTTCTCCAACCCCTTTACACGCCAACCTCTCCCGTCATCTTTCATCTGAGGTCCCTTCTCTCCCTGCTGTCTCCTCCACTGTCCGTCCTCACGCGGCACCGGGCCAGTTCCCCTACCCTCATGTTTTCCTTCTCCACCACTCAACCCACGCTCTTTTTCTTCTCGATCTTCGACCACCATTCGATATTGAGTTCCGGCGACTCTTGACGGGGGTTCGAGTGATTGTTTCAACCAAACCAAATGTCTCCTGAGATGAGCTCCGCACAATTAACAAAGAATATTAACAACGGATAATGTGGAGGTGTCGTTATACGTAAAGTGAGTGATAGAGTTAGAAGCATTGTTTGGTACTTGCGCTCGAACAGCACGGATATTCAAGTTGTTGGAGAACAGTGCCTTCAAACATTCGGAATGCTGTGGTATATAATACGACTTAAAGAAAGTATTCTCCACCTTCACATTTTTCTTTGATCGTTATCTTGAATAATCCTCATGAAGATGTAATGACAACGTACAACTAATCTACTGTTTTCTAACTACACTGCATTAACACTATTTCATATGGTATGCCACTTTGCTGTGTTTAGAAGCCATATATTATTTAGGCTATTAAACTAAATGTTATATCACATCCAAATTAAACACAATATATTAATACTATTACAGAACACTATGCTATGCATCTTATATATAAATATTCGAAAATATCAAATTTCCAACGACTTGGCATCATATTAATTAATTTCACAATACTGATATGTGTAAATTTAAAGTATTATTAATATTAATATCACAATAATAAAATAAATATATATATACACATGAAATGATATATGTATATACATACACATACACGTATACATATGTAACCTGTAAACATCTATGCACACATACATACTTACATACAAACACATACGAAGCAAGCTTTCTTCCCCTTAGGCCGTTTCACTTACCCAAAACACACTTCTTCTCATAATTCCTCATTTGATAGTTGTTCCTAAGTTTAAATAAATGCTCTGCTCCTGGTCGTCCATTGGAATGAGTTTAGTGCAGATCTTTCGTATTGTCCAATTATCAGTAATAATGGTATGCACCGTCTTCTTATCAATGCCAATACGATCTGTAATCATGCGCACACTTAACAAACGGTCTGAATTCAGCACTTCCGCACATGTCAGGAAAAATCCGATACCTAAACTTTTTATGCAAACCTCGTATCTACCTTAGTATACATTCGCCTATTGTGGTTTTCGCTATGATAAAGCCGTGTCTCCTTCATAACTCCATTGCATTCTTCCTATGGCCAATCGTTGATCCCAAACCGTGCCCTCGATCTCGTTCGTGTGAGCCCCGCTTAATGCCTGTACAACCGAATGCCCTAACTCCCCTTCAGTGAAATCACGTATTTTTCGGGGATCAAGATGGTGCTGGGGCTAACGTATTGGCTTCCCACCCAGAGGGCTCGGGTTCAAATCAGGCAATTCAGGCAATGGAATGTTGGCGCCTTTCGTTAAGAGTAGGCTAATGCCGACGCCGGGTTTCTCTCCACCCTTCATCCTTTCCTGTCCATCCCCTATGGCGCAAATGGCCTCAGCTGTCGGTCGCCTCCCCTAAATACTACTACTATGTATTTTTCTCTCTCCATGCTTCCAACACCGTCATTTCATGGAAGATGCGTATGCTTTTTCTCATCCTACCTCGCTTGTTCAACATTCTCTCTTCAACCTCTACCCTCAACATTCCATTGCCTTTCAGTATTATTTTCGAGTTTACCTCAACAGCCTACTCTCTTCTCTTGTCATGACAATCAATCCTTCGTTGTTTTCCTTTCGGTCTGTTTTATTTATTCATCTCTTCTGCACATCAACATCTTAAAAGTCTCCGATGTTCTTTTGTCCTCTTAAATGAGTGACTAAAAGGCAAGCACATATCAAAAATCGTAACTTTTGGAGTCTTAAAAAACTTCGCTCAACATTAATGTTTTTGCTAATCTTATCTTTACATCTGTATTTGATGCCCATGATATTAAAACACTCTCTTTATGATGATTTATCTTTCTAACATTAAAATATCTTTAAAAAAGCTCATTTATCTCACAAACTGCTTTTCAACACCTTTATTATCATTATAAAACCGGTAAATATGTAAGTTTTACTCTGCGTTCCCACATTATCACTTCATCTCGAAAATCAAGGTAAAATTTGACACTTCGAATTTGGTGAGAGAATTGGAATGGTTTATTATTTGGGGAATACGCTTTTTGAATAATTTCTACACCCTCTGTAAAGAATGTTTGCGAGTGCACAATTTCATTTGAAGAAATGTGTCTTTTAGTGGCATTCTCATTCAAGGTAGGTATAATCTTGAGTTGTTATGTTACGACAGGGAATAAACTGATATTTTTACTTATTTCTTCTGTTTGCTTTATCTTTTCATTCCTACTTCTTTCGCGTGTGGCAAATTAATGCATTTTTACGTGAATTCTCTTCTTCTACGCAGAAGTAATATTTTTGCCTAAAACGTTATGCCTACTCTTTTTTCAAATATGCTTCGAAAACCCATGGTGACATAAAAAATACTTGTTGCACACCATATCTCATTGAAAATGAATGGCTGAATGTCATACACACTGCTACACTTGTCGCACGAATTTCATGCATCGCTTTTGTAGCATTAAATATTTATGTTCAAACCATGTCATTTCAAAACCTTAAATATTCCTCTGTTTATCGCATTCGTCCTCTGAATAAAAAATAAAAAAAACAGAACAAATTTGGCTAAATACAATAGCCTCACATTTAATACACTTTTAGGTAGTTCCTGCAATGAAATTAATGATCCGTATACCCTACGCAAGCCGAAACCACATTGTGCTCAAAGGTTACTAAATTGGATTTTGTTCGATAATTAGTTACATTTCTTATTTTTTCGCTTATCACATTGTGAACTTATTCCCCGGTGTAAGGGTATTTCCCGATATTTATTGCTAATTAATCGTATAAACTCTTCATCTAGGAGAATGATTTTCTGGTGGTATAAGACATGAGTTATTATCCAAATATTTGTGTGTACTCTTACCACTACTAATAATATTCTATAACTCGCCTTTCTTCTTACTTTTCTATTTAGTAGGTTGACTACTCCAATTTCACTTCCTTCTGAACCACCATTTCTTCGTAAATACGTTCGATTGATCCCCAATGCCACTCCCTTCGCACAAATCTGGAACTTATTTACTTCCCTTTTCGTTTCTTTCTTGATACTTTCATGTCCATTTCTATGCTTCAATTTCCGTAACATTTTAAGTTACCCACTATACCACCTCTCTCTTCTTTACTTCCTATCCAGTGGTCCCAGTTGAGTAATTGTAAGGATTCATTAACCTCCTGCGTCCATATTAGAAATAATTGACCGATATTAAGAATTAGCATCATAATCAATTAACTAATCATTTAAACTAAGAGCCAATTACCAAGAGTTCCACTCGTACAGATCTAGTGGTTATCGGAAAATGAAAGTCCTTTCACCACAACATAATAGTAGGTTCTTGAACTTAAACAATTACAGTTTTCAACATATTAATATTTTGTTCAAAGATTGATTAGTTTTTCAAATTTTCCTAGACATTTTTCAATGCATATCTTATCTTCTCTATTTACATTTCATTGTAACATTTTACATCAATTTTTCATTAGGATATAAATGAAAAATTACAAAAAACATAAAAATATTGGTAGAGAAAATAGCAAAATAGCAGACATCTAATTTCCTATCGCATTTAATTTCGACTTGTAAAGCCTGGTTCGTCATCTAAGCGTATTTTCTCAACGTGATTTGTTAGAAAAACATGGGAAAAGATGCCGGCTTCAGTCTTCGCTTAAATTTTCTTAATTAGCTTAAATTTTCCGGTTGATTCCAAAAGTTTTGTCTTGCTTCCTGTACTCAATTGAATGGTTTTCCCGCGTTTTGTTTCGTGGTTCATGAAAGAGGAACCAAAAATAAAAAAAATAATGCCATTCCAGATCACTAATAGTACAATGTACAAAGTTATAATGCAATGTCATTAAAAGTTCAGAGTCACGTGTACCATAAAGTTTTGATATTTACTTTGATATAACTCTCATTATGATCCCTCTTCCATCATTATCAGATATTATATTAAATTTAGAGGCATTAAATACTTTGGCTGTTCCAAGTGTGCATATTATTGTATATCAGTCAATATTTAAATACGTATATTGTCATGTAATTTTGTATCACAAATTGCTGAAGAGGGCATGTTTTATAGACCCTCA
This sequence comes from Hetaerina americana, assembly GCF_022747635.1. Taxonomy (NCBI): domain Eukaryota; kingdom Metazoa; phylum Arthropoda; class Insecta; order Odonata; family Calopterygidae; genus Hetaerina; species Hetaerina americana. The sequence goes on along the minus strand of NW_027286874.1, from coordinate 56,709,846 downwards.
GTTTACTAAATGGATTTTCAATGTCCGTTATTTTTCCGTTAAACAATGGATATTTAGACGAAGGTTCATTCTACTGAAGTGAAAGTTTTTTAATAAATGCTTTACACCTGCTTTTTCTGTGCATATGAATTTTATTTATGGCTTCTTTGTGTATTTTGTGGCAATTGGATGCAATTTTTTGGATTACAAACGTTGGACGCCTGAAAATAGAGGCAGCGACATTTTTAAATACATTTTGGAATGCGTTTTAAGCACTGAATTATTTTTCAATAGTTAATAAGATGTATTAATCCTTTACCACTGATTAATTTTCTTTTGAAGCGTTGCATTAGGCAGCCATGCCCTTTAAAACTGTTAATATTATCCTATTTTTTTCTGTTTCTGCGATAAACTGATTATGTAAAAAACATGAATTGGAACGGAAACGGTTAAATTTCTATCATTGCAAGATGCCTCCGTGATACGTTTCTTAAGTATATGGAGTGACGCTCAATTCTGCTATTTTTTTCAACCCTCCCCTACCACTTCACATTCTTTTGTAGCATGGTAGAGATAACCGAAACAGTCATAAGAGTCTATCAAAGAATATACGTTCAAAACTGGAAATGGCGAAATGAGGATGGAAAGAAATCGTTGCAAGTAGTGAGATCAGAGGGGAGAGATACGGAGGAATACAAGATAAAAATAAAACAGAATTACTTGACGTCAAAGAAGAATATATTTCAGGATTCGTATTAGAGAGAAGATATCTCCCTCTGCAAAGCCAAGATCGAGTCATACTTCAGCCAGAGGAAGTAATGAACGAGAAAGCTCAAGTTATATATAATGTGTGCATGTGTGTGTATTGAAGGGGTGGAATCAGGACGCAGTAGGGTGGCGCAAGAAAGCAAAGGGAAGAAGCGGGCAAGGGAGAGAAAGAAAGAGAGAGATATAGAGAGAGGGTAAGGGGAACGGGAGACGGTTTGCTTGCCTCCAGGAATGCCTCGAGAACACTGGCGATCGTCCAGGGAGCCCCGGTTGACTAAGGGGTTGACGAGAGGGCGAAAGAAGGATGATCGCAGCCGTGACCTCCAGCGCCCTCATCTCCCCTGTCTTATCCCAACCGTCCTCCCTCTCCGACTTTGCTCCCCTCCCTTACACCCCATCACATGTCGGACTCCCCCCCCTCGTCTCCCCGCTTCAAACTCCCCTTCTCTGTCGATCTACTCAACTTTCCCTCAGTCTCCCCAAGCGTCGAGTTCACATCGCCAAGAGCTCTATCCCGTTCCTTTAAGAATACTTCCTCCCCTTCTATTTCCTTCCTTACTCCTTATCTCTCCTTTCTACGACCTCTCTACTCTCTCAAACGTGCCATTCCTTTTTTATTCTCAGAGGTTTGTAGGTTTCTTCTCTCCTAATTTACAATATTTTTTATTTGATTTGGGCACGAAAACTTTGAAATTATATTCCTCTCATTTTCTTTTACCTGGCTAAAAATCGTCCAGCCAATACCTTCGGTTGGTTGATCTGAGTGTTCCCCTGTTGGTCTCCTTCCTGTTTTATAGTATAGTCGCTTTTACATAATACCATTTCTTCCTTATTTGATTCTTTTGGATAATTAATAACCAATAGGAAATTCGCATTTTTTTGTTGATAACACTTGCTAGGTTACGATACATAATGCAAGGACCCTAACTCAAGAATTTTGATGTCCATGCATGCATAGCCCTTTATGTATTTAAAATCTTAAATATATCTTTGTTACGCATGTAATATTTTTAAACTTCTATATCTGAGCAATAAGGTTTTGAACCAAACTGTCACAACTTCCCCGAGGGTCCATCCATTGCTCCTTTTTTCTTTGCGCATTCATTTTTGCACATTTTAAATTTGCGAGGTATTTGTGCCCATACCACGCACAGAGCAAACTCTCAAGTAGCTAAATTTTGATTCAATTTTATACTTGCTACATGCAATGTGCGGATGAATTGTTTTCTGGATCTGTCCTGATTATAAGTAGAGCAAATCCGGGAAGAGAATTATAGCAAATCAAAATACAAATGACTGAAATTCTTCAAATAAGCACCATTTTGCATCAATACACCGGTGCCAATGCCTCTGTCAGTTGTGGTACTCTTTCTGGTAGGCGTTGACGCGGCAGGAGCCTCGTTCAGGTACCTCCTCTTCACGGCCTCTTTGGCGTTATAGAGCGTTCCAAAATAGTTGTCATTCAAGCTTCCTTTTACTTTTGGGAACAAAAAGAAGTCCAGTGGCACTATGAGATCCTCTCCTCTTTTGTTATATCTACATGCATGTGAACACACACAAGCACACACATACACACATGTGTGTATATATATATATATATATATATATATATATATATATATACACACATATATATATATATATATATATATATATATATATATATATATATATATATATATATATATATATATATATATATAAGAAGGCGGCGGAATAGAGTGCTGAAACGGATAAAAAACGCAAGAATATTTCCTTGACCGGGAGTTGAGCCATTAAGGAAACGTAAATTACTTGAATCTGCAGGGGGGTTATTGCAACCCAGTGCCCCAATTCTTTGGTCAGGAGATAGCGTTCGGGAGTTATTTTACCCACCAAAGGAGAAATAGATGAGGACACAAGAGGTAAAGGTAGTTCGGGAAAGCAACTATTCAACGTCATAAAGGACAGGAACAGTGTGTTCAGTAAAACATCAAATATTGAGTTAATATTTGTTCAAATTTTTAGGATTTAGAAATGTTTCCAGCATTTCATCTCTCTACGTTTTTATTACATGGATGAATATTGGTGGTTGGAAGATCAGACAATTCGACGCTCCTCTACGAATCCTGGAGAAATGAGACCGTGGTGCGGAGACTGAACATTGCTGGCGCTTTGCCGCAGGCACTGAAGATGAAGGTGATGAGGATTGTCTTCCGCACGGGACGTGGAGGGTCGTCAGGAATGGACCTGTCGGTGAAGAGACCTTGGGAATCAAAGGTTCTCTACCTAGTGCTCTGTGCTCATACAAAGGCATTTGCGGCCCTAAGTCGGCTCCAGCCGATTACTCACCCACCTCTCCTGAGCATGAATACGAAGCGTCGACTTTACCGTGCGTGCGTGTTGCCCGTTATCACATACGCAGCACCGGTATGGTCAGGAGTGCCGCGAACGAGTCTTGCTCGAATCCAAGGGGTACAGAACTCTGCCCTTCGCTGCATCTTGGGACGTGGTCGTTATTACTGCGTCTGCAAAATGCATTGAGATAACCTTCTGCCGAAAATCTCGCGTATAGTTTTCGAGAAAGCAGCGGAATCGGAGGTGCTCCTCGTACATAAGATTGCCGACATTCAAGTCTGGTCGTGGGACTGTCATAACCGTCCCATAGCCAGCAGGCAGCAGATTCTTGGACACAGCAGGAGAGGAGACCAAGGAGAAGAAACCAAGACTGTTTTGAGCAGGGAGGAATAAGATCGTTTTGACGATGCAGAGAAGTTCTCCCCACCTTAGTGACGTTGGCGAATGGAAAAGGAAAATGCCGCGGTCACGCAATGGACCGAGGTGAAACACTATAGGATTTTTTCGCCGAGTGTCCTATACGTAAAATACGAGTGCTGTTTAGAAAGTAACTAACAATTCGGCCTAGCGTTGCGGTAGGTAGAACTATAACCACTATCTTGGTGTTTAAACGTCCCCTACACTCAGTAGGCATCCTCCTGTGTTGGTGTACACTCTGTGGTCCTTCTACTCTGCTCACTGCCAACTGTTAAAATTTGAGTGAGTTGTGAAGTTCAATCTGTGATTAGGTTTTTACTGGCAAAAAACCGTACTCCAATTGAATTCCATGGGCAACTTTGTGAATTGCGCGTAGGCGGAATAATGAATGAAGGCGGAGTGAGGTTATGGTGCGTAGTTAAAAAATGGCAACACCAATGTTCACGACGAGGACCTCAGTGGTCGGCATAGTCTTGTGACGGATGACCTTACTGTAAAAATCAACGAACATATTCGTAAAAATCATCAATTTACGATTACGGACCTTTCACTTCATTATCTTAAAATTTTACGGTGTTAAGTCCACGGCATGAAACTGTAATTGGGAGGCTAAGGAATTTTGGCTATTGGCGACGGGTTACTTCATAGACGGAATACTAAACCTTGTGTATCGTCTTGATAAATGTCCAATTTGAATGAAAATATGTTAAAAAAGGTTTAAGAATGTGTGTTTTAAATGTTTATAATAAAACTTTGTCTTTTAACTTGGTTAATATTTTATTTCAAAACGCAAGTTACTTTTTAGACAGTCCTCGTAGTCGTTTGGCAAACTTTCAGCTGTTTTAATTGCACGGCCATGAATGAAGTCACCACAATTATTCTGAAATCGCCACACTCAATCAGTTTGATCGCTTTTACCCTGTTTTGCCTCTTAAAATAAGTATTCGCAAGTGATAGAAGCTTGAATACAAAATTGCTGCTTTCTCCTTTTGCCTTAAATAATTTTATGTTTCAGTAAACGAAATGTTTTACTCATTCTGATCACGGTGCTTCTTCTTCACTGTCCTTGCTCTTAGTTTTTGTTCAGAAGTTGCTTTCACTTCTAGCTTTCCCCTTCTTCCTTTCGGAACTACGGCGTCTGTCTCATTCCCATCACGCGTCTAGAATCAACTTTGGGATCTTCCTCCTCCCCATCTCTACTTTTCTTTCTCTCTAGACAATACACGCGCCTTTAACTATTCACACATTCCTCTACTAGCCTCCATTGGAAACCAACTACATATACTTTTTGCGTGAACTGCCGCAGTGACCACGCAGCCCCAAATGCAGCAGCAATCTTGATTAACCTTGGCCATAGGAGTTCAAAAGGGTGGCTGGTCTGAGTGCTGGTGGAGGCAACTTATTTTAAGGGAAGATGGTTGGGGAAAGATCGAGTGGCGGATGGACTTAAGGGTGTTCTCGTTTGAATTAATAGTTGAAAATTGAAGGACTTTGGGTTCGGACGATGCCTTTAAAATGATATATCGTCAATATCTTTGAATCGATTATCTGTACATGCATATGGGTATGATTGAGAATAAGGTCAATATATTATTTACCAGAGCATTTCGTAGACTCGTAGCACCAATAGCACGTAAAGATTGGTCATATATAGAGAATTGTATTAATTCATTTTAAGATTATAACCATTAACTCAGTAATCAATCCGAAGGTCAATTTGGTAAATGATGGTAGAGTTCACACAGTGTTAAACCCGACGGAGTGTGAAATTTGCACATCAGGGTAGAAGGACCAGTTCCTTTTCCTGTGCCGGTTATGGTTTCCCAGGAACACCTGGTACCCGAAAAATCACATAGCTTGGGTGGAGCTGCCGGTGCCTAGAGACTTACCGGAAAATCGAACCTGTGACCCTCCGGTCAGCAGTCCAACGCTCCACCCCCTGAACTACCGCGATCCACATTAAGATTATCTCATATTTATATTTTTCTGATGAGCTAATTATTAGTCTGGCCTAAAGAAACATTGCTAACGGAATATCTAATCAGCATACAAATAATTTGCATCTTTGAGTTAATTGACGATTGATATGAGGTAAAATATTTTTCAACAAGTCATTCGACGGCTGAGCTAAGACATTTTTGTTGCCAATTAAAATTAACTGAAAAAATACTTTTAAAATTTTACAGATAACATTTTCACATGTTTTTATGATCAAAAATTTTTTTTACATAATTTTACAATGTTAAATTTTTTTTTAATATATCGTAAATGACAAGTGTGGTTTGATCAAAAATTTGATCGTGCACAATAATACCTGACTTTTACTTTCGAATGGTTTGAAAGCCAGTGTGATTCTTGCCAAATGTACCAGGTTTAAATACAAATGCAAAAAAAGTTGAGAAATGCATTTCTGTAATTAGAATAATAAAAAAATATTTTAACTGCATTTTTGAATATGTTTAACATACAAGATATCTCCTTCATTATCACTTACATAATTTCAAAATCACTCAGGATGAAATCTTTGCTCGCGAAAAAGTTACAAAAAACTTCTATGAAAAATATCCCGTTTCTTTTAAATTGTCTAACTCTCTTCTCTCACTATTCAGAATCGTCAAGTGTCTTTGGTGTTTTTCTGCGTATATTACCCTTCATCTTTCAATATGCCTAATAGCTCCGTTACATTTTAGGTCTCAGAAGCACCTGATTCGGTTACTATTCACCTAAAGAGTCATTTTGTTCCCCATGGATATTATTATCAAACTCCTCCTTTTTTCTATGTCCTAGTATTTTTTTGCTATAATCTGTTTTTCCGTGTATTCATTGGAATGTGAGCCTACTCATTTTGTTTGTTTAGTGGGTTCCCGTTTAACATTCGTGAGCAGTTTTTGGTTCAAAGTTCATGCTCTTCCTTTAATCATCTATTAATGCTAAAATGGAATGATCGGTCAATTGATTTCCACATTTTTCGGGCTGCGTCCGCGTATGTCGTTTAAAAGTACAACAGTTTCGCCAGCTATCCTGCTGGCGTCCTCAGGTCAAGGATGAAAAGAAGCTTGTTGTCCCGTCTTATATAGGAAAAATCCGGCGCCAATACCGGGAAATTTCTTGGCCAATCAGGGAACGTCCTCATATTTGCGCGGAATTATTCGTTTCCACGCACTGTGGAGTGGATATCCAACCTCTCTGTTAAAATTTTCTGGCCTTTTAACGATTTCAATGGCCTCTCTGATTATTCTCTGGAAGTATTTTCCTTCTTTCGCTATTATTTTAGCGTCGTCGAAGAGAATAGAGTGTCCAGGTTCACTCCAGGCGTGCTCAGCGATGGCCGATGCTCTAAACTGTTTGGCCTTGGTTGCCCTCTGGTGTTCACTCATGCGTGTTTTCAGCGCTCTGCACGTTTCACCGATGTACCATTTGCCACAGGAGCATGGCACTTGGTACACGCCTTCTGATATTAACGGTGAAATTCCATCCTTGGGTCCGGGTAGGGTGTCAGCTATCTTGGTGACGCAGTTGAATCTGGTCACCACATCATGTTTCCTTAAAGCCCTCGCGATTCTTTCCGAAGTCCCTGCGATGAAGGGGATGGTGACGTAAGCCTTCGGACGTGGTCTGGAGTCTTCCTCTCTGTCAGGAACAGCGGTGGTTTGTCTCTTCTTTTCTTCCTTCTCGGCCCTTTTTTGGATCATATGAGCGCTGTATCCATTCCTTTGCAGGGCATTTGTCAAGTGTTTCTTCTCGTTGGCAATAGAATCGGAGTCACATATTTTATATGCTCGGTTGACAAGTGTGTCTATCAGTGAGGTCTTCTGACTGGGATGGTGGTGCGATGCAGCATTAAGGTAGCGGTCGGTGTGAGTAGGCTTCCTGTATACTCTGTGTCCAAGCCTCCCATTCCCTGTATTTCTCTTCACCATGACGTCCAAGAAGGGCAGTTGATGATCCTTTTCCACCTCCATAGTGAAGTGGATGGCTTGATGCTGTGAGTTCAGATGTTTCAGGAACTTTTTTAATTCTTCCTCTCCGTGTGACCAAATGACAAAAGTGTCGTCGACATATCTTAGCCACAGTGAGGGCCGCTTGTCGCAGGATTCCAGTGCTTTCTTTTCGAAGCTCTCCATGTAGAGGTTGGCCACAACCGGGGAGAGGGGTGAGCCCATCGCAGCTCCTTCCATCTGCTCGTAATGGTCACCATTCCATAGGAAGAAGGAATTGCGGAGGCAATGCTCCACCAATCCTGGAAAGTCCTTAGGGATTCCGCGGGAGGTGAGTTCCTTGATGATATTCAGCGATTCCTCAATAGGGACGCTGGTGAAAAGCGATTCAACATCGAAGCTGACCATGAGATCGTTGTCGTGGATGGTGATGTTTCTTATTACGTCAATGAAATGCGTCGAGTTTTTTACGAAGCTGGGTGTCTGTCCGACGTGGTCCTGCAGAGACCGCGCCAAGTACTTGGCGAGTTGGTAAGTCGGAGCGTCGATCTGGCTCACAATCGGTCGGAGAGGTACATCCTTCTTGTGAATTTTGGGCAGGCCGTACAGTCTCGGTGGTTTCGGTGCAGTCGGAAGCAGGCGTCGTTGCTCTTCTTATGGAATAAGCGATCGTTTAATGATAGCCCTTGTACTTCTCTCCGTCTTGGCAGTCGGATCGCTTTTCAATTTCCTATAAGTCGGACTGCTGAGGATGAGGGATATTTTCCCAGGAGCAGGATAGCTGGCGAAACTGTTCTACATTTAAACGACATACGCGGACGCAGCCCGAAAAATGTGGAAATCACCTACTCATCGCCGCGGAAACCTTCGAACGATCGGTCAATTGATTCACTACCTAGGAAATTATTTGGATCAACGAAGCTCTAACCTAAAGTATGGTAAATTTTTCCTTGCTCATTAGAGAAAATGACTCAAATTTCGTATTAAAATCAATAATGGTGAACGTTCAAACCTACAAACTTACTTGCACTAATGATATTGCTTCAAGTATAACTCTAATTGGTATTTCGAGGGCAGTAAGTTCGCCCCATTCTATAGCCAATCCATTATTCAGCCGCATTTTGCCTAATTCCTAAAATTAGCAAACCTATATAATTCATCTTCGAATTTGTTCATGGGTTATTCTTTGACGGATTCCACAATAATGTGCTGGATTATCCAGCTCTATAAGAGCGATAGTTAAAGGCCTTATTTATCCTCCTATCCCTCAGAGGAGTTTTTTGTGAGACTACAATACTTTCCATTGGATGGTTCACCTACCTTATAAGGGTGCGAAACAAAAGTGATGGATAATTTATCACTTTTTCATGTAAAATGTTGGTTAAAATATTGTACATTGGGGGATTCTCGTCTTCTATGCCGGACGCACGCAAAGAAACGAGGCTTAAATATGTTTTTTTATTGTTTTCACCACGATCGACTTTGGTGGCGTTTCAGTAATAATGTTATTGATGCATTGAAGGAATAGTTACCGTTAGCTTCGTAGATTTTAGTTTATCCAATCTGATGTATGGGCTTTTCTTTCAACTAAATACAAAACAAGCACTTCTTCAAGTTATTTCATTACACTGAAACCAAAATTTACAATTTCCTGTCCATTTTTTTACTAAATATTTTTTAAAGATGATAGTAGCCGAGTTTTTACCTATTTCTTCGGAAGGGAGATGCTGTTGAAGGAAAAAGAACGATGTAATTCTGATTGCTTGTTCATGGATGCAGCTCCCACAACTTCGAGGAAGCAAACGTTGCCTATGCTTAAGGATGTTTTCTTGCTCTAACTGTTTTTGTTAGCTATCCAAACAGTATCCTGCTTAAAGCATCTTATTTTTCCATTAAATTCAAATTGCTATGGATATTCTTGCTACTATGAATGTTCAACGGCAATGTAAACTCCTAATGTACTGTCCATGACTGCATGTTTTGGAATAAAAGACGAGGTTAGGATGGTCTGCACCATCTCAGCGGGTGATGCAAACATGACAATAGCATTCTCGGAGACATGTATAAAAATTACGAAGTAACCCTCTAATTTATTACTTTAATTAAGGCAGAGAAATTATATTTAACCATATCTGTGCGGTTTCAACTAGTGGTTTAACGAGATTCTCGATTTTAGACAAATGTTGGAAGCTTCTCTGTTTCGATTTCTATCTTATCCTGCGTTAAAAAGAGGTTTCTTGTAAAAGAAGATTTGTATCGTTCTAAATTTTAAATTTAGATAAGAGTTGCGCATTACTTCATCATTAATATGAAATTAATTAAATTTTTCTAGATACAATTCATCTCTGGGTATAGCACAGCCTCACATTTTTTTCTTAATTTATGTTATCTACTTTCTTATAGTTTGTGGATATTTTTTGCATATGGTTACTCTATTAGCCAATTGAACGAATTTCATCGGTTAAAAAGTTTAAATGATCACTAATCAAACTTTATAGATCGAATGGTTCCTAGAAATGTCCGCAATATTATGTGTCTAGTTCCTAGGAACAAAACTACGAGCTATAGTTTGAATTCGTTGGCTTATTGGTACGCCAACGCACGCTGACATTGATACTTTATGGAATCAACGCAGCAAAATTTCAGGGTATTACTTTTCCGCTAAGGGTATAAGATCACGTCATACGATTTACTATTCTCAGTCTATAGTATTGCGAAGGTTGTAGATTATCCCTTCATAAATGGAACAAGTAAGAGAATTTTAGAGAAGGTGGCCTGTTAAGGAACGGGAGATTAGGTATGTGAAAGGGTTTTCTAGCAGAAGCATAGAACTCTTAAAGAGAGTAAAAAACTTCCCCGATAGAGGAGCGGCTTCAAAGGAAATTACGGTTACGGAAATTGGATGCATAGCATCGAATCGAATAAAGAGCCTTTTCTTTGAAACGAGTTTAATCCTGGGCTACTAATGCTGGAACCTATCAACATTATCTCAACGTACAATGCTTATTTCAATACGACCGTTTGCTATTGTGGTGACTTAAAAGAAGCTTCGAACCTGATCTTCAGTACTAAAGAAATATTTCACCGAAGCTCTTCCGTGAATTATTAGCGTCTGTTAATTGAATTTTTGGGAAAAAATATTATTTATATCAATTTAATGCTTTTAGAAATCGGATTGATAAACTTTAAGCTTAAAATTTACTCATTACTGAGTAACAAGGCAACATGTAGGGAAATCATTTTCAACTTTCTCCGTTACCTTCTAGCCTTATCATTCTTATCAAATTACTGAGAGAGGAAAATCCTAGATCTCACCCAAAGATACTTCTTTGAGAGAAAGTTCAGTCCCTGGTCTAGAGTATACAGAGTCTCTAATGCAAGGGTATTACGTAAACATCTTCCCCTCGACTATAGACACAATAGGAAGGAAGTTACGTCACTATTTTGGAATAATAATGCATCTCTGTCTTGAATGCCAAGTTGATATTTGTATATCGATGAAGGTATCCGTAATGCGATTATGAAGTAGATAGTGTAAATGATCCACAAGAAAAGTGAATACACGTGTATTTGAAGAAAAATATTATAAAGGTTCGGAACGCTATGAATGCTAAGCAGCTCGGAAAGAGGCAAGAAATGGCTCAATGGATATATATTTTGAATGTTTCAAGATAAAGGGTAATAATATCTGAGAAATGGCGTTAGTTTGCTTGAAAATGGAAGCATTAATAAAAGTACTGAAAAAAATGTGAGTGAATCAAAGAAAGAGTGGACTTGAGCAAAACCAATACATGACTCAGGCTTAAAAAGCGAAGGTAATAGATATATGTACTTCCATTGCTCATATAGCTTGTGTTTTTCAACATTTACTCTAAAGAGATGGTAGCGGATACAATGTTAATGGCTGAGATAATGATTTAAAATTGCGTCGAGTTAGTTAATTCTGGGTGATGTGAACATGATAAAAACTATAGTTAACCAGCCAAATAACGGAGTTCGTGGTCATATTTATGCAGGATTGCGAAATATATTGAAAGAATGGTGATAGAAGTAACGAAATTCTCAATCATTTGGTATTCCAAAATGCCTCACACAATTCATGCTTTATTTCCACAATGTCGAAGTTTGACATCGTGACCATATTTGCCTTCAAAATACATGTTTTAAGTTGAATGAATGCTAATCGTAGAAAGGAGAATCAAGTATATGTGCGACAAAACGGCATAATTCCTATATGCAAACCATTGGCCATATTTCCCGAGTAAAGATAAGGTATTAGTTCCCTTTCGTCAATTAAATATTAAATAAATTTTCCTGAAAATTTTTACTTTTACAACCAAATATTTTCAGACTTTGAAACATCATTTTTCTCCATCTTTCATTAAAAAATACTTGCGTTGAAATACATGGAAAGAATAGCGTAGATCTCGAGTTTCAGTTTACCGATAGAGCATGAGAGCATAAAGGAGAGTCAATAGAAAACATTATTTCCTTGGGTTAAATGTTGGATGACCGTGAGACTTGTACCGAGAACTAGATTGATCTTTCGGATGAAGCATTGGTGAGGAGGAATAAATTGTACAAAGTAATATTATTTAAAGACATAAAGAAAAGAATATGGAACACTTTTAACGTAATGGCAAGGCATTTAAATACATTCTTACAAGAAAGGTGGACGTAAATTAGCTATTTTAAAGACTTATAAATAGCAAAGGAAGAGAAAAATAAAACGACGTTTAGAAAGGTAAACGAAGGAGTTTCAGGCGTGACATTGAAGGCTGGGAGGTTCTTGCAGGAATTTCGAAGAAGGCAGAAAAAGTGGATGGTGGAGATATTAAGGGATAATGTGATGTTAAAGGTGGTGACAGGAGTTGGGACGCTACGTAAGCGTAATATGGGGAAGAAAATACGGGCACTTTAGCTTGCATAAACGGCGAAGGAAGGCAATTGAAACTGAAGAATGATTTAACACCATACAAAGCTTATTTATTTTTTACTGTGCTTAAGAAATTTTGAGCTCCTCAAAATACTCTAAACTTTTGTTATTTTTTTGGGTCTATAGTTGGTCCATAAAAATATTTTACCTCTTGAATATAGTAATATTTATACTTATTTAGGATAAATTTATTGGATTATTTCGGCAAAATGAGTTGCGTTTTTGTGACATTTACGGGTACAGAAAATTTTTTATGATAAACATACCAGTTACGGTATTTTTATCGCTGTCATTCATTGCTGCAAGTAAAGTCCAAAAATTCCTCGAATCAGAAATGAGCCCAAATTACATAGTGGGTTTGTTGAATTTTTGTTCACTGGAATACTAATAGAAACACTAAATATTGTGACTTGATTACATTTCATGTCAAGTATATGACATCTCGTTACCCAAAAAATATCTATAGGTGAACTAAATTACTTAGTAAACAATTGATCGGAAATCAATAGGCGATTAAATTACATGCAGAGCCAGTTTTCCCATAATTAACTGATGTGCTTCAACGCTTCAACTCAAAATGCTCGAATTTCAGGTCACGTGACTTTGAATTTATATCCCCCATAAATCATACAACGTATATGGAGCATCATTGGTACAGGGAGTTGGCAAAGCAAATGTATATATACGTTCATAGAAATGTGTAAATTTCTGCGGAAAAGCTCTGTCGTGAATCTCTTGGCCAAACAGTGAAGCCAAAAGTTATGCTGACAACCGCGATTCGAAGTGTCAGGAATAATAAATGGTATGGAATTTGTTTTGGATCATCAAGCGAAAGAGGGAAATCAAGAAATGAAAGGATGACAGCGTTGATGGGAGAGCTCTCCTCGCCTGATTGGAAGATCCTAACAGGAGATATCCAAAGTCCCAGACGGAAGCTTTTCTTAACTATGCCAAAATCCTTTAGTGTTAGGTTTTGCAATCGTACGTTTTTATACAATCTAAATATTTTAACTGGTCTTTTGTGGATGTAAGCATCTTTAAAAGTTCAAATTTTGAAGAAATACCTGGATAAGTGAACCCTCGGATGAAAAAAGTGACACAACCCTCACAATCATTCGTTAATTGTAGACGTGAATTGGTGAAATGAATTCATCAAGGTATTTTGCGCAGCCAATGGACAATGTTGTATATTTTTCAATGACTCCAAATTTCATACGGGTATTTTTTCCGGGTGTTTTCAAACGGGTGTTTCTGTGAAGTTGAAAGCACAATAAAATTTTGAAAAATATTAATTATAAAATACTTCTGAATCCTTGTTCATAACTCCCGAGTAATTAGGAAATTTTCAGGGAAATGATGAACAAATAACTAATATAAAGACAAAAAGAGAACGGTTTTTTCATGTATCATTAGTGCATTCCCTGGAAAAGAGTTTCATGTACCCTCAGTTATATTAAGTTAACTAGTAGTTCCTTAAGAAAAGTAGTTGCTATCATTTTAAAATATACAGCTAAAGAATGATAATGTCTAATCAAAGGTGTAATCACCTTGTTTCAGCCAGCGGCTGTCGTTTTTCATAATTTTGTAATAGAATCTTCTTCTGCGATGGAAAGTCAGGAATATATTCGAATCCTGAAGAAAAATTAATAATAAGTTTATAATTTTCATAAAACATTTACCTGTTGGAAAAAACAACCGCTCCCCATTTTATGCATTTATTTCGTTTACCATCTATTTCCATAATTTAAAAATGAATGGTCAGTGTACCGGTTGAATCTGATCTGATATTGTTTGAATGGATGAAATTGAAAAATTGCTAGAACGATAGCCGTAAAACTTATCAAAGTTGTAAATGTAATTTGTTCAAAATAGACATTTTAATTTTTCATCTCATTCTAATAATCATTTTAATAAAAAATTTTTGAATTTAATTTATATTTATTTCATAAAAAGCTCGTTTTAAGTAGTATAAAGGTATTTTAAAAATCTAAATCAGCGGATTACCATACAGAACTGAAGCATATAAATCATCAAGCTTGTGAAAATTGAAACATTTTTACTATTTTTTACATTATCATTATGTAACATATTCTAGAAATACCTGTTTATAATCTACATGACATACAACCAGTCACTAGCATTGGCAAAATTAGCGAATATCCTGCATCTTCTAGCCTATCGTTTAATGATAAGGGATTAGGATCCTCAATGTGGTTCCATTCATCTATTATGGCGTCGCATGTGTGGTCATTATTTTATTTTCAAGCTAACATCGGGCTCTGCTGCTTTTTAAGTAGAGAGATAGTGAACAAAGGTAAACTCCATGGAATGCTAATTCTCCATCTGTTTGCGCACTTGAGAGCTCGGTTCGCTCACTCTGAAAAGCTAGCGCATTGTGTCTTGAATTAATGGGTGAAAAAGTGTTTTTATCTCGCTTCTCTCAACCTCCAGTTCTAATTTCTCTGGAATGGTATTTTTATTTTCATATCCAACTACTACCGCTGAAATATTGCTCTATTAAGCCTTTTAAATTACTTTCTTCCTGTCAAATAAATTCAAGATGGTTATGAACCGTCAAAGTGATCTTTGTCACCAGTTCTGCCCTTCGAGTGAAAGAAATAGGATAAAAATAATTTTTCATTTTTATTGAATCCAATTGTGCATAATGATAATCAAACCTGAATTTTATTGATAGAATTGTTTTTGATGAATCGATTGAAGAAGTTTTTCATGTTTAAAATCGTGCAGGGGGAATAATTAAAAAAATAAATCAATATATATATTATTTCCATATATTGTCCTTTGAAGAAAAATATATATAAATATACAGGTGGTTGAAGGTCGTCCCGGCCTTGCATCATCCGTGGCGTCTTGTCGGCCATCTTTACCTGGCAGGTAATATTCCACATAATCACTGTATTCGTGACCGCAAACTCAACAAACATGCTCGTTTTGAAAAACAAAATGCATTCACATGACAATTAGATAATTCGACAGAAAACGTTATTACTGCTTTGAAATATGCGTATATGCAGCAATATTTACCTGATTTTTTCATCATTTACAAAATAAATAGAATAGAATTAAGCATTGAAGCTATTCTATACATTTGTCATGTATGCTAAACATGTACATGTGCTGAAACCCTGACGGCAGCAGGGATAAAAATAAATAATTCGCCTACAGTTTTAATGGATTTAACACTCCACATCATTAGTGTAAACGTTGCCAAAGAAAGGTATGATTCATAACTTATTTAATCTAAGTTTTATTACTTTGCAACGGAAATTAAGAATTGCAAATTGTTAAAATGTTAATATTTAAAAAAGATACTTAATTTACGAATACTATTTTAAAATACTCATAACCACTTTAAGCATTAGTTAAGCATAAGTTTTTGAAGGCATAACATATATCCTCCATTCCGTCGTGCGGGTTTAGTCACCAACAATTCGACGTCACTCTAGGATGAGAGATGAAAGTGGTCTGCAAGAATTTTTGAAAAGGAAATTTGAGGAATAGTAATTGAGGAAGAGAGTAGGAAAACGGTAGGGAGTAGTTCACACAGATTGAGGGCTTTAGCACGGGGTATATCGTGAGGGTAGTAACACGAAATGTTTTACTCTGTCGGCACACACGCGCATAAAATCTTCTCAGACATCCCTTCCTTCTCCTTCCCTTCCAACTCTCAGTCTCACAGGTCTACCCATAGTATCTCCACGCCCTTTACCCCGACCACTTGTCCAAAAGTCTATCTTAGCGCCTCCAAAATCCTCCATTTCGAACCACCCCCCTCTGTCCAATTTCGAAGGAGACCCCCCTCACCTCTTCCCTTTTCCATCTCTCTCTTCCTCTCGGCGTATCCCCTCCACTCTCTCTCCACACCCGTCCACTCCCGGGGGACCTCAGGAGAGAGGGTAAAAGGAGAAAATATGGAACCTCTCGTTCTCTCTCCCGACGGACTCTTGTTTCGACACTTCTACCGCGCCTATCGAATAAAAACTCTCTCCTTGTTTCAAACCCTCCCTCCCTCCCCTTACTGCACGACCTCTATCTCAACTTTTCCCTGCCGCTCTTCGTAGACACACACGTGTGCTCACTCGGATACTACCCTATCCTTTCATCCGCTCCTTCGTATTGGTCCTTTTTTGTATCTCATTCCCTCCCTCTCCCCCACTCACTCATTGTAACTCTTCTTTCCCAGCCTCAGGTTCACCTTTTGGGGAAAAATAAACGCGAATACAAAACGAGATCTGTCCAATAAATACGCGAACTGAGGCCATAAAAACTTTATTTTTCAAGTTTCAGTCTACATCGATTTTGTCCACTTCAGAGTAATCTCCATTCATTGCTATGCACATATTCCATTTTCTTTTTCACTGTTTAAAATATACTTGGAGGTCCTCGACATGTAGGCTTTTTAGTTTTCTCGTCGTTTCTTGCTTCATTGTGTCCACATCTTCCCAGTGATGTCCCCTCATCACATTTTTGCATTTTGGGAGAATCAAAAAGTCACAGAGGGCGAGATCTGGCGAATAAGGAAGATGATCAAGTATGGTGATTGAAATTTCTACCAGTTTCTCGAACTATCAATGCTGAATGTGCAGGTGCATTGTCATGGTGAAGGATCCATCCATCATATTCCGTTAAAATAGTGTGCACTGTTGATTTTCCTAAATTCAGTTCATTAGCTATCATTCGGACAGTTTTTCCACGATCGGTAAGGACAAGGGAACGCACACGATCAATGTTTTCGTCAACACAGGTGGTCGAAGGACGTCCCGGCCTTGCATCATTCGTGGCGTCTTGTAGGCCATCTTTGAAGCGCTTAATCTTCTTGAAAATGGATGTTTTCCTCAGACCATTATCACCCTTAACAGGTGTCAACATTTCAGTAATTTCTTGATAACTTTTAACCGCACTTCATCAAAAACTTTGTGTTGATTCGTTGCTCCGTGATTTCGTCAATTTCCATTTTCGACAAACAGTAAAAATAAGGACAACAGAAACTAACATTAATGGCCCCATACATATAGCTAGACGATCCGCCAAGCAAGCACGACTCATTGGGTTTCAGGCAACGAGCGACGCTAGTGGGCGGGGCTATAGTCTGCGTCATGTCCGACAAATTGCACCAGTTCGCGCGTTTATTGCACAGACCACATTACATATACCAATGTTAATGGTCACAATAACATTGGTAAAGAGAGTAAAATTTTACTGGTTGAAAAAACGAAATACTTTATTAACGCGAGGTGGGAAAAGGCGGAACTTTACTTAGGCTAGAAAAATTTGGCATCTTCTAAATAAATGTAGTTTAATTTTTGCAATAATTTTATTTTATCAATTTATTTAATACAGATATTTTAAATGTAGAGGTGAGAACATATTTCTTAATAGGGTGCTTCATTTCATGACTAAAACATCATCTTTGGAACCATGCCTCGTTTGTGTACTTGATATATCTTATTTTGGTATGTAAACACTATGGAAAATAATCTTCAAGCATAATGTTTTGATTGGAAAGTGCAAGCATTTAGTATTACCCTAAGTAAAATGAAGCCGTCAGCATGAATCCAACTAGGTAATCATAAGTCGTACACCAAACCTTGCAAAAGAAGTCAACATTTCACTGCGTATGTCCACAAAGTAATACAACCATCATACATGAAAAAGCGCTGACAAAGACTAATGCGTAGTAGGATAAATATTTGATTGATATCAAGCCTAACTTTAAAATATGAAATATTTAGCTAGAAAAGTACGCATGAATATAAATTAGCTACACACGATTTAAAGCATGTCTTACAACAATTAATTACAAGGATTAATGGCCGAAACATTATCCTGGAGTAAAATATCATGGGCGAAAAGTTTAAAATTATTGGAATGTAACACTATCTGACCTAATAGTTAAAGCAAAATAAAAGAAAATGGATAATGTATAGAGTTAAATGCACCCCGATAAGAGAAAATGAATACGAAACTAGCACCAAAAATCGCCCAAGCTACTAGATTAAAAGAAAAATGGAAACCTGAAATGAAAGGTTAGCAAATGAATTGCAAAGTGAACTCAGAATTACGCAAAAACCATTATGCGGTTTTGCAACTGCACAAAAATGATTGCAGAAGCTATCTCAAGCATCAAAATATTTACACTCGGACATCATCTGTTTATTTCTTATTCTTAGATGCATAGATGGCAGTACTACTGCCTAGGTTGTCCAAACTCAAGCTGTCTTTCTATTAGGCGTCTGACATTTAGGCACGTAAACGCATTCCTAATGCTTAACGAGTCTGGACGCAGCTTAAGTTTTCAACTGGCATGACTATAGTTTGTTTTCGGGCTCGTGGCCATGGCGCCACGACTGGTCACCAGTATTGACCTTGAAAAGCAAATATGGGTCGATTCGGATATGGTCTTTCAATGTAGGGTGTTTCAATTCGATTCTCTTTTTGCTCTTCAGTCAGGGCCCGAGGCATGAATTTTTCAGTGCCCCTTCTCATCTTCAAATCTTCCGACAAAATTCAAACCGAGGTTCCAAAATTTGAACCGAGGTCCACATTAGTTCAGATATCTTAGTAATGTTTTCAAAAGTCCATCGTCGGTCTTCAAGCACCACTACTTGAACTTTTTCAATATTTTCAATTCTAGAAGTTTACGGATTTTTTGAGCGAGGTTTGTTATCAAGAAACTTTTCACCTTCTTTGAAATGAGAATATTATTAGCACATTTGAGTTTTTCCCTTAACTTAATCCTTGTAAGTTGTTTTTAGCATCACAACAGTGTCTTGGGCGTTTTTCCGAAGCAGGAAGTAAAATTTCACTGCGGCCAACCGTTCACTTAAATCCACCATGAGGAAAAACGAGGAGCAAGCGAATCTGCTTTTACAGTACGAATTGTTGCGACTGGCCTTGACCTTTCCTGACGACAATAATACCTTCCTAGAACTCGTAACGAGTTGTGCTATGTTCACTTAGTGGAAGAAATACGTTCTAGGTAAGCTACGCCAACCATATCACTATCCCGGTTATTTATAGGTACCCCCTTGTATATGCACTTACACATATATAATGTATTATACGAGGGCGATTCGAAAAGTAAGGTCTACAATTTTTTCATGGAAAATCAAATTTATTCTCAACTTTGTGTGCATCGTAGGTAATGCAGAGCATTTAGCTATATTTTCTACATAGCCGCCTTGACGATCAATTACTTTTTGCATCCTTGTGACCAGCTTTTCAATACCGGCGTCGTACCTTTCTCCCACCGCGTCACAAAGCCAACTGACGACTGCTTATTGCACTTCCTCGTCTGACTTGAATTTCTGCGCTCTACGGTATTTCATGACAGCAGGAAACAAGTGTTAGTCACTGGGGGCAACGTTCAGGCTGTAAGGAGGGTGGTCGATAATATCTTAGCCGAATTCATTGAGTAGGGTGGTCGTTTGATGTGACACATGTGGACGTGCATTGTCATGATGCAAACACACTCCTTTGATGAGGATGAAGGGTAATTCTCCGGTTATTGCGCACCATCTGCTCAATTGGAGCCACCGTTGATTCCGGCAAACTCGTCCGCCCCGACCGCTGCTCATCGTGGACGTTTTCCCGACCATCAAAAATTCCCCGCACCACTTCCGCACGTTTTTGATATCTATACACCTCTCACCGTGCACTTCCACTAAATGGCGATGAATTTATACCGGAGAAGCAGTCATCAGTTGGCTTCGCGACGCGGCGGGAGAAAGGTAAGACGTCGGTATTAAAAAGCTCCTTACAAGGATGCAAAAAGTGATTGATCGTCAAGGCGACCATGTAGAAAATTAACTAAATGCTCAACCTTTCCAACTATGTACGCAAAGTTGAGAATAAGTTTGATTTTTTATGAAAAAATAGGAGACCTTAATTTTCGAATCCCCCTCTTAGATTAATAGAATAGAATCATAAAATATTTATAAATAAATATTAATTGAGTTATAGAATGATACATTTCAAACGTTGGGTGAAATTACACCCTGAAAATGAAGGAGACGGGAGGAAATTGTAAAAAAAGGCACGTATGGGAATACGGGGATCGAATCAAATATACTTGTAGGTATTAAGCAGTAGAAACTATTCTTTGATGCTAGATAATCAATGAAAAGCCAAAACAGTGCAGATTATAGGTTTAGGAAATAAGAAGTAGGCAGATGTGTAAAGAAGAGTTTTTAATATGATATTGATGTTTTGATTGAATCAGAGAAACGGATAACAAGGTGCATTGTTGAGCTTATTGTATGCAAGATTTATGCACTTGAAAAAATAGGAGAAGAAGAGAAATATGATGAAATAAAATCATAATTAAGGGGGTTATGTAAAGAGTGGCCAGAAATGTTTTAGTTGCGTAATCTACCTTCAAAACTTTAATTGTGCGTTAAACAGGTTACCCGTATTACTTGCATAATGTTTGTGTGCAAGTATCTAAAGAAGTAGAGTAGAGAATAAATTTGATTTTTTGTGAAAAAATAGGAGGTCTTAATTTTCGAATCGCCCTCGTATTTATACAACTTAGCACCCTATCTCTTATCACGTTTCTAATCTCAATAACCCCAGCATACATACCGTTCCCATACTATTTATTGCTTTATACTAGACTCAAAAATGATGAACTGAGGATATGATGGGATCACAAGAGGGAATTACTGAAGAGGACGCAAAAAGGAGATGATAGAGGATTCGAGAGAGCAGGAACCAAATTCCGCGCACGAGTGAGACTTCTGATGCCTTCGACCTTCGGGTTTACCCCTGACGCCTAACCTTTGCCCCAATTCCATTTCCAAGAGTATTTGCATGTTTATTTATTTGACCTTTCCCTGAAAAGAGACCTCTGACAGCCCTAAGGAACGCGGACAAACATTTTCGAGAGAAAAGGAAAGCGTATGCATCTATTAATGCTTATTATTTTATGCGATTGCAACAGTAATCGTCTCATATTCATGTGCTTAATTCATGGCATTTTAGAAGAGATCAGGAATAAAACTATTTAATGATCAAATTAAATATATAAATAGCTTGGAGCGGGGTGAACGAATTGGTAGGGTTAGAAAGAATGCGATACAAATAGAAAGGCGATAGGTCCCGTAAAAGTTATTGACACGCTCCATAATGATGAAAACTTATGGCATAGCATGAAGTTATATTCTCCTGGTTATTTCATCTTGGTATAAAACTATTCATGCTTGTTTCTCTACTGCTACTTTTAATTTATCGACAAGATTGTCTCTGTCATTTGATATATATTCATGTGAGATATTAATTACATTATCCATGCATTTTTCTGCTCTTTTCATGCGTTTACTAGGTTTTTAGTGGAAATCCTGCACATTTTTAGATTCTTTTATTTTTGCTATTTCCCGAGAATTGTTGTAAAATAGTCGCAACTCAGAGATTCATAGTGATTATATGGACGCTATATGGTCACATATTATTTTTCTCAGTACAGCTAATACCACAATCATTAAAATTAGTTAACTTTGTGAATCCATGTTATCCTAGATAATACCTGAGCTCTTACGTCTGAATTGATTTGCAAATACTCCCCTAATTGCCGTTTGAGGTTCACATGGTAAAATGCAAAATACATTGTGTTTTATCATACAATACGGATCAATGAAATATATTATCGGGTTAGATATAAAAAGGGTATATTTTACTGGGGGTATTTCTTTATCCTATTTATCATATTGAATCCGCTAAGGGAATCAATTTGATTTGTAACTCTCTGGACCGGGTTTATTTTTCATAATATGTGCCTTTAATGCTACTTCACCGGAAGACATATCACATGAAAGTACAATGGAGAGGATACACTTGACCGGATTGAGCAGGTATTAAGGAAGTATGAAGTATGAAAGGAGTTCGTGCAACAATATATATATTTCCGCAAACTTAGATTTTGGCTTCAGTTAGCCCAAAGAATGGCATGGGTGCCTGCAGACAAATAGCTTTTTTGGAAATTGGAAGTAGAAAAACAAAACTTTCTACAAAATTACTTCCATTTATTTGTGAAGCTGTATTTCCAGTGCGCGTTTTAAGCAACAACAAGACGGGAATTTAAGGGAGAGATGTGCGGAGGATGAAAGGGGAAGGAATGGCCAAAAGCTTGTAGGAACGCATTTGGCGACTAAAGAGACCACTAGAATTCGCATTATGAGAGACTATCGTCATCTTTGATTTTCGAGACCAATACAACGAACGATCTCATTCCGAAACACCAATTTTTTGACAATTATTAAAAATTATGTAATGTTTTATTTTCTCTTAACCAAGTTCTCTACTTTACTTACCGCATTACCTTAAAAATTATATCCCCACTTTTAAGTCATAGTACTTCTACTTTTTCCCTTGGAAAAAATTATTCAAATATCATCAGATATTACATATTATGATTTCTTTCCGTTTTTCTGAAAACTGATACGTAACTTTGTGACTATATACGGGTGAAACTCTTGTACGTCAAAGACACGTAAAATATTTTGCAGTGCCCTTGAAGATGGTATATTCGGATATTATTTATTATATTTACTTGAGAGCTTTATGCGTTTACACGTACTTTTGAATTTAAACTTGATAAATTCACTAACCGTTGCAAATATGGAGAGATTAAACAACCGGATTTATGATAGACGAGCAAATGTACACTCACTACTCTAGGCATGGTTCTTATTTTACCCAGTGGATTTGGAGACATGCCTGAATAATGAGGTGAACTCATTTAGTTTGATTTAAGATTAGTGTATGCTATGAAATGTCCTCTGCCGTCAATCGAGAATAAACCTAGAGACGGAGGCCTCTTGGGATTTTAAATTCATCTCAAGTACCCATTGGATCAGGTATTCCGAAATGCATAGTGATCTCCGCATCCACTGGCGATCAAAAAGTCATCGATTCGGGGTCTACGTTTGCAGATTACAATGGTAATGTAAAGGTAACGGCCATTTTTTTAGCAGAAGTCATAATGGTCTGAAAAATATAAAATAATTTGGTTGTACGTTATTGATATTATGAGGGATATATTCTTATTTTGGAATGAAATCATCCCTTAGTTTTTGAAGTAAATGAACTAATGTGGTTTCGCGTTTAGGAGGGTTTCGCGTTGCGCAGCTAATGAGAATGGAGATTTGTGCATTCATCAATCTCACCATTCTCCTGTTGTAACTCGTGCTGGGGTGACTATGACTTATGTTATACGGTAGGTAAAATATTTTTCCAAAAAGGGGTCCAATTTAATTCACGGAACTTCCTGCGGTCCCTAAATAAATCCGTTGAATCCAAGCATAATTTACCCATGGTTGCCGGGGACATCCCCCAGACTGAAACTCATGCTCCTAGCTCCTAGTTCTTAACCCTATTGGCCCCGAATCTGCAATTTTTATACAATAATAAACTCGTAAATAATCATTGAAAATGACCCAGCCCGGCGATTCATAAAATGTAAACGGGATTGAATAGTTTCCCGTGAAACTTATCTTCGGCGTAAATATTATTCAATAAAAATGTCATTTTAGTAAGCAGCAGAATAGAAAATATGTAATTTAGATGAGTTCCCAAGAAGGAAAAAGTAGCTTAAGGAAAGCTCGAAGCCCGAATCCGTCTTGTGTGTACTTTTAGGAGACGCATACGCAATATTCTCCCTTTAGAAGATGATTTTTCATCCATGGCTGAACATTATATACTGAAGGTTTAACGGATTTGAAACCCATCCTGCTCTAAACATTTACATTCAAAATTCGAAATGCAGATCGGAACAGTGAATACTTGAAGTGAATTAGTGAATTTTTAATGGTTCGGAATATGCCAAAAGAAATTCGTCTATGATATAAAATTCCTGAGAAAAGCGAGTTTTCAACTTAGGGCTTCTTCTACTCTAACTTCAATGTTCACATGAAAGTTTTGAAATCTTCTATGTGCCATCGTGGCGTGTGCCAGCGTGAGACAGCAATGGAAGGAGGGCGGCGAAGATAAGTTTCACGGGAAACTATTTAATCTCTCGCGGGGTACGACGAACTTTTATGAGCGAGTGCAAGGCAAAGAGGTGAATTGGTGAAAATATAGAGATTTCATACTCGATTCATACTTCTATATTGTTTCTTTTATTTTTAAGCTTAATGCTCTGATATCTTAAGTTCCGTCAATTGTAAAATACTTAAAAAAACCTGTGAATATTTTTCTCATACGTGATCTTAGATATGCATCACGATATTCATTCAGGGTATTCTAAATTTTAAATTTAGAATTTTTTGCTGTCCCCAACGACTATTCACTTCTCTTTTTTATTAACTTCAAAACTCTTCTTACCCTACATTATTTCTTTCTGCATTTCTTCGTAACTTTTGCCTGCCTTAATGCTGTCTATAATGCCTATTCTTTTACTGCCTCAACTCCACTAACACATTCTCCCTTTCATCGCAGTATTCTACTCCCCTCCACTTTACCCTTACCTTCCACATCCATCCATCCATTCCCTGTTTCCTCCATCCAATACAACTGCCTAATTCGATTTTCCTACTGGAAGTGCCCCTATTTGTTCAAAACCTCAGCGCTCGCCATCCACATTTTGATAAAGAGCTAAATATAAAACTAGGCTATATAATTTGCGTTTAAAACATTTTTGTTTGTGAGAAAATATTTTAAATTGATTGTTATATATTTTGATAAATCTTTCATGAACTTTCCAATCCTTCAATTTTTTATAACTCATGGTAATACAAAGGTAACATGCGCTATTACATAAAATAACTACCCATAGTTTTATACTGTGATGTCAGGGAGGAAAGGTTGGACACGAACAGGATGAAGTAATATACAAGATACGTAGAACATAACGGAATTGAAAATTTTGAGAACATTAATTGCGGGGTGAGGTTTTACGGTGTTAGGCAAGGCTAAGAAATGTAGGCGTCTTCAGTCTGTATTCATCCGAAACCCACCTTAAAAGTCAGACTACCAAGTATATTATCGTAAATATATAACTATTCATTTTTCGTTCAACGTCTACCATCGTTTGACGAACCATTTTTATTTTCATCGTTGTTATAAATATAAGGTCATATTAAGATGCTAAATGAATAATATCGATATCCATTTTACAAAATGCTTCTTAAAAGTTAGCTAAATTTCCATACCATTCCTGGTAATTAATGTATTATTATTTTTCATCATCTCCTGAAACAACATATTATATGGTAACTTGACTTAGGCTACGAAAGGCGATAGTAATCTGAAGCAATTCTTATCCAGGGTTACTTTGATTTCCGGAGAAATTGATTGTTATCCTTCGTGTATGATTACCCGTGATATTCCATTCAAGCTTATATGCCGTGAGCTGTTTTTCTCAAAAAATTCGTAGTCATCGAAAAAAATTGGTACTTTATAAATAGCGCATTTCTCCTTGTTAGTGTCTGACGACATAATGTTGTTTTTATCTTCTTTTACTTTTTCATTCTTTCAATTTTAAAGATAAAATCATATTTCGGAGGTTCTGTTGTACTTTGAAAAAATATTTGTCTCTGTGAGTATCTTCGCATAGCCGTTATTGATTTTCTTTTTAAGGTTTCTTCATTTTGATGGCAATCATAAGACGTTCCTTTCATAGCATCCAGCGTGAATTATGCTGCGCTTGATAGCTTCAAGAAGCAATGCAAGTCGTTTAGTGAAATAGAACTTGAGCATTTTATAAAGTAGTCGATAATGCGTCACGACAACAGGAAAGTTTATAATTAGTGCTGATGAATTTTTGTCCCTCCATTACAACCCTGATTAAAATTTTTGAAGCTTTGGGAAAGGAACTCACTTTCTTCCCCCCATCCCACAAGCACATACACACACACACACACACTTTCACCTTCTCTCGCACCCCTTTAATTTCATCCACCATCTAAAATTCAGTCCGCCCTTCTGCTCCGCATCCCCAACCTTTTCTCCGGGCATTCACCCCTCCCACACTCCTTCCTTATTTTCCACGCTTACTCTCTTCCCACCCGCGACCGATCATGTTCTTCTCCTTTCCTTTTCTGACGTCATTATTTCCTATTCCGCAGAGAAGGAGAGCGAGGGAGTGTGCGGGAGGAAGAACAATGCAATGTAAATAAGGTTTCCAGAGGTCGTTATCAGCAAGGAAGGGTAGAAGACAAACGGAAGGAATAAGTATGAGTGTAAGAAGGTGAAAAGGCTGTTCGAGAAAGGAGACGATGCAAAAGGAGTTGGAGATGGAGACAGAGAGAGAGAAAGGAATAATGATTCAGAAACTGAAGGGAGTCAATAAAAGACGAGAAGAGTTTTCGTTTGATAAGGAAAGGCTACAGAGGAGAGTGGTAAACTTAAGGTAGGAGCTTTCCATTATTCTTCTTACCTTTCTTCGTTGTTTTCTTGGTTACTGCTTGGAAGGAATGGGTGGATGAAATGAACGAGAGAAAAATTTGGATTTAAATCTTTTCTCATGCGCTTAAACTTCAATGCTCTCGGCTCATTTCTCTTTGCAATAAAAACTCCCTTTGGTGTATCTCACCTATCTCTTACACTGTTCCCTCCAGTATTGCTATGCGACACTGATATAATTTTTTATTATGGGAGTTTATTTTGACTTTTACTATCTCAATTAATGGGTAGTCGATTTTTAAAAACCGGTTTTTTTTTCGAATGGTGCATATTTTAAGATTAAAAAGTAACATTTTAGTTATTTTACAATACATATATTTAAAAAATGTAGTTTTGGGCCCTAATTATTCCTTCGGTGTAACAAAAAAAGAGTCCTCTCTCTCATCTTTTGAGGTTTTACTGTAGCTTGATCATTTCATGCCGGTGCTGAATATTAAGGACATAAGAACAACTTACTGTTTTAAATCTGCTACCCATCTTGCTTTTGACCTCCTTAGCGTGAAAAGAGATTTTACATTCTGAGTAACCCAAAAAATATTGCGAGAAAGAAACAGAAGCAATGTCATAATTTGATCTTTAAATTTCAAATCAAGTCCTATTTTTTAATTCGTTTATTTCAACAGATGTATTTAAGTTCGATTTAGCTTTAGATTAAGCCACTTTTTTCGAATAAAGAAATATTTTCCTGTGTTTCATATTTTTAATTATATTATATTTCTTTTTTTTCATTCGATTTCATGGTTCCAATTAGTTTTTCAACAATTATCTACGACCAAGTGTTTTCTAATGGACGATGGAGTCGGTTGTAAGTATTATACAATAAATTGGATTTTTTGAACTTGTTGTTGGCATCTTCTCAGTATTATTTAAATATTTCGGTGGATGTACGTCGATTGGTTTTTTATTAGACATTGAAGTTTTAGAGTTTATATATTGACTAACCTTGTTCTAAATTTTATGAAATAGTTCTCTTCAGTGACAATAATCCATGGAATAGCCTCATACGAAGGACACGTAGTTTTCCCCTCGAAAAGAATAACCTACCAATGATCAGATACCCTTCTTTGCGAAACCGCATGGTTCCTTAACGGTCACTCTGTTCTCAATTTCTCAACCCTACCGATCATTCTGCAAAGAACCACCCAGTTACTACAATCCTTATTTGCCTCCATCCGGAAATAGTGGCAGAGGAGTAGGAGGGTCTTCCTGTGGATGACGGAGATGGGGATAAGTAGGCGGGTGGTGCAGTAGTAAGAAGAAGCAGACCACACACCCTACCTCTTCGCCCAATCTTTTTTAAAATTTCACAGTTGCGTCCCCCTCAGAGCCTCTCTCTCTAACTGAACCCTATCCCTATTTCAGCCCTATTTGCACAACTCCGAACAAGCCCGTTTCCGCAGCATGCTAACCTCACCACTACACTGCTTTAGGCCTTAGCGGGCAAGATTTCTCCTCTTCCTCTCGCTCGCTCCTTATCCCATCGTTTTCCTCAAACCATTTAGATTTCTACTCACCAATAATGCATTGCAAATGTGGCATAATTTTCCTTCTCCATCAATCCTTAATACTCCTCACATTTCTAATACTCTAAATCAATCTCTAACCCCTCTTTACCTGCATGTTTTCAAATTGGTTAGCGCTTCGACCGAAAACATTTAGCAATATCAAGATTTCTACATAATTTGAGAGTTATTAATTAATGTTCAACCTCCAAATATTAATAGCCTATATTTTAATTAAACATTTGATCTATTTATCCTTAAATGTAATAATTAATAATCCGAGGAGCAAGTGATTTTTCTATTCTTTATCATAATCTTTGAAGTCCTCTATTTAATTATTAAAGTCCTTTAATTTTTCCTTTGAGTTTCTGAAATTTATCAAAATTCAACTTAAAATGCCATTGGAACAAAATATTATAGTTTTGCTACATTCAAGGTTCAGTCATTGACTTCAATTCATTAGTAACCTCATGAGTCGCCCTATGTTACAAACATTATGGAAGACTGCCGAAATTTTATTAGAAAATATATTGTAGAGCTCAATGCTATGTCGTATGATATGGTAATGAATTCAAAAATGAGAAAGTGGATCCTATGCAGCCTTTGGCTCATTAAAGGAAAACTTAAAAGTTCTCTAATAATTAGAAGCGATTTGCTGAATTTATTCTTTCTGTATATAAGTAATATATTTCAGCTGTTAAGAAAATTTATGTGTACTTTCTCTCTTATCTAATTTTTATATGATCGTGAAGGGATCCAGGTTAGTCATTTCCGTCACGTTCGTTCCTTCAGCTTCGCCATTCCTTCTTTCATCCCTCTCTTTCTCTTTCACTTTCATACCTGCTCCCCTGACTGTAAATATTTATCTTTAATCGTCTCTCTCCCCAGGCTCTTCATAAATCCATCTTCTTCCTCTTCAACCCTCTTCAAATCCTATCTTCTCCTCCGTTTTCCACTGCCTCCCGCACACTGTTCTCCCTCTCCCTGTTTCTTTATTTGCCTCTATCTCGCAACACTCTGCTTTGACCACGTGAGATTCTTTCTCTCGCCTTTCCTTTCTCACGCACCCACTGTACCTCTTTCACACCCTCACACCCCAGAATACACAAGAGATCCCTTATCTCCCTTCGTATATATCGAGTCTCTCTGACCGACGCTAATATTTTTCCCCCTTTTCCACGCTAACTTGTATGGAGTGTAGCGAAAATGTTATCATTTCACCTTTTTATGTATGTCTTTATATTCTTGGTGCATGATTAATGCGCGATAACTTTCATTAAGACAAAGGGAATGAGTGTACTCGGCAATGAAAATAGTCCGCTCAGTTTGGTGGTGGGTGATCCTATGAAAGTTCAAATTTGATATTTCCAATTATCAATGGTCGGTGGTTAACGTTTTTTTATCTGGGACTAGAGAACAAAGCTATCTCTTTCGTCGTCAAGTGTGGGCTTCCATCAGATTGTGGAAATAAGCCTGATAACGTTTTTAAAGTCATCATAGTGTGTTTTATTAGGCACTATCATAGAGTAAACACCAATTTGAATCGACTTTTTAATGACACAGCTATCAATATCCAACCAATGGTCGAGTTGATAACGGTAATTCTTCACTTGGTACATAAATAGTAGCAACCACCGTAGATCGTAAATCATTTTAACGGCGTTGACGCGGGAAAGGGGCCTCTGAGGAAAATTGTAAGTGTTCTAGACTTATGAATCAAGTCATCTACCTCTACATAATACCACCCAAGCCGCCGCAAGGGCATGTGGTGGGGAGTGTTAGGTAACCACCCGTAAAAAGGAACACTACCATATGCAAATTCAACACATATAATGCAAAACTATACCCACAGTGGCATATACATTCATGCAAAAATCCTTTCATTCAACGCGCATGCAAATACATGGGCTATCATCCAACAAATAATGGCACCTTAGGATGAATTAATAAATTTATCTAATAACGTGCAATTAGAAAAGAAGGAGGGCGAAATTCCACTACCACATGGGCATAAAACATTTAAGGGTGTCCTCCACAAGGAAACAGGTAGGGAATGTGGCCCAACGCTGCAGGTAGCAGGGGGGTCCCCCCACGGAGAGGAACAAGGGATGGAAGGGGTACCTTAAAAATATAAAAGGCAGAGAAAACAATAATGTAAAGAGCTTTTCATTATTTAAAGGAATTCTAACGAGGTCATGCAGAAAGAAAGGGTTTTGACAACAAAACACACGTGTTTAGTGAAAGTGCATGCAATTGACTAGAACTAACTATTCTCTAGACACTGAGGGTAGCAAGTGGAATTTTTGCTTTCTATAACCCTGCTGTTACCATCCCGTATTGTCCGTGGGAAGGAGTCCTTGAGTCTGCTAGTTCTAGCATCTATTTCCCGCAATTTGTACTCATGATCCAAGCGACCAATGTATGTTGGAGTGCGAATAATTTGCAAGACCTCGGTGCTGAAACATGCAGATCGGAATTTATTTATTTGTCCAACCTAGCATTGAATCATCTTTCTTCTGAAGATTCCTACCCCAACCCCAAAAGTATTTCAGTGACGCTTTTCGTTTTATCGTAATAGTTTTTTAACGAAACGGGCTGCCCGGCGTTGAACCTTTTCAATTTCCCGAATGAGGCCTTTTTCACTCGGATCCCTTACATATTCTAAATGAGGCCTTACAAGAGCGTGGTAACAACGTTCCTTGGCCTTGGAGTCAGTTCTGCTGACAATGCGTTTAATAAATCTCAACTTTTCATACACTTGCCGGTAGAATTTACGTATGTGAATCCCATAAGTTCAGTCTTTAGTGAATGCAAAATCTAGGTATTTTACAGTATCAACTACTTCTAGGTCAATTCCAGCTAATTTGTAAACAAATCCCGTTGATCTTTTAAATAAATTTCCCACCGAATATTTAATAAGATTTAATGATAATCCCCAGTTAGAACACATTTAGTAATGCAATCTAAATCCTGTGCTAAAATTAAACAATTTTCATCCCCAGATATCCCCCGATAGATCACCGTGTCATCCGCGAGCATCCTAATCTTACTTTTTACTTCACGGTACACACGTTCGTTGACAAAAATCAAGAAAAGCATATGCTGTGATTGCCTAATAATATATCCATTGAAATACATAGGATAAACTTTATTGCTTAAATAACATTGACAATCAATTTGTTTTCAAATAGTTAAGTAAAAACCTTAGGCATAGGAAAACGTAATTATTTGGAATACAATCTTTGGGTTACAAGACGATGTCAGGCTGTCATTAATGCTAAATAGAAACTAACCGGCTCCTAACGCACCCTTTAAACTACTCTAGTTCATTCATTACGCAACGGCCAGAAGTTCATAGGTGCTGCAGGATTCGGACACTTGGCATGAGTTAGACAATCATATCAACAATAGCATTACTCTTACTAGCATATTACTTGGTTTCGTTGAATCAATACCTTCCTAATATACATGGAGGTTTAACATACCCGAAGAGCACTTTTATGTTTTTGTGATGCCTCATAGCTTTAATCAGATAATAAATAGATTATCGGTCACTATTACAAATTATAGATGATTTGACTGAGCAATGAGAATGTACTAGGCTACGGCATTCAAATGTAACTGTCCTCACCAGAAAAGTGTGAATTTAAACACTTATGTTAAACTTAACATCACTTATGTTAAAGATAAATGTGACCCGAATATACTAAAACAACCAGATAATTTATTATTTTTTGGTAATATGTTTACTCTACATATTCAACACACTAAAATTGTTTTTTCACTTTTGGAAAAATTTGAGCGTAGGAATATTATTTATTGCAAACAACCAATTTATTTGAAAAATTGCCGAATATTTTCCCATAACATTATCTTATACATTAATTTTCTTTCATATCCATCATTCCATTATAAATTGGAGCACTTTTTTTGTCTCCCTCATTTTTCCGTGCATGTATTACGGAAGTAAGCATGCATCATATACATTTTTATTTACTATAAATATCTAAATCACATTCGAAAACATGCGCAGACTGCAATTGTGAGAAAAAGGCTAATGAAGAGGAAGCTATCCTTTTTTATCAGAAATCGAGTTGACAAAATTATTCAGACTGAATAAAATTCATTCTCTTATTCAAAATTCATTTGGAAATTAAAGTTGCCACTTCTGAATAGAGATAATATTGTCATTATGATGTGTAGACTTTTTCCAAATGAAAGTGGTGGTAAATCGAGGCAGCAAACAAAAATCTGGAAGGGGATTTTCTGTCCTTGAATGAAAATGACTGGCATAAAAGTTTCCAATCCCTTTATGATATTATTTCAACATAACGATCATTTTTACTGAACCCAAATAAGTTCCATTTTTCGACGGCTTTACTTTGTCGTCGTTTTGGCAATATATGACCGCCCTGTTAGATGACCCCTCAACAAAAGAAGAATTGCGTGTTTCGTCCAATATAACAAATTTAGAAGTGTTTCATTCATATTTGGTGGACGTGAGCGTTTTGTTGTTCAAGTGGAATTACGGAAGATCGAAAGACTAAATTTATTTTACGGATTTCTTTCTTACAATAAATACCTATTTTAGAAAGAGAGGGCAATAAAGAAAAAATTAAATGTGTTTTGAACATTCCTATCTTAAATGATGTTATTACATCTTTAACCTTCACGTTTTAACAGTCCAGCGAATCTTAACAGAAGTAATGAAGTATTTGAACATGATGTTATCTGTAATTGTGTATGAATATAGGATTTCGCTACTCTCCCTATTTTTCGATGCCTAAATCACAATTAATAGTAATTTTGTTTCATTTTTCATTCATTTCCACCATTTATTACAATGCCTTAGCCTAAATTTACTATCTATAATTTACCCATATTCGCAGAGAAATTATTTAACTAATCACTTGGCAAATATATAACACGCCTGCATGCTCAGTGCACGCATACAGTTCCGTTCCTTAAAAAGCGTGATAGTTTATAGTTAATAATATAGTTTTGTCATGTCTGTTTCACGTAATTTCCAAAAGCCGCTGTCAGCCCTTATTAAGTAATGTGTACTGCATTAGTGGAGGTCATCGCAGATAAGGGCCTCAGTTTTTTAGGCATCGCCGCCATTCCCCCGCTCGGAATGTTAGCCGACTTCAGGACATTCCCAAACTTCCAACTTAACCGTCTTCACAAGGACCCTCGCAGCAATCCTCCTCCGACGACCCGCCATCCCTCTTCCCTCCCCGTTTATTAGGACTCCCGTCGACGTGCCCACTATTCTCCTTTTCCCCTCCATTTTGCAGACCTCTCCCTTCAAACTCGACGGCCCGCATCACTCCCGGCCCATCCGTCCTTTGCTCCCGATGCTCCCTCCCCACTCTAAATGAATTAAGAAGACACGGGTCCAAGTGGCCTCACGCAATCACGTAGGTGCGTCGGGAACTCACGCACGCACAGCGCAGGCTCCAAACGGGAGCTTAAATAACACGGGAGAGGCATCATAACGCTCTCTCGTTTCGGCTCACGGCGGCGCTCTCGGGAAGGGCTGCCGGCGGAGGAGGCAGGTATATTTACATCGTCGGGGAGGGTGGATGGGATGAGTGGCAGTCGTGGAGAGGGGAGAACATGGAGCGCGTGATTCTGATCCTTCACTCCTCTTGGTGGGAGTTGAGATGGCAAGGGTAGAATGGTGTGTGCGGGGAGAAGTATGAGAAGGGACAGGTGGAGAAAGGTGTAGGATGGACGAGAATAGGGGCTGGTTGAATGAGGACAAGTTGAGACGAGATGAGGGAAAAGTGTTTTTGAGGATGTTTTCCCGCTTATTACGAGCCACTCTTCCTACGAGAGGGTTAAATTGTTTTCGCTTTCGGTGTCTTAGTTCGCTCTAATAACCGGTCTTCTATTTCCCCGTTCCATGCCTCCCTCCGCCATCTCTATCGTGGCCTTCTGCAAATCCCTTTCCCTTCTTTTCCGTCTCAAGGTCCTCAGTTGTATCCCATTTTCCTCATTTACGGCGTTGTATATTGCTCGTGCTTTGATTAATGAATTAAGGATGGTGGTAGTAAAAAGGCGGTGTGATGCGACGAGCTATTCAGAGGGAGGGGCGGTAGGTAAGTGGGGTGAGGACGAGAATGGTGGGAGTAGTTAGGGTGGCCGACATGGTGGGATGAGGATGGTTCCGGACCCCTTAGGGTCTGGGTTGAAGGCGGTTCCTCTTTTAGGCGCTACAGACCCATGCCCTGGCTTAACACCACGATAGGGAATTTTCTTTATTATGAAGGTAGCTCTTCATAGTACTGTTTTTCTTGTTACCGCATGTGCAGTAATATCTCACATACTGTTTGAGTCTCTTCCTGAAAACTTCTGGCCGCTTTTATATCGGAATTACTTTCATATTTGAATTCTGAACGGTCATATTTTTCACCTATGCAATGCACTCAGCTATCCTTCAGCATAAAAGTTTATTGTATAGGCACAGAGATTCCATTAATTTCGAATTTTATTCTTGTTAGCTCCATAGTTAGTATATTAATTATTTGAAAAATTATTTAATTTACGCTCTTCTATTCAATGTTAAAAGGCTGAAATCTACGTATTACTATTTACAATTTTTTTCTCAACATATTTATTTTTTTCATCAGAATTATAAGCCTGTAGTAAATGCGTATGATAATCATATTTTCGTTAGAAGATAAAAATTCACAAACCTTAGGTCAAATCATCAAAGTTAAATATCAGGGCAGTAAAAGTTATTTAAAATGAGGTCATTGAATTTCCATGACTTTATTTGGCTCAACTCCATTCGATTGAACAATCGTTCTTTTTAGAATCCTTTTATGCATTCGTCTCTAGTATTTACTTAGGTCAACCAATTTTGTAATTTTAATCATTAATGAAGCAGCATTAAAATTTTAAAGTAATTCTTGGAAATTAATGTTCCTCTGCTCCACGTATTTTAGTTTTTTCGCCAACTAAAATGGAAAACACGGCGGCTTCGAGTCATGCGCGAGGAAAAATCCACCTTTGTAGATAAAATTTGTAGCCAATTTCCTGGGCGCTGACATTTGCCTTCCTTTTTCCCTTCCTTTAGGGGCGCCCCCAATATTTCTTTTTTGGGCGAACTGCTGACTTGCCTAATCTCAAATGTAACCCTAATATTTCCCGTAGACCTTTATTACGCTCGACCCCTACAGGTCATCTCTATAGACTGGTGGAGAATGAAATCTCGTGTCATGCCATAAAAGGGCCTTCATCTCATCCCATCCGCCAACCCTAACCCACCCCCAACTCCTCTTACCTACCGTCGCATCCCCTCCATCGGTTTTCTTTTCGTTGTCCCACTCATGCCCCTTCACCCTCCCCCCCTCTCCTTTCCTCTTTATTTTTTATCTACACCGATAATTGAGGCTAAAAAGAAGAGTAGGAGGCACGCAAGGGTGAAGATAAAGAGGGAGGGATATGGATCATGAAAAATTGCGTGCATCGGATAGAGTTTTTTTCTGGGATGAGGAAAAGAAAACGAAAAGAGAAATGTAGGTGGTAGAATGAGGATGGATAAAAAAAAGAAGGAAGGGAGAATAAAAATGAAGAGACGAAATATCTTCGTAAAGACAGTGCTGTAAAGCTGGAAAAAAAAAGAATGGGATCTTTTAAGTAATTAGAGCCGCCTTCCTCTTTGTGTCAAGCTTTTGCACATTTTATGGATTCATCAAGTTCAATCATCGTTTACCGTTTAATATTCCTGGGTTGTCATAGAAACGATCATGATCTCTACTCTCCTGTTTGAGTCATCCTGTTATTAGCGTATGATTTTAACTGAGCAGAATGTGCCTTTTTGTTGGGTAAATTTTGAAATGTTTTCCTGTCAATTGATTTTTTTATTAAAAACCATCCAGTAAGATCGATCGGTGAAGTTACATTTATAGGGAATCTGAAAAACGAGTCCGTAGTTGAACTAGAATAAGTTAATAAATAACCTAATTGATGAAGAGATGTCCTAGTCAAGTATAATGTAGGATAGTTTAAAATAGAATCACAAGAACGCCAGAGGAGCAGATACAATGATTCATTGGAAAAAAAGGTCGCTAAGAAGTAAAGTGAAACGATTAGAATAATATTAGAGGGAAGATGATGGAGGGAGTAGAGATTGGCGAAGGCTACACAGGTACTGAAGTAAATAAATAATTTGAGAAGATCATACAAGGTTAGAAAACGGCAAGGAATTTGCTTGGAATCCTTCGTGCACTCAAAGAAATAGGTCCTTTGCAGATAGATAAAAGGACGTTAAGCTGGGAACAGAGGAAAACGACACCCATTTTGAAAATAACAAAAATAAGAACTTAGAAAAAAAGGAGTCGGAAAAGGTTTCAAAGTTTATGAAGAAACATAAGTGCAAATATTGAACTTGAAATTAAACCACTTGGCTTTTATGTGGACATTATCTGTTATGAAGTTCAACATTAAGATTCTCCATCAAGGGACACCAGAAACTGTTTAATTTAAGTGCAACTAAATTAAGTCACTGCTCTCAGTCAAAGAAATATATTGTAAAGTACATGAGCATAACTTGAGTCTTTGATACTAGGCCTTTCGAGACTGAATATTTTTTCTGGGGAATAAAATTGAACAAAAAATATTATATTTTGCTGCTTTTTAATTATTTAATAAACTAAAGTTATTATCCCGAAGGTCGTTTTGATAAGTCAGCGTAGAACTCACCAAGTACTTAGCCCAACGGCGTGTGAAATTCACATATGAGAGTGGGGAGGTCAAATTCTTTCCTTGTGCCACCCATGGTTTCCTAGAAGGTTCTGTTGTCCGAGAAAAATTCTTACATTGGTGCAGCTGAATGTCCCCAGAGGCATCCTCAAGGATTAAAATTTGGCCCTCTGTTCAGTATATCAACGATATATCCACTGGACAGCCACTGATTATTTAATAATGTAAGGAAAACTGGTATTTTATGGCACTGTAGTTTTTACGTTTTTAACATAAGACTTGTTATGCCAACTTTAAGCCTATTTTTGACAAAATTTATGGGTCAAATGCCTCCGGGGTAATAGGACCAAAATTGCCATTTAAAACGAGGTTAAGTTAGTACACGTACTAAACCTCTTGAATAACAAATTTGAGGATTGTAGATCGATAGTATTGATAGCATGAGCAGAAAGAAATATAGAAAAAAGTGTTATTTACAGTGGTAATAAAATGTATGATACCCCCTAGAAATAGGAAGTCGCCGAATAGAAATATTGATGCACATGTTTTATCATGGAGTTGTTTGATCCTGAATCAAGCACTAATGGGCGTCCAAAGAGATGTGGTGGGTCGCGGTAGTCCAAAGGTGGAGCGTTGAACTACTGACCGGAAGGTATGTACAAGCCCTCTCTGGGCACCCTTCAGCTCCACCCGAGCAGTGTGATTCTTTCCGTACAAGATCATCCTAGGAAACCATAACCGGCACCTGGGAAGGCGCTAACCCCCTTCCCTGATGTAAGAATTTCACTTTTCGTTGGGCTTAGTGCTGGGTGAACTCAACAATTGCCGACCAAAATGACCTTCGGTTTGATATCTTTGTTTATGGTTTCTATTAGTATAGCCTTGGTATTGGAGAAGGACAAATAAAATTATATGAGCGATTACAAAGACGTGACGAATATATTACGGTAGGAAAATTGAGTAATTTATTCGGAGAGTTCAAAAAATGGGAATTAGAATGCAATGAAATGTGTTTAGAAATCTAATGGGTATCGTATAAGGCGAGGAAATATTTGGTAGAAGTTAGTTTCAGGGTTAAGGGGTAGGTAAATCGGAAAATCTTTTGTGGTTCATGACGTTGGGTGACATTTTTCAGTATCCAAACCATTTAAATCCTAAGAATAAATAACCTGTTCGAAAAATACAAAGTCGATAATAGACTTTGCATTTGTAAACGGCTTATTTAAATTAACGATAAAATAACCAAATCATCGAACACTCGTGATTATCATGAAAACTAAAGTAACTTCCTGTTTGCATCCATAGAGTGACGAATTACTTCTTTTATTTATGTTAATTAGTTCTGTTAATTAATCTGCAATTCTTAAATCACTGTTTTTCAGGTTCTTAAGCAATAAATAGAATTATTCTACATGACATTAGGCATGTTCAAATACAATTAGCCAAGTCGTCTCCTAGTGTTATGAAAATTTTTGTTGGGAACCCACGTAAATCCCCAACCGTGGAAGTTTGTGCTTCCACGAATCCAAGCCTGAATCATTAATTAGGTATTTTATAAGTTCTTCCTTACCTCTTATTCCAAGCCTCCAAACAATATTTACCGTTGACCCCTTTGCCTCCACTCCCCACACACGCATCGCGTTTCCCACTCAGCTTCTTCCTCGTACTCGCATATGGCGCCTCTTGGGTCCCTCTCGCGACACTAACCCTACCGTGAGTCGCCCTGCTCTTAACATCTCGTCCTGGAATCACCTAGCCCAAGGGATAACTTCCCAAAGGCCACTCTACGTGTTCCCTCGTCTTTGCAGAAGGCCCGACAGCCATGCTTCTTAGCCTCATTTCCCAGGACTTCCGGTGGTACCTTCCTCTCCACCCAGTTGCTACTCTCTTCTATTGGTTTTGTCTTTGAAATTTGTCCGATTCTTGTTTCCGAAACAAATCATACCTCGGGTAAAATCCTATTCAATAACCCATATATTCAATATTTTACGGTAAAATCATCATTCATTCATTACGTATCGTGAATTCATCGGTCTGAAAAATTATAATCGATATGATTTAGCACCTAAAAATTATTCCGGTCGGCTTACTGGAATCGACCTTTAATCCTTTCAAACACACTTGAGAGGGCGGCAATTTCAAATTAAACTCCCTTCCACTTCACTCTTTGACGAACCAACTTTGTAGAAGAGTAAATCCTGCTCTCTCAAGTTCATCGGGGTGCGGCATTTCATTCAGTCCGTGAAAGAGCCGGGAGCCAGTCCTCGTAAGGACCAAAAAAGGGGTAAAACCCTTTCCATCCGTTTCTGAAATCCCTATCTCATTTTGCTCATGAGAACAGATAAGTTACCCGTCAATAGAAATCAATAAATTAATTAATGATATACTTTTCAGATTGTTATCAATTTGTCATATATTTAAGCTGCAGACCTCATTTGCAGTCCCCGATTGAGGTTAAAATAAAAATGAACGTATAACTGGAGAATTTGAAAATAGACCATTATTAAGCCTTGACGTCTTTGTACATTTGGCGTGATGCATATTTTTTAAAGAAATCTAGGAAACATAGAGTTATTGCCCAGCTCAACTATATTTTCTTTACCGCAAGTTTTATTTTTTTACATTGGCGGAGGATTTTTTATTTTACCTGGTTTATTTTCTAGTTCGTTGAAACTAAATGAAAATATACAATTGAAAAAGTAAAAATTTAACCATGTAGAATTAATTATGGTAAAATATATTAAAGGTGTTTAGAGGTAATGGGGATGGTATGTCAAGCTAGTGATAGAGAGACTTTTTTTCTTCTAATGATAACTGAAAATATCTTTTATTGAGGGAATTCCAACCTTTGGTGATCTTGAGAAAGAGTATCTCATTTCAATGCAACTGTATTCAAATTAAGTACAGGGTGGCATTATATGTTTGCATGCCCTTAATTTGTATTGCAACTTACCTCGCCATTATAATTGTTTCTAGAATGCCAATCACATTCTGTAAACAATTGCTTCCATTAAATTAGTGCCAATAGCTATAAAATGTTATCTAAACAGGTTTTGCTGGAATAATTAACTGACAATCAGTTGAAGGGTGGAGCACGTTTTACTTCACTGCTACTTCTAAGTAAAATCTTCAATACCTCGTTAGATAACTTTCAGTCTTGGCCATGTGTCATTTTGATTTCCGTTATTGGAACGAAATCAACTATTAATTCGAGATTTAATCCGCGGCGAAGCGCTATTTGTACTTGATAAAAATGTCAGTTTATCTTTGTTGGAAAAACTGGTTTGCGATCATGCATCGCATATCATCGATGAATAGAGCTAAATATAAAAAAATGTATTTAATATAATTACAATTGAAATAATAATATAATTCGGCTGATAGATTTCCCCATGTAAATTCGAGTGTTTAATTCGAACATTTTTGTTGTCATACATTTATTTCATAAAGTAAGCGATTTTATAACATTTTTCATCAAATAAGTTAGTTGTTTTCAGTTGCACCGCAGGAGTGATTGAGTTTGGTGTTTTTCAACCAATCGTCAGAATCTTAAATGTGACATGAAGCATCAAAATGAAGTAGTCCGCATTCTGATTGTTCGAGGTGTTTCCTGAGTAATCGCCTTTTGGTTAAATTTCTACTTGTCATCGATTTGAACAAGTGGAATTCTCTCTTCTTCCCCGGGTTCTATTTATTTCAAGCGATCTTCTCCGATTGCTCCATCTATTTTGTCCCCCAATGCCGGTCCCTTCCCCATCAACCTCGCAACACGCCTCGTACCTATCCCATTCTTCAGCTTATTCTACTCTAACTCCAATTTCCTTCAGCCTGTCACTGCCATGGCTTCCACCAATTCTTTTCTTCCGTTACTTTTTTTTCAGTTCTTAGGAAAATATTTCAACCCTATCTTTTCACCATTTCTCTCACCGGCGTTCTGCTCCCCTAGTCTTCACGGGTGGGTGTAATCCTCTCTCTCTCTCCTTGTTTAACACTCGGACCTGCCTTTTTCCATTTCTCACTCTCTCTCTCTCTCATGCCCGCAGACGTACACCCCCTCAAATTCTTTTCTTTTCCTTCCTGCCTCCGTCCCTCTGTCTCTCACCTCAACCCCCACTTCTTTCACCGCCATTTGGATCCCCTACCCCTTTAAAAGCCCACTCTTGAAACGCCCTCCTGACCAAAATCCCATTTACACTCTTTTTTTCCCTTAACATCCCCTTCGCCACTCACCACTCCCTCCATCTGCCACTTCTTTCTTTCATTTTCCCTCTTCCCCCTCCGCCAATTTTCTCTCTCTCCCTCTCTCTCTCCCTCTCTCTCCCCCTCTCCTTCGCGTGTCCTATACCCTTCGGTCTTCCCCTAAAATACTCCTCCGTACCCCACTGCCCACCACTCACTCAAAACCTCCTTCTTTCTCCTCGCATCTCTTCTTCCTCAAGGCCCCTGCTCCTCCCAATGGCTTCCTCCTCTTTGCCACTCACACTCTTCCCCTTGCTCTTCCCCAACCACTCTCTCCTTCCTCTCATCCTCCCCCCCGGCAACTAAACCCATCTCTTTCACTCCTCCTCTCTCCACTTTCTTGCTCTGACCACATGACACGTCCCCTTGCGGCCAAAACCTTCCACTCACAATGTTCTTCTCCACCATCCTCTTCCCCCGACCTCCTTGCCACGTCTTCGTCCTGTCTCCACTTGGTCCTCTTCACGTCTATCCTTGTCCACAAGCCTCAGCTGTGCCACTCTTCCAATATTTTCATCGACTTCTCCGGTTTCTCTCACACCCGGCATCGTTTCCATCCATTAGTCCGGTGCGATACTTTTTTTTCATCAGAGTCTGAATAGTCTCTGCTGGAGGTGTCATACAAAGCCGTTTTTGAAAGTCTAAGTAATTTGTATTGAAATTAGCTACAGTGGACTTGCGCTAAAGGTCCGGGAAACTTTCATGTTCTCTCCCAACACCTTCCGCATTCATTCGGCGTAAAATCCATTAAAGCGGATCTTTGGAACACACTGAATGATAAAATATAAGTTTTGTATGACTTTTAGTATAATCGAAGCGGTATCATATTCTATTAGCTAACATGATCACAACCAATGGATGATTCATTTGACAACTGGCAAAATAACTTTAAAACATAACATATAAAAAACATATCAAGGTAATTATTATTTATACATAAATAATTTAAGCTCTTTTCGTATTCTATAATGATTTACAAGGGTTTATAATGGTTTACGAGGGATGAATTGCATTTAAAATATCATTTGTCTCTAATTGACCAAAACTCTTACAACAAAGAAGATTATACTTTGTTTTCAGATGACAAAATCGTATGCATGTATACTTAAATTGTAAATAAATACGCAAAAATAATTTTTCAAATCATTAAATATCAGAAGATGATCCAGCCCTATCCTAACAATGTTTATTATTATGAATTTAAACTGGTAGAAATTAAGCCCACACATGAAGCATAATTAAAATCCCCTCGTTGATTTTATCAATTCTGAACGTAATTCTTCACTCATTTCAACAATTCATTCTCCACTGTATTGATCATACGAATTAGTTTTGCTCACTCACGAAATGTAACTCTCTAGTCATTAAAGAGATGTGGGAATGCATTCTTCCATACTTTTTATCAAGTTATTTCCCCAAAGAACGGACAGGAACGGAACTTCCTCTCCCATTCTCCGCTAATGCAACGGTGCATGAGAGCACTTCCCGAGAGGCTGCTGCCATTACTTTTCCACTGACCTAAAACTGAAGATTTTCTGCGCAATTTCTTTCGACGTAATTTTTATGACAAATATCCACTTTTAATTTTTGCGCCTGTGCTCATTTAGTGTCTTTCATCCCCGTGACCTCTTCTCATTTTCGTCCCTTTCAACTTCCCCTGAAGTCCACCTACAATTTCTCCGAAAACTCTCTCCCCACTTCTTGCTCCACTTCATCTGTTTCAATCCTCCTCCCCGTGTCCCCCCCCCGCTGCACATGCCACACTGTGTTCTCCGTTTTATTCCTCACTTCGTGTTTCCTCCCGTCCATTTCCCTCGTCCCTCTTGCTTCTCTCTTTCTCTCATTCCCTTCAGCCTGTGAACCGCCTTCACCCGAATTCTTGTCACACCGGAAGTGTCTCGCCTCCGGAATAGTTCTCAAACAGCTCCTCCGTTCTCTTCTTTTTCTCATTGTCATCCTCTCGCTGCATTATTTGGCGACCGACCTATCTCCTCCGAGTCTTTCTTT
The DNA here is from genome assembly GCF_022747635.1 of Hetaerina americana. NCBI lineage: Eukaryota > Metazoa > Arthropoda > Insecta > Odonata > Calopterygidae > Hetaerina > Hetaerina americana. The sequence continues at coordinate 56,666,593 of NW_027286874.1, read as the reverse complement.
TTTCCTTGGGCTTGTTTGTTTATTTCCTTTAGGTCACATCCCTACCTCCTCCATTTTCCCGCATCGTCATCTCCGTCCCTTCTTCATTCCATCAACTAATTATTTTCGTCTATCGTCCTACATGGTATACTCATTTTCTCGGCCATCAAGAGAAAATCTCTCGCATTTTTATCTTTCAATGTGATTGGTCGCCTTCCTTTGCTGAACGCGTTTCTGATTAACTATTTCTCTCACTGATGAGCAGTACATTTCTATTTTGGGAGACGAAGGTTTTTAGATACCAATTACAAAATTTCATGATTTACCCTCGCTACATTTCGATCCTATTTTACACCAGTTACAAGGATTAAATTTTTCCAGAAACTATAAAAATGTAGTATTTTAACCCATTTTATACTTGTATTCTAGAAAGATCATTTTAAATAAACTTAAGGAATTAGTTTCGGACTGATTTTTTAGTTTGAAAATGTTGAAGTTCTTAAAGACTTCATTTGGTCCGATAGTATTGCTAGTTTCGTGTTGCAGATTGGTGTATCGATTGCACCGAATTTTTCCCATTGAGGACACTTGTGTACTTTGGGCTGGCCACGAGTATAGGAATGGAAGAAAGATGAAGTGAGATTTATGGTTTAGGTTTTTATTACTCTTATTGTATGTAACATGAGTTAATGTCCTACCTAATGGATATCTAAGGAACTTAACCTGATTTTTTTCCAGTTAATGCATAAATATCGACAAAATATCAATGGAAAATATGTCTCAAATAGAAAAGCATTTGTGCACCACCCAATCAGTGCACTAGTATTTTTATTTCTTTTAATCTTTCAATTCACCAACTTTATTTATTTTCCTGATTTTTTTTCGGTTAGAAGGCACAAGAGTTAGTGATTGCATAAGACTCTAAAAATGAAAACCTACTTATACTCTGATATTTTTAATATTTTTAGAATAACGTTTATGCATTAGACTTTGTTTTTATTATCAATCAATTAATTACTATTTTTTACACTCGGCTTCATAAGATAAGGTTTCTTTCACATGGAGCTATCTTATTTCCAGTAATACTGTATTAAATTAGTATACTGTATTAAATTTCCCTGTTAAAAACTTTCAGTGTGGATTTTACTATTCCATCCATCAGAAAATTTGTGTAAAAATTTAATAATATTTTCTATCCGATTAAGTGGATTTAGTGAAATTGTACGAATGTTTCTTTCACATGACGGTTAATTTAGATAGTTTGTCAATTTTCTGGTGGTTTCCGAGCGGATTTATTGGCGGAGCCAGGTGTTGGCAGGAGCAACCACAGTATTTGCTGGAAAGTTTCATATAAATGGCAAACTAATCCCTTCTTTATGCACTTTATGTTGTAATCAAATCATGCGGATGATTTTACCAAACGTTCCTTCTGCAATAAGCAATAATTTTGATATTTTATCGAGCATAAAATTATACTGCATCATTAAAATGACATCCTACTTGGGATTCCAACTTTTCTCCATAATTTCCTCATTATCAACTAAAATATTGGCTTTTCATCGATATTTTGTGTTTGCAAATCTATTGGGGAATCCATGAAAAAGTTAAGTCCAGGATTTAGCTTTTGCTGAATATGCATTTTATTTGGTTTGATAAGTTTAACATAAATGGAAAATGTGCGCTAAATATTTTTAGTGGATGTTGTCTTATTGTCGAAAAATTGGAAGAGGTAATAATAAACTTAATTAATTGTAATTTAATATTATGATTAAACTAAAAATATAAAGTAATTTTAAATAATTGTGGCAAGAAAATATTCCTGAATACAAGAACAGGGTTTCCTAGACTCGATTTATTCTGTCATTAACGTGATATTTTGTTTCACATGACATAATACTCGTGAAAACTACACCATAAAAACTCCATAGTAATCTCTAAACAGGTAAGATAAATTTAACATTTTCCAACTTACGGACCAGTAAAATACGTTTATAAGGGGAGGGATAGAGAGCTCACAAAATTATCCAGTAACTCCCAGCTCTTCTCTCGTTTTTTTTTCGTAGCAATTTTGCAGAACTACGCTTCTCCACCACGATGAGGTCGAGGGTTAAAGAAATAAAGATAAATTAACGGAGCCTTTTTTATTCGAAGCTTGTTTATTCATGAAAAATGAGGCATGCACTGCTTTATTTGGAGATTCTATTTACTTTGACGTTTAGGACGTGAAAGTTTGGAGGCTTCCAATTTTTTTCTCATGCTGCAGTGCACGAACGCGAAGCCACTCAATAAATTTCCCAAAAACACTCTGCATTTGCTTGCCATTTCTCCCCTACCCCTCCGCACTCCACCTTCCCCCAATTCTGCTAGTTTCTGCTCCTCTCCTCTCACCTTTCATTGCTCGCCCTATTTGTCTCCTACGGCTGGACCCTCATTTCGGTCTCCCAATGAACCCTTGGACGGCGGGGAAATGAACGAGATGAAAGCAAATGGAGCGAGGGTAACAAATGAAACTCCTCCAGGATTATCACAAAGGCGTTGTCGTTGCTTACGACTTGGATTATTCATGGGTAAAATGAGGGTGTCCTTGAACTGCACAATACTCGAGCATTACTTGGCCACCCTCACCCCTATTTTTCTTCCTCCCGCATTCCGAGCCCACTCCTCCGTCCCGCGGGCTCCTCTCGAGGAAAAAAGTGGCCCTTATTTTTCAACTCCTCCTCCTTCTCCCCTCTTCTCTCCATCGCTACCCGCTCACTTCCTGCTCTCCTTCGTCCTTCCGAGGGCGCAAGCGTCCATTTCATCCCTCGCCTCCCACCTCTACTCCAGGCATTATTCTCCGATTAATTTTCCCATTTGCGCTCCGTTTTTTTCTTCACCCTTTCCCTCGGACGCCACATCTCTCTCGCACCTCGTTCCCTCCGTCGCCTCCAACCTTCTCCTCCCGCCTCACACTCCCACGACTTGGTGCCATGGGCGACGGTATCCCCCCAGCTGCTCTCTCTTTTCTCCCTCGTGGGATGAATTCTCTCTCTCCCCACCCTCTATTTTCCGGCCCACGTTATCCCCTCGCCGCCATTTCCATCCACCCCTCTCCGCCTCGTGGCAAACCCCCTCGAAATCCATCCGCCGCCACCCAATCTCTCCTCCCTCTCCCTCCTTTGCTCCCTCTCGGAGCCCGGGCCCCAACCGCCCAAACGGTCTCAGTCTCTCCACCCTGCGGACCTACCCATGCACTCTCCCCGCCATCCTCACTGCCTCCTCCCCATCCCTTCTGTCCCTCCACCCCGTTTTCGACCTTAATCTATGCCGGTAGCGAGGGCAGCCGAGGAAGCGTCGCCGCAAGCAGTCCTTCAGGAGCGTGGGTTGGCAGAGAGCGCGTCTCCTTCCTCTTCAGTGTTCATTTTTTTCCTCGCGAGCGGAAAAAGCTAGACTCTAGAGAGGGATTTCAAGAGAGAGGGTGGAGGGAGATTGTGACACCGAGATTTGCGTGATGGAATGGTAAGAGGAAGTGGTGAATATTTGTGTGTCAGTGGTTCCCTGTGAAGTAACAGCGAGAAAAATGCGGTGGCGAGTGAGTAGATCGGGTGGTTCTAATGTTGAGGCAAAAAGGGCATTTTCTCTCTCTCTCTCACTACAATGCATAGATTTGAAATGTGGGCATTAGTAGAAACATCAGCGTGACGCCTAAGCAATTAACTCGAGGAGAAAAATGTGCAGGACATGTTTTAACATGAGAGAGGAATAGGTAGGAATGGTACATCGCTAGTCGCATGCTACAGTATCAAATAATCTTAAATGGATGAAATTAAGCGTTAAAAATCAAAAATTCATATTATTTCATTTTTTCTTTGAACATTGGTATACCTTATAATTAAATTTCATTGGTATACGAGAATTCCTTCTTCAATAAATTCGTAATTGAGCGTGTGAATTAAATGTTTAAAGTTATTCTTACCTCAGAATTTTATCGAAAATAGGTATGACGAGCATCAGCAATATGTCACTTGATGACATCTTGATTCACTTGACGATTGATTTGATTAAAATGATCGATAAATAATGACTTCGAATTATATTAATACATTTCATTTTTTAATTTAGAAGACATCTTTTGCTATTACGTTTTATAGCAATTTTGGTGATTTTTTTCCTATGGAAGGAAATCACCTAAATGATTCCAATTTTGTTTTTTTCTGCAAACCAATTGAATCACGTAACCGAAGATATTAGAACCCTGAAATAAATTCATTCAAATTTTTGAAATAATACCGAAGGGAATAGAAATATTTTGATAGTATACGTCTATATAAGTGGCATGGAAGGGTTATAATTACCAATTTTTTTTTAACATCATTATTAATTTAAACCCTGTAAGTCCTATATAAATTATCAAAGTATTATCTAATACATGTCATCGGTAGCCTTTTGGTTGCGAACTAAATTATATTATCAATGATAATGGTTATATATTAATTAGTTACAGTGGAGTGCGTTCATTTACCAAATCTTTTCATGATGCATTAACCACACCTGGATAATGTCCCGCAAGCCGCCGCAAGGGCTCGAGACGGGGGTGTTAGGTCACCAGCATGTATACACAACCATCAAGACACCTCTACGCAGATATTAGTCTGATTATGCACTGGGTGAAAGTCCATCACACGAAGGAAATTACTCACATGAAATAAAATACAACAACAAGACACGTATCGTATATTCAAATCATGCAAGAATGTTGTTAAAAACATTATTATTTTAAAAAAATTCAGGATATTGGCAATATATGTACATTATCAATGTTAATTATCTCCTTCGCGCCTACGGTTATGTCTATTTTGATCGTACGGTAAAACGTGGCCTATGATTCAAACTGTCGAATAGTTTCATCTGAAATATGATTATAAATTTCAAACCCGAACAATTCATAAATACCATAAAATACAGCATGCACATACTCTTTGGGAGCTTTGACTTAAGCTTCATTTTATTATACGGCAAAATTTAATTTGATACAGTAGCGCAAAATATTTTATTCTTAATTATTCCTTCAAAATATCTTACGGTGTCCGTCACCGTATTATCATGTGTAAATGCGCTAAAAATATTACGACCACAGCGTAAATCTCGTAATGATTACGACTATTTGTTCCACCACTCGTCCAAGATTTGGTCTAGGAGTGTAAAAGGGAGAATAGCAAACATTGTAGAGATTAATTTTGGGGACGAATAATCATCGAAAATGCGAGCAAGAAAAATTGTTCAGGCAATAAGTGGGATGAAAGGGAAACGAGAGAGATAGATTAAAGGTTCGTCGGGCAGAAGAAAATGAAGAAGAGAGCGGTAGGTGGTGGTAGGTAAGTCGAGATGAATTCCTAAGGCCTCCTCCCCGTGGAGAAAGCGCGGGAAAGGAACCCAAGTGGTAGCGTGGGGGGTGAGGAGAAAAGAGGAGGTTGATGAGGGAGAGATGAATAAGGTCCTCGGTGTGGGTAGAGAGGGGTGCTACTGCGTTGTTTTTGCCGGATGGAGTGGGTGGTTAAAACTTAAGCACCAAAGTTACCTCTGCATCACCGCTCGCGCCGTTTCGCCCGCCGAAGAGAGAGGAGGACGGAAGGAAAGAGGTCGGGTCGAAGAGGATTTTGTGCCAAGTTTTCCCTCTCCCTCGTGGCACGCGTATCTGCTGAAGACGGCGGCCCGGAAGGATGGAAGGAAGAGAAGTGATGGGGGTGGAGGGGGGGAGAAAGATTGAGCATCAAACTATATTCGGGAGAATTGGGTAAAAGCGGGAGGCTAGAAGGGACAGGAATAGAGAGGAGGCGAGAGAGAAAGAGAGAGAAAGAGATTGTAATGCGAGGATAGGGAGTGATCGATGGTCTATCCCTTGGGTGTATTCTTTCCTTTAGAATGGTTGTCAGTCTAGAGGAAGGTCTTACGGGGGAATGGGGGAGTGAGTGGATGCTCTCCCGTGCCAAAATTTTCAATTTTATGGAAGTCGCTCATCTACGCGCATGCTCTTAAATGCCTATCGGTCGGTGTGTTATTTTGGAGTAAAAATAACTGCAGTGATAGAATTTTGTCAAATGAGGATAGATTTTCGGGACAACCTTGCTTTTTTGGTTTCTTTTAAGTCTCTTTCTATTTTCTACAATATTTTCTCATTTTCGTAACAGATCGCGGTCCAAAATATTTTTACTTGTTTGCTTAAAAATAATTGAAAAACCTCGAGAGTCCGTGTGAAATATATTCTTCCACTGGCTAACCTACTTTTCATTAGTATTCACGCTTGCAATTTTTTATGAAGTTCATTCTGTCTTTAATATTTCATACACTCTGGACTATTTTAATTTAATTCTAAAATTTTAATGTTAAAATTCTAATCCAAAACTCAGTTTATGTCCTTACTTAAGTGAATGAAGGACAGATGGAGAGATATTGAGAAAATATTTCCAAGTAGTTCTTCATATCAGTGCTAATCGCCACAAAAATATTGAAAAAGAAAAACAAGAGCACTCAATTCATTCAATGTGTGTGTTGAAATTTATGATTTTCATCTCAATGGCCTTCTAACGTAGAGTTATTGCAATAATTGGTTTAAAAAACCCTGGAGTAGAACTGTAATTGAGATTTAATTGCCATAAAATAAGCATCGAGCTATGAAGCTAAAAAAGCATGCTCCCCAAATGTGAGAGAGAATTTTCATTGCCATCATTTATCGCGTTTGGACGTTTAAATACATTCACATAACCAAGCACCTGAGTTATTTATTTGGGAAGGCTTACGAAGTTATTTCGAAGTGCATATTTGAATGAAGTGTAACGATACGAGTTTTCGCAATAACATTTAATCAAACCAATCTCCCTAATTTGGCGTATTATTTGTAAGGAATTGTAATTTATTAAATTAAATGAAAAATCGTTAGAGGCAACTCTTAAACTAGTGTACAGAAAGAGATTTAGGCTCCTCAAAATGTCGATGGGTATGCTTTTATGAAGCAATGATGACATTAGTTGCCCTTATTCATTTTGTGCGGCTTGTGTAGACGAGGATATAATAGTGCTGATACGCGATAAAACTATTAGGTTTTGAACATAGGCAAGTGCTTGGCTCATTTATCAAATGACATAATTTCCTTTTACCTTGCTAATGGAATTTCTACGAATTTCTCGTACTTATTTTAATACATTCTAGTGTAAGTAATTCATTCGTTGTAGTTCCATGAATGAAAGATATACAACCTCTTAGCTTGATATACCTATAAATATACCATTAAACTAAAGACATTATATTTATTTGACAACTTTATTGGGGCGAGATTGAGACTTTACAGTCCTTCTTTCGCCTAACCCTTAATATTGGGAAGATACGAACTTAAATCGTGGCATGACATTTTTAAGTCATAGACTAAATGTAAATGAAGCCTGTTTGATCGTCCAAATTTTATGGGAAGCATCAGTTGTGTTTTATAATATTTATTCGTATTAAGTTATTCATCTCTAATAAAACTGCATCAAAATAAAAAGTTTGGTCAAATTTTATGGTGCTTATAATAATCATCCTGTTATATAATCGCGGCAAATGACTGTAAGTGGGCCTTTACGTTAAAATAAAAGGTGGCAACTAGCGCGAGGACTACATTCCATGTCTTTTTTTTAAGAAAACTACTCCATCAAAATTGAGTTCTTAGATACCAATGCCATTTATTTAATCAAGCATTGCTCTTAAATAATCTCAATTCACTAATCCGAATCTTATGGAAGGTGAATTGTGTCGATAAAAAAATATAGAATTATTTAGGATTTTGGTACGATTTTACATAAATTACATTTTTCCTTGTGTGATGAAACAATACCAAATCAATTTAAGTCCTGAACACAGACTCATTTGAAAATTAATTCCGATACGAAATCATGCAGATAACGTTTTTCTCTGAGTCTTTTTTTCAGTCTGAATTTTGACCAGTTTACTTTAATGAAGACCCTTTTTGCATGCCCAGTAGTGGTGGGTACTTTAATTAGGAGATGGTACAGAGCGTTTCACGTACATGCCATGCTTTGCCTACCATGTATTCAAAGTTATACGCTCCTGAGTTTTGTGCATTGAGCTGGTTGCCTAAAGTTTCCTCTCGAAGCGGCCGACTCGTTCCCTACACTAAATCTCCCTTTCCGAGATTAGATACCCTATTTGAAGCACGCCGTTGTAGGCAGAGGGTGAAGTTTGGCGACAGGAAGCACGCCTCCCATATGCCTTTGACCTTCATTGTTGAAAACGATCATGTACACTCTGTCGGTGTTTAACATATGTTTCGGGAGATCGCAGATAGCGCGCTCGGGGAAACGAGTAGGTGAAACACATCCTCGTGAGGGCTTACTCCCCTAACTCTTTGGTTGGCCGGCACATTTTTGTATGAATGCTTCGTGAAGGTCTCTCCTTCATCGGTACGGCGGTCGTCTAGTTCCATGCTTTCCCCATCCTTTCCTTTTGGACCGGCGACGTCCTCGTGGCAGTGGAGTGCACTTAGTGCAGAGGGACGGTCGCGGTTGTGTCCGGTGCGGTGGGGCGTGCGGGACGCGATTTGCAATTTGCGGTAGGGAGAGAGAGATAGAGGATAGAGAGCGAGAGATCAAAGGACAACTCAACCCCAGACAGATGGATGCCACATGGAAACACGAGCGCCTTTCCGCGAAAGATGCACTACCTGAGGGAATGAATAGTCAAAATGAGGAATAGATTTTATTGTTGCAAAGAAATATATTCCTTCTCACGAATCATTTTCCGGCTTGAATATAATATTTTCACATCAGTGTTACGCATATTTTGAAGTCCGATGCTCGTGGATCGTTGTACTACCGACTTTTGTGACAATTGTAATGTTGTAATGCTTTCGTTTTTAATAATCACCTATATGCTCTCATGCTCCGGCAGCCATCTTAGTCTCTCAAAAGTCTTCTTTGCCAAGGTCGCAAATAGAAATAGAATATAAAAATTCCTTGACTCTATTCTTCCCTATATTTACTTGTTCCTCCTAGTATCTACTACGCGGCCTACGGCGTTACTTGGTTTATTTCCTTAGACATTTAATCGAATTCATCTGTCTTCATTTTTCCCTTCACAGTTATGATTGACATTATCTCAAAAATGGTTTCAAAACTTCTGTTCCCATATGCATGCCTAATTACTACAAACGTATCAGCAACATAAATTTCTCCATTTTAATCTCAGATAATTTATCTACGATAATTATTAACATTCAAATTGAGAGTAATATAAAAATCAAGCGTAGTATGAATTGATTAAGGCACCGCAACGCCTTAAAAGAATACACTTTATTTAATATGCTAGGCTATAACAAGTCTGGAAACTTGTGTATCATATAAGGTATTGCAGACCATAGAATCGGCATTGATTAACTCAATGCAAAAATTTCAGCATAAGTTCAATAATAACTGTTATGCACTTTAGTGGATGACTCCGTTAAAAGTTACTGTTGCGGCTTCTCCCGCAGTTTCTTTGAAATTTGTTAAGGTATAGCTTTCGTACTATTCTAGGTACAAAATAATCTGTCATTTCTCATAACTATTAGCTTCTTTATAGGTTAGACAAAATAAACAAGATGTAGTTTTTTGAGTCGCGAGAGAAAATACATTTATAACCGTTACATACCTATTCTTTGACTTAATGACTTTCAACTTCTACTTTTACAGAATTTCAACTTTTATCGCTTTCTGCCAAAATTATGAAATACGTGCAATAGGAAATCAACGATATTTTACCAAAATTTATGTAGTATTCAATGTTCATCCCATTAGTAACAAGAGATGCATGAGTCATAATAACGTGGAAACATTAGAAGTATCATAAGCCATAATTCATGCGTACTGCAGCCAGTTCTGATCATCGTAGTAGATATCAAGGGTCAATTCGTTTCGTAGCCCTTTAAGAGTCGTTACTTTTCTTTGGACGACGCAGAAAACATATCATTAAGCCCATAAGAGTTCTTTTTCTAGGAAAAGTTTCGGGGGAAAGTTTTTCAAACCTAAATTTTTAGGTCGCATTAAATCACTGAGCTTTGTCTCAAGTTTAATTATTGCCAAGTAACGGAGTAAGCGCGTAAGGAGCGGTATGGCCTGGGAAAAGAAAGGGGCGGCGAGCGAGTAGTATGGGAAGAAAGAAGCAGAAAGAGCACCGCCATCTACAAGTTGGCACTGATTATGAAGAGCTTCCATCCCCACCGCTCTCCCCCCCCTCTCTTCCCACCCTCCAAACTCCTATTCCTCCCTCTCCCCAGTCCCCACTCTCCGCAATCACCATCTATCCCAACCCATTTTTTCATTGTTAAAAGTTTCGGCGTATTGCCGTCGTGCCAAAAACTTTTCCCTGCAAGAAAACAACTCTTTTAATTACCGAAATTGTTAACGATCTTAAACACAAAAGTCTATTATGGTCCCCGAGTGTGTCGCTTTCCGTTCTGCTTATTACTATGCATGTGAACACACATTCCAGTTTCTTTGCCATCACCCGCCGGTACGCGACGCGAGCGTGAGCCCACATGCACGATTCCGCCCCTTTGTGCCGGTAAAGTAAAGAAGCTCGGCTTATGGTTGATAAGGGAGAAGGGACCTCTCCCGTGGAACTGGGGAGGTGGAGAAGGAAGGAAAGAAGAGTTAAGCCGTTGGAGGAGTAATAAGGCGTGGAGGGGAAATTTCGAAGAAAGCTCCTGGATAGGGTGAGAGTCCTGCGACGTCGTCGATCTGAGCAGTGATAAAGTGCACCAGAGGGTATAACGCGTGAAGAAACCTGAGAGTGGGGAACATTATGCGCATGTTTGAGAATTAAATGATATTATAATTTAATTTAACTACTATTGCTAGAGATGTGAATAGAAACTTATTACAAGTCTGATTATAGTTGCAGGAGCTAAAATTGATTTTGATGAGATGAAATAATCACGGCATGGAAGATATATTCGGTTATTTCCCTGCATTTAAACAATGAAATTGGGTGTAATTACCTATCTTAAACCCAAATAAAAAACCAATCCAAAATATTGTTTCAAATTGCATGAAATACATTTCAAATCGAATTTCGGACAATGGTTTCCGTGTGTTCATGTTTGGTGTGCCTAATGGCTAAAATATTGCACAGTGAATATCGGGAAGAGGTATTAAAGCATAGAATGAGCAGAGAAAAGTGAGAAAGTATTCATAAGATTTAAAATACAGCGTAATTGTAGAGTGAGGAGAGGAATAACACAGGAGCACGGAGAGATGGATTGTCGTAATGAATCAAAATACTCGTATAATAAGATGAATTTTTCACGGAGAGTGGTAAAGAATCACTGAAAATATAATGTTCTTTTTTATGACCTTGCGTTCAATTCGTGCGACTGCGGAGAAGGGAAAATAAATAGTGAGTAGTATTCCTCCTTATCCGGACCAGATCAACGGAGCAAAGATTGTCGGTGAAACTTAAGGTACATTCATGAAAGAGAATGCGAGTCAAGAATATGATAGCAACGTTTTGACCCGACCAAATTCATTTTAATAAATTAAGTTATGCAAATTATCTCGACTTAAGCTTAATTTTAAATGTGATACTCAAAGGAGCTCTACTCTCGCAATTATATTAAGGCTGTAATACGAGCCTAAAATAATAGCATGAAAGTTGGAGGTAAATTTCTTGCGAAATGTGAACAGGCCATTTTCTTTTTTATTACGGGAAATAAGATAATTCGAAATTATAAAATTTTAAACTTGATTAAGATGTCTTCAGCGGTGTCCAACCTCAGAGGGAGATTAAAAATCTCTCAGAAAAGAAGAAAAAAAGGGAAGGGGTTGAAAGAATGGAAATGAAAAAGTAAGGGAGAGTTGTGTCTCATCCCGTTGGAGGCTCATTTCACGGGGCTACATTCTCTTTCCTCGGACAACGGTCAAAAGAGGGACTTGTGAGGGCCATTACGCGGAGCTGCGTCTGATGACTGGTTGACGCCACCGTCACGTGGTGCAATAGTGAAGGCCGAAAGGAGACCGGAGACCCCGAAGTGCTGCGCCTTCCCGGCTCATGATCGTACCCTCCCTCCAGCCCTGCTGGCACAGAGGGCATCGCTCACACGACTTTACACCTCTTCCACTTCACGCAGCCTCACTGATCCTCGACATGTCTTTTCCCTTTCTCTTTTTTTCGTCTAACATATGGGTGCAAATGACGCTTTCCACTTCACTCGTAAAGTATCATTTGTTCCGCTCTTGAAATTCGTTGTGTATATTGCCGTTTCAGGTTCGCGTTTAATCTCCCTCCTATGCTTTAATGTCCTTCGTTTTCAACCATGATCGTGCTGTGCAAGCAATGTAGTGGACGCTCCTGCTTGCATCGAGCCAAGCTTTGTAGCAATCGTAAAATTAAACTGTTGCAACAAATCAACAATATCTGTCTTGACCGAAGGCTTAATCCGAATTCAACGGAGCTGTTCGTGTGTGTGAGTTTCATGACACTCATATTTGTGTCAAAAGCTAACTACCGAAAATTGGAATGTTTCCAGCCCAGCTACATATTATTTATGTTATTTTCACTACACATACCCCAGGTTTATGATGGTATTGCCCATTGGAATGCATACATTATTTGTATTACATATATTAAATGCAAAAATAAATAGGAAATGTGGAAGCACTGTCTTATTTCTTGAATTTAAAATTCTGTTCGTAAAATCCTGTTGCTACAAGCAACAAAATATCTCATGCGTCATCCTATCACAAATCCTATTTCCGCATACGAAATCCAAGAATTAGTCTTTATTCAATGAATGCAGAGATATTACATTTGAATAACATTATATTTTCGATTCATGATTGACTGTTTCACTGATTGACATTTCACTTCAACTATATTTTCATATAAAACTACGAAAAATTTGATGCAGAAATCACTTAAACTTTTATTTATTTAAGATATTTGATTTCATCAAATTCATTCCCGTCTCTCATGCTTCATTCTTTTTAATTACAGTGTAGTCCCTGCATAGTCTCCCATAGATATGTTCTCGCCACTATTAGCCTGAATGAATTTAAGAAAGGATTAAATCTTAAAATTTCACATCATAACAGTCAGTAGATTGAAAAACCATTTGCTTTACCCAATATTTGAGAAAAGAAATCGATATCACTTTAGCATCACTTTTGGAATCAACGATAACGTATCTAATAGTGTGTGCGCTAGGGTTACTTCCTTGCTCCTCTAAATGAAGCTTAAATTTGATTCGAGTAGTAGTGGCACTAATTTGGTTTTTTAAGGTGATGCAAGAGATCAAACCATATCATACCAGAAATTCAAATCCGAGAATTATCTCTCATAACCGCACAATATTAATGTTCAATAATAGAGGCAATGCTCCAGTGACCCCATAAATCAATCGAAAAACCGACGGGGATGAATTTAAAGTGTGATATTTTCAATATATCGTAATCCTATGAGGATCGGACTGGACGAGTGTTTGGCCGGTTCCATGTTTCCATTCGAATTCTATCCGTCAATGGCGACAAACAGCGGAGTCAGTGTTTGTTTGGCCCATCGTCATTAATTCTGATGCTTGTCAGTCCCAATTCCATCTCTTGCCTTGTTTAGGCCTTTGGTTTTATTGCTTTCGTATTTATAACGCATATTTCAATGTTGTGATGCTGTCGTGAAAAATACATCGGCATAAATTTCACCATTGAAGACATGAAGAGAGACAAATATTTTCCCACTCAGAGATTCCTCTCGTTCCCTTCTTCTACCTCTCTTTATGAACAACATCTACCTTTCTATCTCTTGTTACGACCTCTTCCAACACAGTGACCAATCCGAAAAATAATGTTGAGTCAACATCTTGGCTACACCCCGCACAATTTATTGCCTGCTAATCTATGTCTTCATGAATTCATATACACCTCACCGCCGCACCTGCTCTTTCTCTCCCTCGAATTCCTCCATTTTCTCTCTCTCCTTCGCTCTATCCATGGCGCTCGCATTGCCTTTCGTCCTCGATTCGGTATGCTCGGGCTCAGCGGGCGCATCGCCTAATTCTTACGGTTAATCGCTGTGTTAGTGGTGGCCACGTAGACGGCACATCACAACTGGACGCTGCGGAGTCCTCGAGTGAGGTATGGAGGGAAAAACGTGTGGTTTGCACTGCTTGCCGTTTCAACCTCAGATGAATGTACGTATGTACAAATGGCGTCCCCATAGGTGGAGTAAATTCTGACCACTGAGGCTGGTGAGATCCACCCTCATTACAGGTAGTGCCAACCGTGAAAATGCAGTGAACTGCATTATCCCCCACTTTTATTTCCATCTCCTCCTATTTACACCGTGCGGTAGAAATATAACTGTCGCATCCTCCTGATTATTATGGCATAATTTAAAGGAGAACATCTTTAAAGTTTAACAATTTGAAATTCAATATTTTCAGCTATGTGTCAAAGATAACAAGGTTTTTTACGTTGTAAAATGTTGTAAATCTACTGCCTAGTTTTTTAGGAATAATCTTCGTCGTCGCAATATATTTTCGAGACCTCCCGTATTTAAAATAAATACAGTAGCAGGGGAAATATTGAATGAGTTAAAACTCCTAGGTATTAGACCTCTATTAAAGGCAGTTGGATTGGGGTAATACCGTAGGAGTATTAATAATATTTCATGTATAGAGGCCACATATCAGGATTAATTTTATTGTACGCTTTTGTTATGATGTATGTTGTCAAATAATTCCTGATGTGAAATAGATTTTCTTACATTTGCAGAAATTTATAAATTTTCGATAATACTGAGGTTATCACGGCAAGATAGTCTAATCGGCAAGCCTGTCTAATAGTAGGGTAGATTTGGTTGCTCATGCTACAGTTTTTAATTCCTTACATGGGTATTGTTTCGCTAATATATATATTTGATCATACATTTAAAAACTAAAAGTTGAATGTATACTATAATATTTAGCAAATATATAGTTTGGCAATATAGCTTCTTGAATCAAATACAACGGAAACTTTGAGATCTAGATTCAAATCCTAGTGAAATCCGATTAATCTTAAAAATTGTCCAATTTATTCTGAGCGTATGATTAAATTTAGTCAAAATATTGAATGCGGTTGATTAAACAATATTCAGTGAATACATTTGGCAGATTTAAATGAAGCAAAACTTTCGCTCTACAATACCGCCACCTGGAAAATGTGAAAATACTAATTGTTTCATTCAATTTCGTACGATTAGCAGAGGTATTTTTCATTTCAAGTTTTTCCGCAGTTAATTTCAAATAAATGTATACATTTTTTAATACTAGGTAGTTTTGCTCTTGTGATATCCAAATACTAAGTAGAATTACATATGATGGATACAAAAAGCATAAAAGATTCATGCTTGGTAGATATTTTGTTTAAGTATAACTAGCTTTCATGTAATCGTTTTGACCATGAATACCTTAACCTTGTTACTTGCGATTTATTCCCAGCATTTTTGCAATTCATAGGCTAAGTAGTTCCCAACCTATTGGGTATACATAGAGGGACAAAGGGGATTAAATGCTTTTTTCTTTAAAATTTAATTACTCTGCCTCTTGTATTCCATTTACGTTACATACCTTCAAGCACTCAAGTGATTACTTAAATGTTTCAACGTTTTTACGGATTACGACAATATTTGAAAATACAAGGTTATTAACAGTGTGATCCCATATCTTCCTAAGTCCGTTAGGTTCTAATATAGTAGCTATATTCAGAATTACTCCGAATATTTTCTAGGGAAATCCTTATTTTAACCTCAAACCGATGACGGGGCAGAATCCTTTCTTCTTGATAGCCACAAAATTCCGTTTCCCCGAAACCTCACTACTTTATCTTTCTTTAGCAAGTTGCTCACCCCGAATGTTACTTTTCCTTACTTAACCTATTTCCTCCACGGTACCGTTCAGACATTCCTTACTCTCACCTCCCTTCCCCGATGTCCCCATAATATGCTCTACCTTACTTCAGTCTTGCCAACTTTTCTTTCTTCCATTAATCAATATGGTGTGTGTGTATGGCAAGTATGGCCTCTTAGACACTCCAAACAGACCATGTGGCTCCGCAAGCACTTCCGCGTTAACGAACATTTTTCGAGTAAAAGAGGAATGAATAAGGAAAGATGGATGATTAAAAAAGACATATGGAATGAGCACGGTAAACGGAAAGCATGGAAAATATTCGAAGGTTCGTATCTGAATGAACGACGCAAAGGCAGATAGAGAGAGCATTACAATCATAGCTTTTTGAATGGTTCACCTTGAAGATACGAGGGTAGGCTGAAAAGTAATGCACACATGCTTGTAGAGGACAAACAAAAATAAATAGCCTATTCGGGAAAATATTACATCAAAGTAAAATTTTAAAGTTTCAAAATCATTTATATCTTTCTCAAAACAGTCACCCGTTTAGGCTAACACATTTCTCCCAACGTGTTACAAGTTTTTTCAATCCGTCACTGAAAAACTCTTCCGACTTTTCTGGAATCTAGGACTAGACAGCAGCTTCCACTTCATCGTCCGAGGTGTAATGATTATCCTTGAGGTGTTTCTCGAGTTGAGGACAAAAATAACAACCGTAAGGCACAAGAACGGGGGAATAAGGAGGGTGTGGAATCGATTGAAATTTCAGGTTTCGCAGAGCCTCTTTAGTTGCGCGCGAGGTTTGTGGACGAGCGTCGTCATGTCGCAAAATTATTGGCGCCAGGCTGCCTTTAACACGACAAACTCAACTTCGGCGGTGTTTTAAAGTCTGTTTATACCGAGAAGAATTTACCGTTGCCCCTCGTTTCATAAAACCACATAAACTCGGTGGGCATCCCAAAAACACAGTCAAAAGAAGTTTCATCAACAATTATGGCTTTTCTAGGCTCGCAACCACGACATTTTACTACCCATCGATTCAAAGTTGACCGATTAACAGTAAAGTCACCATAAACAGCCCTTAAACGGTGATTAATCGCAGTAGGAGTCGATAACAGTATGCTGTTTGACTCGCTTTAAGTTAGTTAAATTGAAGGATTATGTCATTCTTCAACTGTGTGATTTTCTCTAGAATGATGTCTGCTTAAAATTTATCAGTGAACGAAAGGGCACGTGAATCATTGATTTTTCTAACTTTAATTGAACTAGGTACCTACTATATTTATTCCTCTGGTATAATATGGCATGCTTCAATAAAGTAATATCCCCTATGCACAGAATATCTTTAAAAAACTTATTAATTGAAATAAACTGTAATGATGCATTAGTGCATCAAGCCGTTCAACTATAGTGTCATCAATAACCTTTTCCTTTCACGCATAACCCCTCCGCGGCCAGTGGGTATGCAGAATTTCAGTCAGTCAAACAAGTTCAAAATGAATCGCCCCTATGATATTTACGCCGGACCGTGAGAAAGATTTAAAATAAACTTCTGAATCGCTTCGGCGTTGAATGACAATGACGAATTGGTACCTTTTATTTCTTGTTTCTTTTTCAACCGAAAAGGCGAGAGGGCGTCACAGCAAATGCCACTGAGGAAGTAATATACGAGTATACGTATATGTATACGTGCATATATATATATATATATATATATATATATATATATATATATATATATATATATGTGTGCACGTATACATATATATATATATATATATAGAGAGAGAGAGAGAGAATAAAAACTGCAGAATGGAGACGCGGAGAAGGAATTGGGTTCGAGGAGGAAAAATCTCCGGCTTGAGGGACACACGGTAGGGACAGCGGCGGTGAGGCAGCCGCTGTGGAAAAGAGAGTCCGGGATATTGTGTTACGGGCAGAGGAAGAAGGAGGGGATGAGAATGGGCTGATTGACAGGGATACGGCTTTTAGCCGCGGAGAGGTAGAGAGGTCTTTGGGGGAATTGGGGGGTGGGTGAGAGGTGGGTCATCAGACCTGACGATCGTTGAGATGGGGAAGTTTGGGTGAGAGAGGAGGGAGGGGAGTTAAGGGGGATCGGAAAAGAGGGGGGAAGGGAGAGAGGAAGGAAGGCATGCGTAACCAGGGTGGCGAGGGATAGGGGAGGGGAGGGATAGGGGAGGCTGCGAGGAAGATGGGTGAGAAAGAATATTCGGAGGGGAGAAAGTGTTAGGTCAGTCGGGGGATGAAGCAAGGCGAGAAGCGGGCGAGAAAGCAAGGGGGATGAAGAGCGAGATAGAGAGACCGAGCAGAGGAAATGACGTGCAGGAGTCCTGGATTGGAATCCGGAGAAAGCGAGCCTTTTCGGCCTCACCGCTCCGGAGGGTATCGTCCCGGCGTACAAACCGCCAACCGAACGGCGGAAGGAAGGAAGAGGTGTGCGGGAGGGAGAGAGAGGAAGGGGATGGATGGGTTAGAGTTGAGGTGTGGGAGGGATGGAGGAGCCCTGGGAGTACGGCAAACGTGACGTCGGCTGGGTGGAGTTTCTGGGATAGGGGAGGAGTGATGGGCGTGCACATGCAACACAAACACATACGCAAGCACACACGTGTGTGTGAGCGGACACACACACACATATATATACACACACACTCGCACAGTTCGCGCGGAAATTGCGGTCCGATCGATGAGTCGGGCCGTGAACAGCGGCCCTGCTCTGTCCGTGACGGAGGGCCTCACTCTGTCGGTGGGATGGGCAGCCTGGGACGGGAGGGTGGGTTAGTCGGAGGGGTAGAGGGATAACGCAGCGTGTTCTCATCCTGTTCCCTTTCTCCCCCACCCTACCGCATCCCGCAGTCTTTCTCCCATCCCGCTCCACTCCCATCCCATTTATGTAAACTTGGCGCAAATATATACCATAATGGTCCATGTTGTATGTTTAGATGTCCCTTTTGACATCATTCCGCGCACTTAAAGCTGCCCGTGCACCGCCGATCCGTTCCACGAGCCTCACCCTCCTCTTCCTTTCCTCACTTCCTCTCCCTCTCTTCGCCAGCCCATTTATCTTCCCTCCCTCTTCACTATTTCCACCGTCCGTCCGTCATCTCTCTCCGGGGCGAGCTTAAATTCAGAGCGTGGCGTATCTCTGCTCCCTAATACTGCTCCCGGGTGCCCTTGCGTGCCGGTGGACGTGTGAATATGGACATGCGCGAGGGTGAGTCAACTCGCAAAAGTCACCTTTATTGTCGCGAGCGTATCGAGTTCCCTTTGTCCGTGGTGTTTGTTGGGTAATCTTTTTTCGGGCCGTAGCGGAGGGAAAGATAAGTGGAAATCTCCTAACACGCGGCAGCACAAGCAGCGCGCGGTGATGCATGGTGATGCCTTTCGAAAATTGACGTGTCTAAAAGTATTAATTTGTAACCGATACACGCACGTTATAATTTAATGCGCCGACTCCCGCTTGACGCTATTTCGGTGATATTTATGTGATTGGCGAGGAAAGTTATTTTATGTACCGTAAATGAATTTATAAAATTGGAAACATAAAGTAAAAAACTAAGTTTTTAAAACTTCATCATATAACGCATTCTGAAATAAGCTTCGAAGACCACAGCTGAACACAGTCATGAAGAAAATTGCGATAGAGATAAATTGAGGGTGAGTTGATAATTATGGTGTAAAACTTCTAATCGTGGTCAGACTGACCTGTTTTTAGTGGTTCCTAAAATGTGCTTTACCCAATGTTTGTTTACCCAAAAGGACCTTCAGAAGATGTAGCAACTCGTTGATATCTCTTTGATCAAGGGGCTGCATTCCTTTCATTGGAAGGTAAGAAGGCATTTAAAGATAGAGTGTAGTCTATCTCAAATATATTGGTACACATGCATATATTAGTCCGAACGCGCTACAGTCATCTTTCACACACGCAATTTTCAATTGTGCCATTTAAGGAAAAGTAATGGAACAATATACTTCTTAAGACCACTCTTATCTGAAAGTAATTAGCATAACATGAACTTCAAAAGCACCGTTAAGTGGGCTCCTCATGCTGAGTTTAGAGGTAACGAAATATGCTCATCCATCGAAGTCAGTGTGACGAATGGCCTTTTTCCTTTAGAGAACATATTTTTAGTCCACATCAGTTGACATGATTACGAAATAACTCGTAGGCAGCAAGTTAATAAAGGTTTTGAGTTCAGCAGCGGCCACAATGGCAGTTCATCTACATCGACATAATAACCCGCAAGCCGCCGCAAGGCTGTGTGGCGTGGGGAAATTACGAAGTTAAATTTAGTCGATTTGGAGTCATTTATATTTGCAATTAAAAATAATAATATTCCCGATAGCATTTATTACTTGCAAAGCCAAAAGATACGCATATAACGCTTTTGTTACGTAATGGTTTATTCACGATATGCTATTTCTGTGGGGCATTATGCCAGAATACATTTGTCATTTCATCTTCTAGTGTATGTATATTGTCACTGACAATTGGCAAGCTTACTTCACTAAAAGGAAAACCAAGCATATTCGAGAGAAAATAATCCTCTTTTAAAACTACTCGAGTGTCCATTCCACGTGCATCACAAATTACCAACTGTTACCATTATTATTATTAGGTAATCTAACGGTTAAGGTAGGTTTTTGGATGGACACAGCTACTAAATAAATATTTTATTACTCCTAACAAAACACAAAATCCAGAATCCTACTCTACATCAGGTCCCTATTCATCTCTGAGTACTTCCTTCCTCCCTTCATCCCGTCCAATATCCCTATCCTGTTCCTTCCCTTTCCTCGTTTGCCTAACATTCTCCCCTCTATTACAGTCTTCAACATCCCGCTGCCAGTCAATACCCCCTTCATCCACTTTTCCTGTCTCAATAGGACTTCTCCCAACAAACCCCTCTCTTCGCCCACCATACCAAGTACTTCCTCATTTGTTTTCCTTTGGGTCCATTTCACCTTCTCCATTCTTCTCCACACCCACATTTCAAAAGCCTCCAGTCTACGTCGATCCACCTGCTTCAATGACCACGTTTCCGCGCCACACATAGCCTACGCTCCATATCATTAATTACCATGATATTTCAAGATAATTCAACATAAAAAATTTTTAATGTCCGTGCTTAGATCGGATATTTTGTAGAATAGGAAGTAGAGAGGAATGGAAAAGTTTAATGCACGGTGAGGGAAACAAACGAATTAGTACAAAGCATAGAGGGAAAAGAGAGAGGATTATTGGGAGCAATAAAAAGGAAAGGTGGGTCCGGTATATTTTTATTGGTGGTGGGATGTTAAAGAGTATGACAAAGAAGAGAAAGTTGGGCAGACGAGGTAGAGGGAGGAAAATGATAGGCATATTGGACGAAATACAGGTCGGAAGGAAGTATGCGGATTTAAAAACTGTTAAAATGTAGTTTGGGTAGTCAGGTTGTGTCTTGTTAGACTGAGCAAAGAAATGTAACGTCAGTCTGCGTCCATGCAAAACCTGCCTCAAGCCGTAGAATACCAATAATAAATATTATAATTATCAATTATAATTTATATTAATCAGTTTATTTATATTATGATGATTTTATTATACAGTATCAGTCATTCTAAGATAGTTATACCGGTATATTAAGTAAGGATCTATAAGGAAATATCTTTTTCACTTGCTGTAGGAACTTTTCGATCATTCATTCATAAACATCCACCTTAAATTTTCAGTTCATCAGAGAAATGCTTTTCTGAAGCCTTTCTCGGTAGACAAGTTCATCAAAATTTAGCTTTTAATTGCTTTCGTGGAACTGCGAGTGGAAGATCCCTTTCCCCTAGTGTTAAAATTTGCTTTGCTCTTGACTCTTTAGTTAAGCCAAATAATAATCAATATCTCTTCCGTGGTGATAAATATATTATTTTCGGGGATGATTGCGAATGACAATGTGAATTACTGACATTGATGGTCTTTGCAAATGGTGCCAGTGCATTTGGTAAATTAAATGTCAAAATTAATGATGAATGTACGATATTAATTGCAGAATTGTGGTTTACGTGCCCTAATTTCAAGGCAGGTGATTAGTAAAATTTGATTTTGAAATCCATGCCCACAAACAAAAATTATATGCAGCTTGAAAAATTCGCTAAACGTCCAAATAAAATAACAATTTCCACCAACCACCTCACTTAACTTACACTTCATTATGCCGAATTAACTTGAAATATTCAGGTAATCGATGCACTATTCTCCTATGTGGAATTTTATTATTCTGTAACAGAGTAATATGGGACTAATTCAATTATTTTAGGAGAACCATCGCAATGTTTACTGCACGTTTATTCAGAATCCTCTCATTATCAAAATCTAATAAACACAAGCTTTGTAGTATTACACACTGAATTTTACTGTCCTAACTGCGGTTTCAGCGTCTGCGCATCATTTCCGGGATTAAAATATCGTTGAAAATGACCTTGAAACCGCAAATTGGGTAATAAATCCAGTGCAGAACGTTACTGCGCTTGTTTCTATTTAATAATGGAAGCAATCTACTCACTAATGTCTCCTTGGATGTGAATTTTTCTAACTGCTATTTTAAAAAATCCACATAGTTACTACTAAAATACTCGGACAAATAATTAAGGTTCATATAAATGGTACATAATTTAACTTGTTATCTCAAATGCTGGAGTAATTCTGCAGCTCAATGAAATCCTTCAAATCACTATCAATTTTTTATTCATTAATGAACCTGCGACCTTCATTGGTACTGCAAAAGGTGAACTACGAGGGTAATGCAAAAGGTACTACTCGTATAATTATTTACCATTCTGCGTGTTTTACGTTCTTATTTTACATTTAGACTACTCAAGGACTAATTTAAAAACTTAATGATACTAGGAAACACCTCGACGAAAATATATATGAAACCAAGCATGAAAAAATCGTTCAAAATGAGAGCATCTAGCAAAGGTTTAATTCTTCATGGGCCAAGCATATCGATGGCTGTAAAATTCGAGACGGCCTTTAATTACAACACATACGAGCGAGGGAGAAAATGTATGCAGATGCATGAGAAAATTCATGGTTTAATGGGCGTATTATGGGTCATTGCGCATTTTATGTTCCCTGAAATCTCAAAAGAAAAAAATATGGCTCAGCTGGAGAGAACAAAAGACTATCATTGTCGTTAACTAAGACCCAAACATCTAATTTTGATACTTTTTTCGGATACGCACATAAATTGGCCTCGCGTGCTAAAATCTGTAATTTTCCGAATGTACACTTCATCTATCAGATTCCCTAAATTCCGCAAAATCCATTGATGCAGCTGGAGTGGTCAAGAGTGAAGGGAAGGGGAGAGAGTGCAGCGCTACGTGGGAGCGGAGGAGTCTGCGGGAGGGGGCATTAGGGTGTGTGGGTTGAAAGGGGGGGGAGGGACAGGAACTGGGGTGGGGGTTTGGGAAGAAGAGTGAGAGGGAATGGGTCATTCTGCGAATCCCTTGCTGATACTCGACCGTGTTTTCTTCCTGTCGGTTCATAAATTCCGCTTTTTAATGCTCCCTGCAAATATCTCCGTTCCGGTTCAACCTCTTCCTTGCTTTGACCCGCCATAATTTTCCCTCTCCTTCTACTCCGTGTACGTCCCTCTCCAATTTCATCTACTCTTTCCCTCACCCGTTTTGTTTCGGCTGCATTTCTCATCTTTCATCATTCCGCCTTGCATGTCAGCCGTACTTCCTCTTCTTCCGGTGACCTTAATTTTAAGGGACACGTTTTGTAGGGTGCATCATATCAACCGCTTTTTGGACAAAGTTTTAGAATATTTTACAGGCATGGTCAACTGTAAGCGGTTAAATAATTTGACACATATTATATTTCTTGTTCAACACATTATTTTTTATGGAGTTATTGTATTTTTGTCTTTGACGGAAAACAATATTATGTACAAAGGAACGTGAGAAATTTTATTCTCACGTTTCTTGGAGTATTTCCCCTCTTCAGTCTCTCCCTCTAGCTGAATAGATAGGATTAAAATAGCTGTACCCGAAATAACTATAACACTTCAAATAACTTGCAATTATTATATTGTTTCTTTATTTTTTACAGTCAAAACAAACGGTCGTACAGGTTAATGAACTGGTTGAATAGTTACAAGAAACAATTAATCACATTTTACATTTCAAAAAATTATTTAACAAAGATTTAACAGTCGAATATTATATTTATATTGGTAAATTTGTAATAATTATGATTTCCCAGTCCAAGTTTTGTTCATTATTTTTTATCTCGGTTTCTTAGGTTACAGGGAACCTATGACTTATTTTTCTTCTTTGCGAGTTAATTTTCTAAAATTGTTATTGCTTTTCAGATTCACAAATCAAATTTATAACTAATTCCACAATAAACTCCATTTTTGCCTTCACTCTGAAATATACGATTCAGTAGCGTCATTTCCTCACCACATCTCTTACTATCCCCCGAAGTGTTTATCAAAAAAATGTGTAGCTTATTGAGTGTGAAGTATGAACCACGGGATTTTATGGTTTTAATTCCTAAACGGAACGTAAGCTTTAATTACAGCAGCTTAAATCCATAAACAACCGCCAGCGTTTCATGCATGCAACATTTCGCGACGATCGCAAAAGTGTTCTTCCGTTGGTACAAATGGAAAATTTATGGAAAAAGAGAAGTTGTACCGGGAAATGAATTTTTAGCTTCACTGAAAACTTTTGAACGAGACCTCGGTCGATTTTTTTTAAATTCCGCCACGTGTGTTTAAATCAACATCAACGACGCAAAACTCGATTTTCTTTCCAGCTTTGCTCCATATGACTTGGGTTATATTTTTTCCTAACACGACGCGTGAAGATGAATAAATCCTGACAACGTCTGAAACAACTCGAGGGGGCGATGAATAATAGCTCCCTCGATAGCATCAATCCAAAGATATTAAATTAAATGGAGAAACTCGAGTGAAAATCAAATAATGAAGAGAAGTTACAATAAACGTTTATTGGATAATTTACGAAATAGATACGTATTTTTACGTATTGGTGCACGTGAAAATGGGATTTCTTTGTCGGAAACCATTTCTAAAATAAGATATGGCACTTAAAATAAGATATGGCACCTGCTTAAATAGTTGTTATATTTAAAAATATTAATATATAAAGGTTCTCTATCTTGTTGCATGATAATTTATCGTGCTGCAATTGTTATGCCAGTGCGTTCAGACAAATCCTAGGGTCATGAGCTGGAAATTTCCTTTGCATATTCCCTGTTTTTCGCAAGAGACGGCTGAAAGAACGAGGGGAAATTACGAGTCTCAACCACACGCTCTTCTTAAAATTCGTTCAAATAGTAATATAACTGAGATAAAACTAGCTGAGGATCAACGTTTTGAGAATATTAATTTATCCAGTTCTTTGTCGCTCCTGGGGAGCCGTATGGGGTGTAGGGGTGGCTCAGCTCCTTGGCACCCGACTCCGTGTGGAATTCACATGGGAGATACTTGGGATCACGAGGGAGAAGGGCAATACTTGACTGTGTGGGCACTTGTGCTGTCAAGGGAAACCACAGTCTAGCCATTCCCACTCAATTGTCTTCCCGTCGTGTATAACGTTCTGGGAGTGCCACTGCGAAGGGAGTCGGCGAATCGCGATTGGAGATATATGTGTTTTCGTGTGCCTTACGTCAAAGATACTATATAAATGAACCATATCAGACAACCACTTCTGAAGATACATATCCCATGATATCGTTCTATTGTCCCTGGAGGCTACATCGTTTCGTGAACCCTTAAGCAGTGTTGGGGTTGGTGGAAAGGCTGAGGGATGAAGAATTTCTGCTTTATTTTCCTATGCATGTAATTGCTACCTCGTAATGAGATGCGCGAATGACGGTAAGATACTGCAAAAGGTATCTCCCTTCTGACCTTGCGTATTTTTATTCACATTTCCTTAACGAGTTACATAAGGTGAATAGACTTCCAGGCGTCCTGTTAAAGTAAAAAAGAATACCCCTGTGACCATTACGATAGCTCTAGTAAAGCTTTAGGCTGAATTACCGGCAGATTAGAATCCGGATCCTCATGTTTCAATTGGTGTTTGAAAAAATGCAGCATTTCCTACGGAATTGAAGCGATGCTTCTGAGGAAAAATATTTGAAAAAATTCTTATACAATATGAAGATTTGAAAATCATTTTATCAAGATGTTTTCCTTCAAACTTAAATGAGTTATTTTGGAGGTTAGACGTCCATTTTATTCCTTTGACCTTGCGCAAATTATAGAAGCGACAAAGATCTTGGAAATGATGATGTGAGAAAACAAAGCAATCCTGAAGTTCGGAAATATTTATCTAAAAATGACTTTTCATATTGCTTCCAGACCTCGTCACATCCCTGTTGATAGCAAAGGGTATCACCTCCATGTACTGGGAACAAGTAATAGTAATTAATCACCAAAGGAAGAGTGTAAACAAATGAGGCTTAACTGAAACATATAAAAAAACAATCCTACAATGAACAAACCATTACGTGCAATCGACCGCACAAAGGCACCATAATCCCGGAAAGGTGAAATCCTCTCGAATGATCAATAATCGAAGCCCCTCAAAGACTGAGGTTTTCTAGGATATAAAAATTTGAAGAAGTAGAAGCATCATTCTGCATAAATTCCACTAATAGAAGCGTAAGGAGAAGCTAGGTGTTTTAAATAAGAATTTCATCCCTCCTATATTTCCCGAATGAAGACTCATTTTAAAGAGACGGAAAAGAGCATTTTAAAGAGATGAAATCTTGAAAAACGCCATACCAAGGGAGAATGAGACTAAGATGGAATAGTAGTAGTCATTCGGGAAGCTCTATGCATCCCAAATCCAATTCAACACGCCATTCCAAGCGGTTGGAGTTATGGTCTATATCTGCGCGGTGATAACTTTGTGTGACGTTTATTTACAGGAGGGTAAACCAATGGCTTGGCACAACCTTGATGCCTTTGTCCGCAATTTGCCAAGGCATGTTATGCTTTTGGGAGATTTTAATGCCCATGAACTCCAATGGGGATAATATCCGACCCAGAACAGAAGAAGAGAACAGATTTTATCAATTTTCACGGCCGATTGGAATCTTAAATATCCGTAAAAATATTTAACGGTTACGCGAGGAATTTGTCAACAGTAACTTAGCACTCAACGAAAAACAATTTGAACAACATGTATATACACCCATCTCTGAGTGGAAGTGATCACCTTTCTTCTTTCATCGGCAAAGACTACGGTTTTAATGTGAATTTAACCCGACCGGGTAATTGGATAGTCGAAAAAAGTCCGCTGATTGCATTTTAAAACTTAATTTTATTCCAAGCACACCAAAAATCGAAATTCCACGTGAGGTATGGAGACGTTTGACATCCAGGGGACTCCGGTAAAATGCCTTTTTATTTATAGCGAGAGCCCTGCGGCCAGCCAACTCTCGTGTCGACTGTTGTGGAAATGGAACTCCAGGGAAATGAAACTAGCATCTCTTTGAAGCTCGAGAGGGATCGCTAGTGTATCTCGTATTAAAAATATGGTAAATATATTCAACCATTAACACAGTCTCTACATTCAGGTAAATTTCTCAGAGCACCATTGAACTCATAGCGCTGTATTCCATTACGATCACAAATTTTGTGGGTTTCTTCAAGTAACAACGACAGCAATGGGCACATTGTTCGATGGTGATGTATAGATTTTCTGCCCGTCGCCTACACATAATACTACCACAGCCCAAGTTTATCTGACTTTGAACCCTCTTTAATAAGTGCTCTAGGAAAAATGTCATTCCTTCCCC
This sequence comes from Hetaerina americana, assembly GCF_022747635.1. Classification (NCBI taxonomy): domain Eukaryota; kingdom Metazoa; phylum Arthropoda; class Insecta; order Odonata; family Calopterygidae; genus Hetaerina; species Hetaerina americana. The sequence continues at coordinate 56,638,892 of NW_027286874.1, read as the reverse complement.
TGATAAGTAAAATAGACCGCAAGGCATTCGCCTCCTGTCCTTATTACGTTTCCCTGATGTAAATCTATCGTATCTGGAGTTTCCCGGTTACTTTTTAGGCTATTTGGACAAAATAATTGACAGTAGGATGATATTTTTTCATTATGGAGAATATTTGCTTGAAACTATGTTGAATAAGAGAGAAGAAAAAATAGAAACATGAAGTGCCGCATGGAATAATTTCTTATTAGGAAATAACTTTCCAGTGAAATACAATCCAGCTTTATTATCTCTATTGGCTCTAAAAGTTGACACCATGAAGGGTGGAAGGGAAATCTCTTGTTAAGTCATCAAACAAATGCTGAAGATTGTATTACGCTGATTTAATCCTATCTCGCACTAATTTCGATATAAATTAATAACTCGAATCAACATGTAATATATGACGTGCGATCACTCTAAAGAGTTCTTACGTAAGAATGAGCATTTATATTTGATTAGATTTTTTTTAAATTTACTTTAAAAGTATGATTTGTTGGATACTGGTATAAACGCGCGATAGGCCTCCATTGAGTGTTCGATTTCAAGATTTTATCGATGATCATGGTTTTACGATACCTTTGGTAATCTCAATCGCCCATCGAGATGGAGACGATGCTGCTACATGCGAAGGAAAAGTGTTTTAAGCATTAGAATTACTCTATTTGTAGTCGAGAGAAGTAATTATTTTCTCGCCAAAAACTGCTTAATACAGGCTCAGACTTTTCCCCGAAACTATCGTCGATGACACACACTTACCTCTCAATGAAAAGGAGGGGAAATAAAGTGCACCTTGTGGGTTATTGGTATATACCGAATTCCTGGTACCAAGAAGGCTGACTCAGGGGTGAAAGAGAGTTCCTGGACGACCATGATACCAATTTCCAAGTGTTTTACCGAGAATCCCTGAAAGTTACGTTTAGGTACACTTGTGGTCCTACAGCAGTGGATCGAATCGTGGTTGGCCAATATTAGGAATAAATTACACGTCGTGAAACTCGATATTTCAGTCAGGAGCAGCCGAGAGGAACAAGTCAAGGTCAAACACCGCAGTGAGAGAGGAAACGCCATGAGTCACTATTGCTTCCCCGGAAGACGAAAGACAACCCCACTGTGGAGAGTGAGGCTCTTCTAAATTCATAAGTCCTCTTTTCCGAGTTTTAAACTGTGAAGTTTTGAGAATTAGGAAAGATTAAATTTCATCAATAGCTCAAGTGGTTAGAGTATCAGCCAGGCAATTCCAAAGATCCGTGGTTCAAGTCCCAGTCAAGGAAATACTCGTATATATGTGATCTGCTCGATTCCCCCCTCCCTACCTCTCCTGTGTTCGTCTTTTATACGATATGTTGTCATATCCCTTTCCTCATATTTATTTCCACGTGATGAGTATACTACCTTGATCAAAAATTTCCCGGAATTTATTCAGAAAATTAAAAATACAAGTTTATTCATCTAAATCTATATTGTCCCCTTCAAAGTAATCCCCATCGACTGCAACACACTTATGCCAGCGCTTGATCCAATCCTCGAAACATTTTTTATATTCGGTTTTCGGTATGTCCATCAGTGCTTCCTGCGATTTTTCCATTACTTCCTCTCGGCTGCTAAAACGCGTTCCCCGTAATGGTTTTTTAACTCGATTGAACAGAAAGAAGTCACAGGGAGCCAAATCAGGTGAATTCGGTGGCTGTTGGATGGTATTTGTTGCATTTTTCGTCAAAAAATTACGAATAATGATAGCACTGTGCGACGGTGCGTTATCATGGTGCAAAATCCACGAGTTTTCTGCCCACATTTCTGGTCTCTTTCGGCGAATTGCTTCACGCAAACGTCTCATAACGCCCAAATAATACTCTTTGTTTACTGTCTGGCCTTCTGGCAAAAATTCATGATGCACTACACCGTTGTAATCCATGAAAACCGTCAGCATTGCCTTCTTTTTTGACTGAAAACGACGTGGTTTTTTTGGTCTCGGCTCATTTGGTGAACGCCATTCACTTGCCTGATGTCTGGATTGCGTGTCGTACTCATAAACCCACGTCTCGTCTCCAGTAATGATCCTTTTGATGAATGTGGGATCGGATTCAGCCTCGCAAATCATGTCTTTTGCGACGTCAACACGGTCTCTTTTTTGCATGAAATTGAGGTCTTTTGGCATGCTACACGACGGAAACCCAAATCATTAACCACAATGTCTTGGGCGGATCCATAGGCAATGTTCAAGTCCTCCGCTATTTCTCTGATGGTTAATTTGCGGTTATTGACCAACATTTCTTTTACTTTATCAATTTTTTCACCGACTTTCGATGTCGATGGTCTGCCACTGCGTTCATCATCTTCGATTGACTCACGACCACTTCTGAACCGCTCGTGCCACTGGTAAACGACCGTTTTTTTTAGAGATTCGTTGCCGAAACACTTTTCCAACATTTCCAACGTCCGTGCGCCACTAAATCCGTTTTTTACGCAAAATTTAATACAAGTTCGTTGTTGCAAATATAAATCCATTTCTGCAATTGTAAAAAATCGCCAACACACACAGAGATAGATGTACTCTTGGCTACGTAACTTTTGCAAATGTCAAGTTATGACACTAAGATTTAAAGGGAATATCAACAACAGATGTACCAATTTAACAAAAAAAAACAGAACTCAAATCGGAACGATGGGAGCGCCACACGGTGGTTATTCCGGGAACGTTTTGATCAAGGTAGTATGGTCACCATTTGACGGGTTCTCACGTTTAATAATGGGTGAATATATTATATATATAAATATATTATACATAAATATCTATATATATATGTGTATATACATATATATATATATATATACATATATATATACATAGACTCAGTAAGTTTTGAATTTTCGGTGGTCGCAGCCACCTTCAAGGAAGTGAGGGACAGAACTCCGATGAAGGTGGCAGCGACCACCGAAAATTCGAAACTTAGAGAGTCTGTTTTATATGTGTTTATGTGTTTTTGTCTGTGTCCACTAGTACTAAATTGTATACATTATATATATATATATATATATATATATATATATATATATATATATATATATATATATATATATATACATATATATACATAATAAAGGCTCCTCAGTAGTAGTTCTTAACACCATCGATTACATTTCCAAAGCCCTCGGTCAGCCCAATGACTCCTCTACCTATACCACTCTCACCAACAACTCAACGCCAAATTTTCGGTCTTTCCTGAACAACCAGAAGAAATTCAGTCTTTCCTCCTCCAATTTGGATCAGAAGAAGGCCCCACCTCCCAAGGCACATCCCTATTCTTACTTTTAAACCTCAGAATACCCCAGTTTTATCTTCTCCCAAAAATAAACAAACCATACATCCCGTCGCCCTAGTTTCAATTCTCCTACTGAAAGTATCTCCGCATTCTTTGAGCACCACCTGCAACCTCTTGTACTACCTGCACCGTCTCCATTCCCTCCTCCTCCAACCTACTTACGGTCACCTTCGCCATTACTTCCCTCTATACCTCATGCAGAAGGCTGATGTATGAATATATATATATATATATATATATATATATATATATATATATAAATATATCATAAACACAGTAATCAACCCGAAGGTCGGTTTCGTAGGTGATGGTAGAGTTCACCCAGGACTAAGCCCGACAGCGTGTGAAATTCACACATCAAAATAGGGGGGCCAGTTCCTTTCCCCTTGCCGGTTGTGGTTTCCCAGGAAGACCTAGTGCCCGAAAAATCACATAGCTTGGGTCAAGCTGCAGATGCCCAGAGTTCCTTGCCCGGGAATCAACCCCGGGAATCAAACCCGGGACCCTCCGGTCAGTAGTCCAACGCTCTACCCCTTGGACTATCGCGACCCATATATATATATATATATATATATATATATATATATATATATATATATATATATATATATATACATACATTGTGCGGCACTTGAATTCGGACAAATTTCAATTTGAATTTCTCCCCATATCGTAGTTCCACTATAGGTCGCGATTTGCGGTCTCAATAGCTCTAGGTATCCAGTAAAGAGTCGTAGCCTCAAAATGGCCGAGTTGTTACGTACAAATGCCGAGCACAATCGAAGAGCCGCTTAAACGAAAGTGTTGGCGCTGGGCGTCTTATTCCGAAATAGTTCGATTCTTCTGGTACCCCAGATCAAATGTGTACGATATTGTTGTTAAGTAGAATGCTCCGGAGAAATCTGGGGGTGGTTTCGCTAACCCGGCGAGGAAATCTCATGCAAGTAAATGCGTGCTTGTCCGGATTTAAGCACCGCTACCTGTATATGCGAGTCGCGGTAATCCATGAGGCAGAGCGTTGGACTACTGAACGGAGGGTCCCGGGCGAGTCTCTGCACCCAAGCTATGTGAATTTTCGGGTAACAGTGTGTTTATGGTATGGTATGCTGTGTTTATATATATATATATATATATATATATATATATATATATATATTTATTTATATATATATATATATATATATATATATACTACCTTGATCAAAAATTTCCCGGAATTTATTCAGAAAATTAAAAATACAAGTTTATTCATCTAAATCTATATTGTCCCCTTCAAAGTAATCCCCATCGACTGCAACACACTTATGCCAGCGCTTGATCCAATCCTCGAAACATTTTTTATATTCGGTTTTCTGTATGTCCATCAGTGCTTCCTGCGATTTTTCCATTACTTCCTCTCGGCTGCTAAAACGCGTTCCCCGTAATGGTTTTTTAACTCGATTGAACAGAAAGAAGTCACAGGGAGCCAAATCAGGTGAATTCGGTGGCTTTTGGATGGTATTTGTTGCATTTTTCGTCAAAAAATTACGAATAATGATAGCACTGTGCGACGGTGCGTTATCATGGTGCAAAATCCACGAGTTTTCTGCCCACATTTCTGGTCTCTTTCGGCGAATTGCTTCACGCAAACGTCTCATAACGCCCAAATAATACTCTTTGTTTACTGTCTGGCCTTCTGGCAAAAATTCATGATGCACTACACCGTTGTAATCCATGAAAACCGTCAGCATTGCCTTCTTTTTTGACTGAAAACGACGTGGTTTTTTTGGTCTCGGCTCATTTGGTGAACGCCATTCACTTGCCTGATGTCTGGATTGCGTGTCGTACTCATAAACCCACGTCTCGTCTCCAGTAATGATCCTTTTGATGAATGTGGGATCGGATTCAGCCTCGCAAATCATGTCTTTTGCGACGTCAACACGGTCTCTTTTTTGCATGAAATTGAGGTATTTTGGAACCAACTTTGCTGCTACACGGCGGAAACCCAAATCATTAACCACAATGTCTTGGGCGGATCCATAGGCAATGTTCAAGTCCTCCGCTATTTCTCTGATGGTTAATTTGCGGTTATTGACCAACATTTCTTTTACTTTATCAATTTTTTCACCGACTTTCGATGTCGATGGTCTGCCACTGCGTTCATCATCTTCGATTGACTCACGACCACTTCTGAACCGCTCGTGCCACTGGTAAACGACCGTTTTTTTTAGAGATTCGTTGCCGAAACACTTTTCCAACATTTCCAACGTCCGTGCGCCACTAAATCCGTTTTTTACGCAAAATTTAATACAAGTTCGTTGTTGCAAATTTAAATCCATTTCTGCAATTGTAAAAAATCGCCAACACACACAGAGATAGATGTACTCTTGGCTACGTAACTTTTGCAAATGTCAAGTTATGACACTAAGATTTAAAGGGAATATCAACAACAGATGTACCAATTTAACAAAAAAAACAGAACTCAAATCGGAACGATGGGAGCGCCACACGGTGGTTATTCCGGGTACTTTTTGATCAAGGTAGTATTTATATATATATATATATACAGGGTTCGTCCGGAAAATAAGTGTACTGAGCTCAGGAAAAAAATTTATCACACTTTTACATATCTTAAGATAATATTCCTCAAAATAGGACCCTTGTGAGTCGATACACTTGTTCCAGCGGCGTTTCCATTCCTGGAACGCTCCCGCGAAGGCATCATCGGGAACCTCTCGAAGACACGTCGTCACGGTCTCTTTGACGGCGTCCAAAGTCCCGTATCGCGTTCCTTTCAAACTCCTTTTTATCTTCGGGAACAGAAAGAAGTCCGGTGGTGCCAAGTCCGGGCTGTAGGGCGGGTGCGGCAGCGTTGCCACGCCGTGCTTGGCCAAGAAGTCCGACACGACAAGCGCGGTGTGAGACGGCGCATTGTCGTGATGCAGCCGCCAGATGTTTTTGATCGCTGGCCGGACGCGGGCGACTCGTTTTCGATGCCTGTCGAGCACTTGGACGTAAAATGCAGCATTTACAGTTTGTCGTTCAGGTACAAATTCGTAGTGGACGACTCCCCTTTTGTCAAAAAAGACAATCAGCATCGCCTTGATCCGAGATTTGCTCATGCGAGCTTTCTTTTGATGATGGGGTGTGCCACTCCGCACTTTGTCTCTTCGACTCCGGGTCGCACTCAAAGATCCACGTCTCGTCACCCGAAACAACGTTCTCTAAAAAATGTGGATCATTTTTGCAGTGATCCGCAAGTTGTGTCGCGATTTCCAAACGATTGAGTCTTTGATCATCTCTGAGCACTTTCGGCACCAACTTTGCACAAATTTTTCGCATCTGTAATTGGTGCCTAATAATCTCGTGCACTATTGTTTTTGGTACATTACACTGCTCTGCTATCATCCGAACACTAAGACGACGATCAGAGTTCAGTACATCGCGAACCTTTCGCACATTTTCGTCGGTGAGTGTCGTTGATGGGCGTCCAGGCCGTGGTTCGTCGTCGACCTCTTCTCTGCCCTCCACGAACATCTTGTGCCACCGAAAGATCATGTTTCTGGACATGGCTGACTCCCCGTAAGCCTGGTTAATCATACCGACAGTTTTGGTAGACGATTTCCCAAGCTTTACCGCAAATTTCATGGAATAACGCTGCTCCAAAAACTTCGGCATCGCGTTCCGTGACGTGGGTCGAGCGTGGAGGTTCGCGTTAACAGAGCTCCTCACTACACCACAGCTCAGAGCCGACTGCCTTTTTCAGCGTCGCTTGCCAGCATACCCCCCTCCAATCGCAGCCCGTCAGAGCGGTGCTGGTGCCTGGAGCGGCGGGAAAAATTCAGTACACTTATTTTCCGGACGAACTCTGTATATATATATATATATATATATATAATTGGCTGACACAACATAACACAAATAGAAAAGAATAGACACATATAAAAGAACACTTACACGGTAAATTGTTCGAGCTTTCGGCCCTCTCAGGGGCCTTCTTCAAGAGGAGAAGCTTCTCTTGAAGAAGGCCCCTGAGAGGGCCGAAAGCTCGAACAATTTACCGTGTAAGTGTTCTTTTATATGTGTCTATTCTTTTCTATTTGTGTTATGTTGTGTCAGCCAATTATTGTGCCGCTCGTATGAGTTTTTCCGTACAATCGTGATATATATATATATATATATATATATATATATATATATATGTATATATATATATATATATATATATATATATATATATATATATATATATATATATATATATATACATTCAAACACGAAATCCCGCCAAACGGCGAATAAATACTCATATATACAGAAACAGATATAGAAACAGATATATATTATATCTGTTTCTGTATATATGAGTATATATATGTATGTATATTATATTTATGTATATATATATATATATATATATATATATACATATATATACATATATAGAGGGTCATCCGGAAAGTAGTACCCGTTCGTGAAATAAAGACACAAAAGTAAATATTAACAAACATAAAAAATTTTATTTGAAAGAGGATACTTTAAACTACTTCTCAACATAATCTCCAAGCAAATTAAGGCATTTGTCATAACGTGTGACAAGTTTCTGTATTCCTGCTGCATAGTCCTTCGCCGCCAGCTCATTGAGATACGCGAGGGACCCATCTTGCACAAATTTTTGCATAATGCAGATGGTGTTTAACAATTTCATGAACAATTGTTCGAGAAACATTGGGAAAATGCTCACAGATGTCATCAATTGTGACGCGCCGATCGTTCCTCACGAATTCGTCAACTGAGCTCACCAGTTGGTCTGTAATGACAGACGGTCTCCCCGAACGCTCATCGTCGTGTGTGTTCCCCCTCCCCATGTTGAAGTTGCGACACCACCGCCGAACAGACGACTCGTCCATTACATTGTCTCCATACACCTCCTTTATTTGGCGATGAATATCACATGGGCGAACGTTTCTTGCATTGAGGAATTTAATCACTGCCCTCACTTCACAACTGGCGGCGTTCTCAATTTTTTTAAACATTGTAAACAATCACAGAAACAACACAGGCAATGCTAGCGTCACGCAACTTGGCTCAGAGAAGGCAGACAAGCCACTGAAGCTATCTGACCTCGTCCAGCGGCTACTCGCGTCGTCAGCACTTCATGCGGCACGAACGGGTACTACTTTCCGGATGACCCTCGTGTGTGTGTTTGTGTGGGTGTATATATATATATACTGTGTTTATGGTATATATATATATATATATATATATATATATATATATATATACCATAAACACAGTATTCAACCCGAAGGTGGGTTTAGTAGGTGATGGCAGAGTTCACCCAGTACTAAGCGGCGTGTGAAATTCACACATCAAAATAGGGGGGCCAGTTCCTTTCCCTGTGCCGGTTATGGTTTCCCAGGAAGATCTGGTGACCTGGATCACGTAGCTTGGGTGCGACTGCAGGTGCCCTGAGTTCTTTGCCCGGGAATCGAACCCGGGACCCTCCGGACAGCAGTCCAACGCTCTACCCACTGGACAACCGCGAACCACACACACACATATATAGTATAAAGATATATGTATATATATTTATAATTTATATTTATGTGTATATATATATATACAAATATATATGTATATATATTTATATTATATATATATATATATAATATCCACAGTTATCAAACCGAAGATAGGTTTTGCATGTGAGAGTGGGACTTAAGTGATTACAAGCCCAACTATGTGTGAAAGTCTCACATCTGGATAGGGTTGTCAGTTCCTTTGTAGTATTTACGCCTGAGGTTTTCCAGGGAAATCAAGTTCACGATAAAAATCACATGGCTTCACTTTTTTAAGTTGAGCTACTTTGGTAAATTATAGAAAGGATTTTCAAGAAATTTACAATAGATGATTATGTATTATCTAATGCCATTAATTGATATTTATGTGCTATAATCTTGAATCAATTCAGTTAGTATGGAAGAATCTGTTAGTTTTATTATACAAAGTATTCAAATATCTTAATTCTGACAAAGGTTGCTTTTTAATAACATTGCTCCAAAAATCTTATATACTAGTATTCAGAGTGCTATTCCGCGTTGCTTACAAACTAACTCGATATACCTGAAACGTCATCGGGGATCGTAAATCTCACATTTTTAACCCTTACTTGCCGAATCTAACTCCAGGTATTTGCTCTATTCCCAGGTAAGCATTCAGAAATAAAATTATTCAAACAAGATCATTACCTTTTGACCCATGCCAACATCTTGGTTGTCCGAATCCACGTCCCGTATATTTTTATCTTGGTACAGGTGTACAAGGATCAGTATGTTACCCATGACATCAATTTAATCAAATCAATCAATCAATTTAGCAAAATAGGTATTCATGAATAAATAAATAATTTTTGAAAAAAAACACAAAAGTCGTGTTATTTTTTGAACCGACCTCGTATTTGGCGTAAATCAAATGAATTTATTAAATTTGAATTGAAATGCATACTTCAAATATTTCACCTGGCCTAATACTTATTTATTTGGTTACCAGAATGAATGTGCACAAATTAGTTTCTCCAAAAGATAATTAATTTTAGTTTCACTAAAATATCCTTTTAAAAATCCCTAAATCGTTATTGGAAATTTTATTTAATTTTCATATGAAAATTTTGATGAAAAAATGCTTGGCATAAAGAATGAACAATTGCAATAGGATGTTTTGGAATGTTTCATTGGCATTGATTTTTCGTAGGATACATTTTCAAAAAATATTTAATTCATTCTTTATCTTTTTACCCTGAACACCTCTGTTACCTTCTGTGCTCATTTTCTTTCCTTTCTTCTATTTTTCCAGCATATTTATTTCTACCGTGTGGAAATATTTGAAAACCATATGAGACACCGCCACCATTTTCTCACTCCATATTCTCCGTACCTAAGCCTATTCAAGCGTCACTGACCCCATCCTGTTGGTGGGATGCATTCATTGACCAATGAGACGTTCAAATGACGGGTTCTTAGGCCCATTTCGTCCGTGGCACATACGGAACGCCATCCCTCTCTCCACTTCCACCCCGAGGGGCAAACACCCTCCCTTTGTCTCTCTCCTCTCCAGACTGGAATCACTCCCTCGACCATCGTACGACTCTTCACGAGCCAAGTGCTCTGGAATCGAGGGAGATGAAGAGGGAGCTGGAGCCAGAGGGGTAGTGGGATGGATGTCGCTCCGCGCGAAAGACAAGGAGACGAGATGCAAGTTGAGCGGAAGGGAGTGAGCGTGGAGGCAGGGCGGAGTGCCACGATCATGGCTGGAAGAGTAGAAAAGGAATAGGATATCCACATATACCCACACCCATATACATTGTATGAGTACGTTTGTGCGTATATTATACACACACAGCCATATATATATATATATATATATATATATATATATATATATATATATATATATATATACGCACAAACGTACTCATATAATGTATATGGGTGTGGGTATATGTGGATATCCTATTCCTTTTCTATATATATATATATATATATATATATATATATATATATATATATATATATATATATATATATATATATATATATAGGCGTGTGTGTGTAGACATATGTGCGTGTGTGTATATTCATGTCGGACAATATATATACATATATATATATATATATATATATATATATATATATATATATATATATATATATATGTATTTATTTATTTATTTATATCTATGTGTAGACATATGTGCGTGTGTGTATATTCACATCGGACAAATACGTATGCACACATGTGTTCAAGGCATAACCCCCAGAAGAGTGGGCGGTGGGGAGGACTTATGGGATCAATGTGCGCGAAAAAGAAATCTATCTCGGGAGAGGCCGAGGTCCCTCCCGGCAACACCACCTTTCGGCCCTCGTTAACGTCTCCGCCTCTCGCTACAACTCACCCCCTTTTCCTCCCTCTTTCCCTCCTCCCCTTACTCTCTACCTCCCATCTCAATGTCCCCATATTTTCTCCCTCTCTCTTTTTCCTCTTCTTTTTCACCTAATCTTTTTTCCCTTTCTTTTCTCCTCCACTCTTTCTCCCCCACTCTTTCTCCTCCACTCTTTCTCCCCAACACTTTCTCACCCATTCTTTCTCCCCCACTCTCTCTCCCCCACTCTCCCTCCCCTCAACGATCTGTTTGTCTTCTTATATTCTCTCGGCTTTGTACTTATACCTTCTCCCTCTCTTTCTACCTCGCTTTCACTTTTTTTTACTTCTCGCTGTAATTAGTCGGCCGGGCAGCTCGTAATTAATTTTTGTGTCAACTAACATTTTAAAATGTTAAAGGTATTGTTCCGAAGTAGAAAGAAATGAAAACATATTTCTATTTAATTCGGGAATAGCGGGATAAAAATTCCTTCAAGTTTCATCCTCTTTCTCTGGTAATACCTCTTCAGTGTAATTTCCATTTAAGTTTTATGTAGATCTTCTTATTTAGATTCTCAAAGTGTATTTGACGTTTTAATTCGTATCTAACAAACAGTGTCTGATTTATAATTAAATAAGTATATAATTGGTTTGTATTCATTAGCATCCAAAGATTTTGTTATTAGATTTAAATTAATGTACTATACCAATGCAAGGTTATATTGGTGTCAAAGGGCAAAGGGTTTAACTCAATGGGAAAATAAAAGCACAATGTCATTATGACCTTTAGTTGCATTACTGTTTTACTATACGCACATTTTCACACGTGATCGTGGATGTTTGTGTTGTTAACAGCTGCATAATGAGTTTTTGATATGGTAAAACAACTGATACCTTATATGCCTATTTTCTCGATTCTGTCGCTACATTTTGCCTTAAAGTGATAAATTCCGTAGCATTTCATATCTGCATTTTCATACATGGGCCCTTAACTCACATTTCATCCTTACACTGTCTACTCCCCGTTTCCCAATGGAACTTCAAAATGATTCTAGCTTTCTTCGTACAATCCGCATATATACAAGATGTATTCTAAAAGCTTGAAGGATTTCGTCTTATCAGACACCTCGTGTAATCCACTGGAATGCGATGTGATCAGTGAAAAAGTTGATATATTTCGTTTTAATTTTTTAATTATTCACCCGTAATGCATTTCTCTTTCTCTAATCTTCAATGAGGCTAGACAAAGAAATATTTCTCCTTTTCCTGGAGTCTTTATTTTCCCTAATTTGTCACTTTTATTGTCAGATTTACGCTGTAACTCCTAGAAATGGTGTTTAATTTCTCGTATCTCTACGATTGAGTATAACTTTTTTTCCGTCCATAATTTTAATTTTTATCTTCTTTAAATGTTGAAAAAAAGACCTCTGCAGTTGCTACTGAGAAAAGAAAATCCTGCCGCCGTGAATGGAATGTTGGTGGGTCTCGATTTTATTCATAAAATAAATACCTACACATTTTACACTCACCGGTCTCTAACACTACCCTCATGACTATCTCCCCCCTCACTGGAGTCTTTCCATCTTTTCATCACGTTTTAATAAAAGTAATATTCATTCGAAATATAGATAATTTTGTATCAGAAAGCTCTCTATAAAATCGGAAAAATTTCCAAAAATATCTGCATTTCTTTTTCTCTTGTGTTACCAATGTTTTTACTAATTTCGTCCTCCACTTTTGTCTTTGTTTTCTCTCGTTAAAGCTACATAACTGGCTCGATGCTCACTTTTATTGGTCCATCGCTCTATTCCTGACTGTCTCCTCTCTCATATTCTCTTACTTCTGCCTGTTCGATCGTTTTGTTGCCATCAGCCGCATCGAGTTCCCACTCTGCCCCTCCTCGTGCGGTACGCCCTCGCTCATCCTATTCCAAATCCTGCTTCCACTGAATTGCATCCCATAGGTGAGAGGTTGACATCATTTAAACGGTCATCACGCAATTGGGTCCGAATCAACCTCTGGTCCACGCTCATAGGGCCTCAAGTATCTCCCTTGAAATGTTTACTGGAGTGCGTCCTTTGAACTATTTCTAACTGTTTGGTTTGTGGTGTTACGTTTTGTGCAGAATATTGGATTCTGGGTATGAGTAATTTGTATCTCTTTTTTAGGCCAAATGACACGGTAATTTTGTTTCACTCGTTGCTTCTGATGAGACATTTAAAATTAATTTGGGCAAAGTATTACAAGATGAACTAGTAACTTAAGAAATGTACTTTTTCTTATATTTTCCGTATTTGCATTTTTCATTTTATCTAAATTTCAGGTTCATTGATGAAAGTGTAATTATTATGGAAAGAGCTTGCATGTTGATTGTTATTTGAAATCGTTATCGCTATCGATCGCCAATTTTGGAGTTAACAAAAAGTCCAATATTCTTTGGGTGATATTAATTTAGTGAGCTGGGAAAAAATGGCTAAACCAGCAGACCCTACCCTCTCTACTCTATGAACAATTGATTCAATAATTTTTATTATTTCTGTTACTTTTCATGAAAGTAAATAAAGAGTTATTGCGGTGATTTGGTTAAAGTTCAACAAACACTGAAAACTGAGTCTCTTATATGTCATGCATATGATAACGTATATGACAAGTATGGTCCACAGGTAAATCAGAATCATAAAATCATTTCTGTTTGTATAAGAATTTTATGTGAGTTCACTAATCCTCTTATTTGCTTTATAATGTAACTTAACTTTACTTGAATATTTTTATAGTTACTCGAAATTAATTAAATATTTGCACTGCAGTTCACAGTTATTTTTTGAATTATATACTTAATACATGATGATTCAAGTTTATAGTTTAATTATTCGATCATCAAACTGTTACTAAACACAATTCTGTAACTGCAGAGTAAAATAAGAAAAAACTGTCTCGTAATCAGATTATATTTCTGCGAATAATAATTACATTTTTCTAACTTTAGAGCAATACAATCAATAAGAATTACACGAATAATATTTTACTGCCATATGAATATGTTTTCCCATTAATCAAAGAAAGACATTATCTTACCTATAATAAAAAATATGAAATGTTCTTTGAGTTCATTGTAAAATAGGTTGGTTTCAGTTATCTTCCGAGAGACTGCTTTCCATAATTTCATTTCTATGGCTGGGAAGTGTGTTGAAATTTACCAAACAATGGCTGTGTGAGATTTAAAACTTGCTAATGATTTCCATAACTTGGTCAAAAGGATTATGTTTATCACCCACGCTTACAAATCGCTCCTTATCGTTCTTACCCACTTTGTCATTGACTTTCAACCACTCTTTTCAAATTGCCTATAAAACTCTTTTTTGATGCTCAAGCTATTTCACAATTCTTCCCATGCAGTTCCTCTTGTTTTTACTGTTTTGTCTCCTGTTACGTTCTTTACTCTTTCGCACACCATCTTCATTTAATTGTATCGATTTTTCCCGTAAAAAGTAGCTATTGTTCCTCATCTGGTGTCCCTCGACTACTTTTCTCTCTTATTCCCTCTTCGGTATAGCTTTCCATTTCCCCTGAGTCGTTCGAATCCTCTTAGCGTCTATTGCTCCCGCGGGAGCGGCTTAGACTGGTAGTTCACACCCCCTAGTCCTGGGATACCAACGTTTGATTCGACGTAAAAAAGATATTTTTATCTAATTCAAAGACAGCTATACAGCAAACATACAGCCATAATAAAAATGAGGCATATCCTGAAAGATTTTTATCAATAGATTTTTAATCAGGTCATGGGTAGTTAATAAATGAAATATTTTGCTCCTTAAAAAAAGAATAACCTGATGATTTTCTAAGAATTCCGATTGGTTTTTCAGCATTACTTCAGCGTAGGTCAAACGCACTTGTTTATTTCTGAATTTATACGTTTATCCTAGTACCCAAAGAGGGTAGGAACATAAATTGGATCATATCAATTCACTAGCATCATATTTAAGTAGCCCTCTTAATGTGAAGAGGTTACACTTTGAAAGAATCTGGCAGACACCTTTACACTGTTAGCGTAGGTTCCACCTTGAAAGGTGAACCAAGAATAAACAGGAGTTTTTTTTACGCTTCAAAGCATATTAATTGATTCTAATTGACAATGATCATCTTTTCCACCAACGTCTAGCTTTGAGTAGGTACTTATGAAAAATTTCTATTTACTAAACTTAGTACTTTTATCATTATTTTCATTTCATTTGGAAATATAACCTTAGTCTAAATATTAAAGTTTAACATTGGAAGTTATAAATGCAATGAATTTTCCAAATTATATTTACATTTAGTGCCATAAAAACTCAATATTAAAATATAATGGAAGTAGTTTAAATTAATTCTGTAAAAGTTAAAGGTTCAACTTACTTTAATTTCGTTTCAATAATGACATCAAAATTCTAATCGAGACCTGGCATATTGAGACCTATGGAGAGGGCAATGGAATAGCGAAGTTTCCCTATTAATCTTATATGCAGCACTCCCAGTTTTCTCCAGTTCTCTTTTTCCAGAAATGGCTTAGTTCCTTCTAGCCCATTTTTCCGGCAGTTTTAGATAGATTGATGATGAAATAAATTATATTCTGCCATATATAAATGTAAAGACCGATGACCTATGATGCACCATGGACTTCTTGGTTTTCCCTGTTGCCATTAATTATTGAAATTTACTGCAAAATTAAAACCAAGATAACACTTAATTTTCTTCATTTTTAGTTTTTCATTTCAGTCCCGTTTTGAAATGTAAGTGTTGATTCTGTTTTACCCTGGCGAAAAAATATACATATAAATGTTTTTAATTCAGCAGGGTAGACATAGGTATATATATATATATATATATATATATATATATATATATATATATACACACGAGGGTCATCCGGAAAGTAGTACCCGTTCGTGCCGCATGAAGTGCTGACGACGCGAGTAGCCGCTGGACGAGGTCAGATAGCTTCAGTGGCTTGTCTGCCTTCTCTGAGCCAAGTTGCGTGACGCTAGCATTGCCTGTGTTGTTTCTGTGATTGTTTACAATGTTTAAAAAAATTGAGAACGCCGCCAGTTGTGAAGTGAGGGCAGTGATTAAATTCCTCAATGCAAGAAACGTTCGCCCATGTGATATTCATCGCCAATTAAAGGAGGTGTATGGAGACAATGTAATGGACGAGTCGTCTGTTCGGCGGTGGTGTCGCAACTTCAACATGGGGAGGGGGAACACACACGACGATGAGCGTTCGGGGAGACCGTCTGTCATTACAGACCAACTGGTGAGCTCAGTTGACGAATTCGTGAGGAACGATCGGCGCGTCACAATTGATGACATCTGTGAGCATTTTCCCAATGTTTCTCGAACAATTGTTCATGAAATTGTTAAACACCATCTGCATTATGCAAAAATTTGTGCAAGATGGGTCCCTCGCGTATCTCAATGAGCTGGCGGCGAAGGACTATGCAGCAGGAATACAGAAACTTGTCACACGTTATGACAAATGCCTTAATTTGCTTGGAGATTATGTTGAGAAGTAGTTTAAAGTATCCTCTTTCAAATAAAATTTTTTATGTTTGTTAATATTTACTTTTGTGTCTTTATTTCACGAACGGGTACTACTTTCCGGATGACCCTCGTACATATATATAATATATATTTATTTATTCACATAGAAATACATATATAAGGAAATGGGATAGGAGCACATATAAACGACGATCACAGGAGAGCTGGGGAAGGCGGAATCAATCAGATCAAAAGTGCAAAAATATTTTCTTGGCCGAGACACTTGCGATCTCTCGACCTGCTGAGCTGATACTCTAACCATTTCAGTTGTAATATAAGTCATTTAATTTGGTCCAGAATTTCACAGGGTTTTTTTGAATCATGCATACTATCAGCTCAAAGCTTATTTGTACATCATGTTTTTCCTTTATATAAGTATATACAAGTATACATACATGCATTAATCTGTGTGATTGAAGGGTCACTGGTATAGGAGGAATCCTGGTAAATCCTGAACGAATGAGTGCGTGCGATTTTACAAAGGTTTAACTCACCCGAGTGATTGCGAACGGGAACTTGGGCCTTTTCTTTTGAATTTTTGCTGTTTTAATTCCAGTGTGCGTGCAACGGGTCCCTGGCATAGGAGATATCCTTACAAGCTCAGAGTGTGTGTGGATGCGATTTGCGAGAGTGACTGTTATTCCTCAACACACACTAGTGATTGAGTGGTTGTTTGTTTTATTTTTTTATTAATTTTGCCTTTTTATGCGTGGGTCACTGTTCCCCAAACACACCCAAGTGACCTAGTGTATGTTACCTATCCTTCTCCCTGCTTCTAACTCTGTTTTACCTTTCCCCTCTTTGCAAACCTAGTGCCAATAAAGTTTACGGTCTCAGCTATCTAGTTTTCATAGCTATCATTGTATCGAAGAGATATAAAATTACAAGGATACTAACTGCATCAGATATGGGTAAGTAAAAGTGAAATCTAATGATAAAAAAGAATAATACTATATAAAGGTAATGGTTGCAGACAAAGGAGGGAATATAATCTCAAAGTAAACTTGTAGAAAGACATGCTGGAACAAGTGGAAGGGTTTGGCTATTCAGGCAAAAAGATCGCTTCTGTTGGATGACACAAGAGAGATATACATGTGGTAAGCAGAATAGGAATGTGAAGGAAGGCTTCATAGCAGAGGAAAAACTGCTAGCCTCTAATAATTCTAGCGTAGATATACAGGGTTCGTCCGGAAAATAAGTGGACTGACGCCTGGAGCGGCGCGCCCAGCACCGCTCTGACGGGCTGCGATTGGAGGGGGGTATGTTGGCAAGCGACGCTGAAAAAGGCAGTCGGCTCTGAGCTGTGGTGTAGTGAGGAGCTCTGTTAACGCGAACCTCCACGCTCGACCTACGTCACGGAACGCGATGCCGAAGCAGCGTTATTCCATCAAATTTGCGGTAAAGCTTGGGGAATCGTCTACCGAAACTGTCGGTATGATTAACCAGGCTTACGGGGAGTCAGCCATGTCCAGAAACATGATCTTTCGGTGGCACAAGATGTTCGTGGAGGGCAGAGAAGAGGTCGACGACGAGTCTTCGAGAGGTTCCCGATGATGCCTTCGCGGGAGCGTTCCAGGAATGGGAACGCCGCTGGAACAAGTGCATCGACTCACAAGGGTCCTATTTTGAGGAATATATGCTTAAGATATGTAAAAGTGTAATAATTTTTTTTTCCTAAGCTCAGTACACTTATTTTCCGGACGAACCCTGTAACTACTCATCTCTTCTGCGGAGATGAGAAGTGAGCGATTGGAGCAGCAGAGAAAAGAAGATTTGTGGCAGTGAAAATGCATTTCTACAGAATACTGATAAAAATCAACTGAATATTAGAAAAAAAATGGAGAAGCACTTTGACGGATGATTTAAGAGAGATGTTATTGAAAAACATAAGGAGAAGAGGAAAAATTCGGACATCCGTTAAGGATCTTCAAGTAACTGAAAACCATACTTGAGGAAAACGTAAAATAGAGGGACTTAAAGGGGAAGAACAAGGATGGAGCAAAATATACTGGAAATAGTATTAATCGGTACAAGCGGATATGAGATAACGAAGATATCGATGAGGAACAGAATATATTGTAGAAATGTTACTAACCAGTACTCGGAATGAGAACTTGAGTACCCTTGGAATTACCCTTGAGTACCTTGTAATGAGAACCCTTGAGAAATTAACTGATTATCTGCAGCTAATTTCACACGTTACTTTTTTAGGTAATACATTATATAATAGCATGTTAGTTTTTAGTATCCTCTCCTAGGTGTGGCTAATAATAGGTCGAGCTTTGGATCATACCTTGAAAGAGTAGAAATTAAACGGAATTAGTATTTTTCTTATAATTTAAGGCATAATTTTTTGAAGCCCGAAAAGACTGTTCTTTTGGTAAATTATGTGGATTTGTTTTCCATATGTGTAGATTATTCCCTCTCATAAACATTATTCATGCCACCCCCTCCCAGATTCTCCTCCGCGTCCGTACGGGTAACGTAACATATACGTTGGATTGGGAAAAACATTTTTGGTCGATTGCAGTTGAAAAACAAAGTATATCGTAATAAAATTTTTTAATAATAATAGGTACGTTGATGCCATGTCCTTCATATTTGGGCAAATCCATTAGGGAGCGACTGTATGGTAATGTTCAAGTACTAAATATTTTGACGTGTAAGTTTCCTGAACTATTCATGCATAAAATAAGACGAGTGGATTTAACAGGATTTTAGGGCATAAATACTATATTATAAAGGATTTATAACGCTCGTGAAAGTTCTTTCTACTAATTTTCAATGAATACCTAACGCTGTTAATTTAATTTAGACTGAGCCCTCGGTTGATTGAATGGACCGTTATCCATCAACGGACTTACTATTAATTTATTTAGAATAATTGACTCGGACTTTTATAGTAGGTATTTGTTTATGCATTTTTAACAGAGTTCATTAGTTAAAATGTTACAGTGACTAAATTCATTAAATATATATATATAATTAAAACTCTCTTCGTCTCATATTTTCTCTATAATCTGGATTCCACGCATAG
Source organism: Hetaerina americana (assembly GCF_022747635.1). Taxonomy (NCBI): domain Eukaryota; kingdom Metazoa; phylum Arthropoda; class Insecta; order Odonata; family Calopterygidae; genus Hetaerina; species Hetaerina americana. Next base: position 56,619,041 of record NW_027286874.1, on the reverse strand, counting down.
TATACTGCGTTCATTCAGAAATCAACGGAATTTGTGACCATTGCTGAACTTTTGTGCAGTAATTTACATAGTATAAACAGGTTATGCATATAAAGGTTGATTGTTTCTATCGTATAATCTTTCAGAAATATTTTAAGCCCGCATAACATTGTCTTACATAAGTATTCAAAGCAGGAAAACCTCATAATCGTATGAAGATAACCAAAAAAGTAAACTATAATTACTGAAAGTAGGCGTAAGCGATGCAATACATTCACCACATTTAACTCTTCACAAATGCAAACTAATATTTTTCCCATTCCCAAGCACTCCAAAGATAATTCACGACAATGCAGTTGACAGCGGAAAATTGTGACTGAAAAATATGAAAGGAAATTTCGTCCCATGATAATTTTCAGATTAATCTGCCATTATTATCCCGTATTTCATACCGAACCATTATTCCCTTTCATCCTTCTTCTAACCATTTGTTTTACTCCTGCCCCATGTGACGGAGTCAAACGCATTCTTAGCGACGGATCTTATTCTTTTACTACCTGTGGAAATATTTTCTGTAGCCCTTCATTCTCTCTTCCATTAATATTTGCATTTTTACGCAGCCTAGCCAAGCTTTACCAAGTTTCATTCGCCTTCGAGTTTATTTTGCAAGATTGTCAAGGAAAATTTTCATTAGCGCAGCGTCCCTACTCCGGCCCAGTTTATTGAAGGACCTGATGTACAAATATACGGAAGGAAGGATATATTTGCATTCGTTCCCTCATTCGAGCTGATTGACCGATTTCTACCTTTTTAGGTCGTTCCTTGATTCTCTCTCTCTCTACCACTCACACTACCTCCTTCCTATTGCACCACCACTCGTCCAATTTCTTTCCTTCATTCCATCACATTCGTGCCCGGTTTTTCCCTCCGTTTTCTTCGTCCCTCACACACCAGGCTCCCTCATTCGTCGCCCTCCTCCCTCCCCACAACCACTGGAACCCCTTCCACTCATCCCCGCCTTCCGACCCTCACCCCACGCCGTCCAAATTGGCGAAGACTTCTCCCAACTTACCTCCCCCAATTCCTTCCTCATCCTCTTCCGCCTCCAAACTCTCTCTCTGCTACCGGTACGATCCCTCACCACCTCCCGTTCCATTCTCCCCCGTCTCCCTGATGTCCTGGTTCGCCTACGTCTCTCTCTTTCTCTCCCTTCTTCTCTCTCCCTCCCATGGGGAGGGAAAGAAGAAGAGGAGAAAAAATCTTCTCTCGCACATCCCTCTTTTTCAATCCCCCGTGACTGCCAACCCATATTTCTCTCCCTCATCGCGTGCCCCCTTCTCCTCTCTATTCAACCTCCACCTACACCCTCCCTCAATTTCGTCTCCCACTCCCAAAATCCTTGCCAGTCTCTCCCCCTCCCTTATCCCACCAGTTCCCCACCGTTCCCGAACCGCTGTCTCTTCCAAACAAATCCCCAGGAGCGTCCCAGTTTTCCTCTCCGCCCTTACACCTCTCCCGCGCGCACACCTCCTTGTACGTACGCCGTCCCGGCCATCTACCCCTCCATTCCCCCCTGCTTCCGTCATCCCCCCCCCGTTCCCACTCACTCTTCTACCCTTCCCTTAACCCGCTCACGCCCTCCCAATCCCCTTCGCTCACGCACACAGGTATGCACATTACATCCCCTCTTCCTCCCGAAGCTCACCACTCGACACCACTTGATTCGCTACATCTTTCATTTCCCGTTCCACGTTTGTGCTCCCACCCCCGCACCCGAGTAACGTCTTCCGCAGTTTCAACCTTTATTCTCATTCCCTTCCAGAACCACCACATCCTTTTCCCGCATCTTACCCGAAGAATATATATATATATATATATATATATATATATATATATATATATATATATATACAAATATATGTATGTATGTCTATATGTAGAATTGTTTATATATATTAATATATCTGTATATATATATATACGTGCATGCATATATAATATATACATACAAGAAGAACACAAAATAAAAAATAACTCGTAAAAGGAGTGTAAGTGAAGAGTCTGACCTGAAGAAGGCCTCAGAGAAGGCCGAAAGCTTAAACAATCTGCTATGTGTGTCCTTTTATGTGTTACCTATTTTATTTTGTGTTCTATTGTGCCACCCAAATGTTATATTGCTCTCAAGTGCTTCAAAAAATCATATACTTGAACCAGCTACATGACTCTCTCAGAAAATGTGGGTACCCTGAAAAACTAATAAATAGAAAAATCCTCAAACCGTCAACCCAATACACTCCCCTCCCAAAACCAAATCGCCCAAAATGCCCTAATCTTATCACCACTTTCTTCTCCGGAACACACAAAATCAAACATCTAATCCGTGACCTCTTCCCAATTATTAATAACACTCAGTCCACATCACTTTTATTCCCATATTGTCCCTCTATTTCCTTTAAACGCCCGTCGAACTATATTTTAATAATATAAAAATATAAAACTATATTATAATAATATAAATAATATAAAAAATATTATATATCGCCTCTCCTGTAACATCTGCCCTTCCTTCTACGTGGGCGAATGCACGACCGCACTTTCCCTCCGCATGAATAACCACCGATATTCCACCAAATCTCCCCCCTTTTTTAATTATCCCATCCCTACTCACACTGCTTCCCACAATCAATTTTTTGACGACTGCTTCTCCGTTTCGGTGATTGAAATCCTTCCCAAATCTGCTATTATAATAGAGGTGAGAACCCGCGAGATGGCGCATATCTGGGTGGCCCAATCATTTAAACCGCCCGGGCTGAACCAAGCCCACTGAATGCATCATATGGCTGCCTACATATCCCTCCCCCACCTCTCCCCCGAGAACGCCATTCTGAAGACGACAGTCGAGCTGGCGAAACGTCAAATAACAAATTGTGAGTGTCCTTTCTTCGTGTCTCTATATTCTAAAAATCTACATCCGTGTTTTTATATATTTGTGCGTCGCCGAAGAGCGTTCCATTTCGAAGATATTGTAATATATATATATATACAAATAAACATATACAAATATATATGTATATGTGTGTGTGAATGTGTGAATACATACTCGTATATAAATGTATGTGTGTTTGAAGGGAGGCTGGGGCGGGACCATCTTTATCAATGCTATCATACATAAACACACGTGTGCATGTTGGTGAGTATACATATGTGTTTATATATACACATAAAATATAAAGAACATATAAAGATATAAGGTTAAGGGTTAGGAGCACTAAAGACAAGGAATTGCGGGGAAGGTGGAATCGTGCGATTCGCAAGCTTAGAAAAATTTTCTTAATCGGGATGTAAACCACGGATCTTAGAATTGCCAGGCCAATGCTCTAAAAATTGAGCTTTTGATGAGCCATAATTCACGCTAAAATCCACAGGGACTTAATGTAACCGAGTGCCCCGATTATTTGGTCGCGAGGTGGCGTTTGGGAGCTATTTCACCCACCAACAGAGAAATTACAAGAACACAAGAGGGATGAATAGTTGGGAAAGCAATCATACGAGGGTCATCCGGAAAGTAGTACCCGTTCGTGCCGCATGAAGTGCTGACGACGCGAGTAGTCGCTGGACGAGGTCAGATAGCTTCAGTGGCTTGTCTGCCTTCTCTGAGCCAAGTTGCGTGACGCTAGCATTGCCTGTGTTGTTTCTGTGATTGTTTACAATGTTTAAAAAAATTGAGAACGCCGCCAGTTGTGAAGTGAGGGCAGTGATTAAATTCCTCAATGCAAGAAACGTTCGCCCATGTGATATTCATCGCCAATTAAAGGAGGTGTATGGAGACAATGTAATGGACGAGTCGTCTGTTCGGCGGTGGTGTCGCAACTTCAACATGGGGAGGGGGAACACACACGACGATGAGCGTTCGGGGAGACCGTCTGTCATTACAGACCAACTGGTGAGCTCAGTTGACGAATTCGTGAGGAACGATCGGCGCGTCACAATTGATGACATCTGTGAGCATTTTCCCAATGTTTCTCGAACAATTGTTCATGAAATTGTTAAACACCATCTGCATTATGCAAAAATTTGTGCAAGATGGGTCCCTCGCGTATCTCAATGAGCTGGCGGCGAAGGACTATGCAGCAGGAATACAGAAACTTGTCACACGTTATGACAAATGCCTTAATTTGCTTGGAGATTATGTTGAGAAGTAGTTTAAAGTATCCTCTTTCAAATAAAATTTTTTATGTTTGTTAATATTTACTTTTGTGTCTTTATTTCACGAACGGGTACTACTTTCCGGATGACCCTCGTACAATGTCATAAAGGATAGGAACAGTGCGTTTTGTGGATCTCATAGCCAGAGGAAGGAAACGACCATGCATATTTATGTGTGCGTGTATATATATACGCACACACACATATATATATATATATATATATATATATATATATATATATATATATATATATATATATATATATATATATATGTATATGTATAAAAGTGCATAAATATTTCCTTGACCGGGACTTGAAGCACGAATCTTTGGACTTGCCGGACCGAAGCTCTAACCACTTGAGCTATCGAGGAATCGTAACTCACTCAGGAATCTGCAGGGGGTTTATGCAACCAAGTGCTCCGATTCTTTGGGCGTCAGGGAGCTGCTGAGTATATATACCTGTATATATATATATATATATATATATATATATATATATATATATATATATATAGACACACACATAAGCATATAGGTACACACATACGCTCACCTGTATATGCTCACCAACATCCATATACACACACGTGTGCGTTTATATATGTATGCATAGACAAAAATGGCCCGTTCCGACCTCCCTTCAAACCCTCCCCTCCCTCGGTCCCTCGGTCTTCCTACCCCCTCCCACTCAACACTCCCCGTCCCTCGCAGTACGTGCCCTAACCCAACCTCCCACTCTCGAACTCTTTTCAGTTCTCCTGCCAAAAAAATACGCCTCTCACCCCTTCCCTGCCTTTAACCCACCCAAGCACCCGCTCTCGAAGGTCCTCTCATCCCAGATATCGCTGACGGAATGTTATGCGTTCGCTCTCCGGCCCCTGGATACGTGCGTGTGAGCTTGCGAGCGTGCGTGTCTGTGTGTGTACACACATATTGACGAATGAAAGGAGCATCATCGTGGGTGTGGGCGTACCGATCGAGAGAGTATGAGTGGTGGATGAGGTGGCGAGCGCGGTGGAAGGGGAGAAAGAGAGCATGAATAAAATTTGAGGGTTAGGACGATGGAACGGGGGGGGCGAATGTTGGGGGGAGGGTAGAGAGGCCGACGTGGGGGAAGGGGGAAGAGGAGAAGAGTTTTGGGAGGGCGATGTGAGGTAAACGGTAGGGAGGGGATATCGTGAAAGGGGGAGGTGGTAAGGGGACCGAGGATGAAACCTTTTGAAGTGCTATAAGGAGCGGAGTTTTTGGTAATGCTCCGACGCCCAGGGACCCAGTAAGAGGTTTGAGAAGCCGGCGGGGGAGGAGGCGACAGTGGGAAGGGGCGGTAACGGGGTTGAGGGTGGGTGTCGGTGGCGGTATTTGAGGGCGGGGGGAATGGTGTATGCGCGATGGCGGAGTGCGAGTGGAGGCTGGCAGGGGGACGCGAGAAGGGAGCTGGCGGGGGTAGAATTTCGAAAGGAAGTTGAATAAATGAGAAGTAAGGGAGTGGTGGAGGATGGTGTGTGTGAGCAAGCAGGAAGGAGAAAAAAAAATTTTGTTATTTTTTTATCCCTCTATCTCTCTCCATGGAAGAATCCAAGCGAGTAAAGAGTGCGAGGGGGAGCTCCTTTTAAGATGACGGAGAAGACGAAGGGAGGATATGGAAAATGGAACTCAAGACTCATCTCTCTCCTTACAAAACTTACCGCCCCTTCCCCACATTTTCTCTTATTTCCACTCACGGAAGAAGGACTTCTCTCTCTCTCTCACTCACTCACTCTTCCCGCGTCTCCCCGCCGCCCTCTCCTCACCGTCAATCTCTCGCAGAGTGAGGCAATGGATACAGTGGGCTTGTATGACACAAATCTGGGGTGTTGGAATGAGAGAGTGGTAAAGGGCAAAGGTGATCAACATGAAAAATTGAGGGAAGGGAGAATACGTATCGTAAATTAGGCTGGAGAGGTAAAGTGAAAACTGGGAATTTCACACTTTTTTTGGGCGCGAAAAGAAGATTTTGGGCGGGAATTCGGGGGTGTGATGAGAATTGAGATAAATGTATTAAGAGCATTGGAGTACTTGTAATTTGATAAATGTACATAATAACCCCGAGGAAAACGAATCATTTATTTCTTAGACTGGCCAGCGGTTTTTTTTTGTTTTGCTACCACCTTCAAACAATATCCTATTTAAATGCTCTAAATTGTCACTCATACCATTAGAAATTATTATGTAACCCTTATCCTTCATGTGTTTTTTCGGAAGCAGAACTTGCCGACCAAGTTATTTTTGAGGTGACAAGGAATCACTAGAGTGCCCCTGCGTTTAAAGTATTTTTTTTGATGAATGATCGATAAATGCTACAAATGGAAGTCAGAGAGAGATGACGAGTAAAGAGTTGATTGAGTTGACAACCTACGAAGGATGAATTGTATTGGTATTTTCTTTCATAAAAGTTCATCCTGCTCTGTGAAAAAACTTATTTAACAGAATACGCAGGTAGTTTTAAAGTTATTGGCAAGATTGATTCAATTTGGGAACAAAGAACGCGTATTAAAGTGGAAATGATAATTTCCTTTCGGGGCGATTGATGTAAGAGAAAAAGTTTGCCGGAGTAACAGTTAACTGATGGAATTCTATGATTGTTTTAAAGTATATTAGCGTTAAACTTTTGGTTTGACAGCTTATATGAGTTTCATGAAAATTTTGTTGAGGAGAAACAGGCGAATCGACTAAAACAGGTTGTAAGTGCGGCGAATGGGAATAAGTCTAACGCATTTATTCGCCTTTCACCGAGAATTGATCGTGGGAGGCCACCTATCACCGTTCCACTCCGCTAAATTGATGGATGCGAGTCATCTCCCCAGACGGATGTGCCGGGTTTATTTACCCATGCATACGTGCTTGTTTCCAGTGATATCTTCAGCAGTGGATGGAGATCATATCAATTCACCTTCGGATCTCATGAACTTCGTATATAACCCATAACACAACGGGCGTTTTGAATGGCGGTTATCGTTCTCGGGGGAATTGTTGATACTCGGGAAGTGTTTGCATTTCTAAGCGATAGGTAGGATGAAGGGATGTTTCCTTTCTTCCTCCCATTTTCTCCCTCTCTCCCTTACCACACTCCACTCTTTTCGCTGTTCCCTCCGGTTACGGCGGAGGCGTGTCTATTGCGAGGGAGCACGTACAAGGAAAAAAAACTGTTTCTCAGGGCGGGAGTCGCGTGCACCGATCAATATGGGGGAACACGCAGATGGCAAGGAGAATTGGAGTGGGAAGTGTTGTGGATGGGAAATGTTGAGTTTTTGTGTGGATGACGGGTATGGTGAAGGGATTTTGAAAGAAAAGGGTTGAGTGGACGGGGGATCCTGAAGTTCAAGGGCGGTTCGGGTTAGAAGTGAAAGAGACAGGGTTGGTGTGAGCTTGGGGGTAGGTAAAGAGAGAGAGAGAGAGATAAGGTGAAAAAGAGCCTGAAAAAGAAAAACAGGACCGAGTCTCAAGGAGGAAGGGAAGAAGAGGACTCCGGAGAAGCTGCGTGGCCTCGGCAAATGGAAGGAAAATTACTCTTTCATATTCTCTCTCCTTCTTCCAAGGATAAAAAAAATGCAAGGGAAGGATTTGATCTCCGTGTGCGTAGTGTTACCATGAGCACCATAATCTCATAATGGCTCACACTGGGTAAATTTTTCTCATTCAATAGTTGGTAGGAATGAGGAACGTCGTCTTTCATTTTTAACCGAGTGATGGTCGCGGAGGTGGGATGGCGGATCTACAACAGATTACGGGTGAAATTACGGCTGTATTCCCGCAGGATATGAGGGCAAAGGCCTTGGAGCACAGAGGGAGTAATTACACCTTAGTTTTGTTCTCCTAGAGAGGATCCGAAGAGGGACACGTCACTTCTTGTGATACTGTGATCCGAACATGGACGTAAAGAAGGACTTAAAAGTTGGATAGATTAAATACTGAAGAAAAATTGTGAAAAAATGATTTTGGGTACATAACACGACCCGATATATTTATTGGAACCGTTTCTGAGAAAATTTTAAGAATATTTTTCCTTACACGGTAAAGAATCCTCACCAACATTTTATTTAATTTAATTATATGAGTTTAAGAGACTTGTAGACCCAATGTGCGACAAAAGTTTTGAGAGTAAATGGAAATTCCACGGCACTTGATAGTGAAATGATGAAATGGCATGCTCCGATCATGCTTAAAACATAGTAAATCTTCATTAGCAATAATTAGTTTTGTGATGTCAGCCTAGTTTTTAATTATTAAGTTCATTAATTCTTGTTGCCAGGAAATTTATAGTATTTTAAAAATTTGAAATCAGGAAAACCTGTCTTCTCATGTAATTCTGTATAATATTAAACAAGCTGAGGAAATTTTGACCTCTTTACTTCCTTGCGTGGACAAATTTCTTAAAGAGAATTTTATATGACGTGTTTACAGTCCCAACAGATACGACAGGAAAAAAAGGACCCAAAAAAAGTTTAGAAAAGTAAAAATGTTTAATGTTTGTGTTTTCAACTCGGAAAATTTAAAGCGAAAACTACATTTATCGCCGCACTGCTGCTTTCGTAGGTTCCACTCCCCCTCTCGCCCCTCTTCACTTCTTTCATTCCTCATTTCTCCCTTCCTCCCTCGCTGATGTACATAAGATAAGAGGGAGAGGTAACAGAAAAGAAAAAGAGGGTCGCAGGATGGGACGTAGTTAGCAAGGTAGGAATATGGACCGTTGAGGTGGAGGGAGAAAGGGAGGGTGAGGGAAGGAGGAACAGATAGTGGAAAAAAATACGAAGTAAAAAAGGACCTTTATGAAGGCTCAAAGGGTGAGAACAGAGAGGGAATGGATACGAATTGGAAGAATTCTCGAGGAGAACTTGGGAGAGGGGCGATGGAGTTGAGGGGAAGTGGTCGGGCGGAAGAAGGGGTGAGCGGGGAGGAAGACGCCCTCTCTCCTTCCCTCTCTTCCTCACTTGGGGCGTTCTCAGATCAGGGTGGGTAGAGAGAAGGGGTAGGGGAGTAGGCAGGGAAAGAGAATATCAAGATTCAAGGGTCGAAGGGAGCGGGGAGGAGAGGGAAGAATGATGGAGACTGGGGATGGAGCAGGATATAGAAGAGGGGACAGGGGGGGGCGTGAGGAAGGAGGGGAGTGAGAAGGGTTGGGGCGGATAGGAAATGGCTCAGGGTTCATATTCTGGAGTTCCTTCCAGGAAAGGGACGATTTCTCTCCACTTGAGAGTCCATCTGACCTATCCCCAGCCTTTCTCCACTTACCCCTTCCGGTTCCCTCCACCTCCAGTGCCCATTCTCTTTGTCCTCCTCACGTCTTATCCCACCGTAGTTTCCACTCAGCGCGGTGCGAAGCTCCTCGCTCCGAACGGTCGCATAACCCCGCGCCCCTCAACCCGCCCCGACCCGTCCCCCTTGTCCTCAACCTCGGCCCTAACGCTCCTAGCTCTACGCCTCTCCCCACGCACCATCTCCCGACCCCCTTCTCCAGCGATCTCAACCGTGCCACAATTCCACGTCTCCAGATTTACTTTAATGCAAACCTCTTTCCTTTATTCCTCCTTTATTTTCAACTTCTCTCCAACTTACTCTTCCTCCCTCACCTTTTTTTCTTCCATCCTTTCCCCTCAGCATGAAAATATTATCGAATGGCTTTTTTTCCGTTTTTTATATGATGTAATCTTTTTATTATTTTTTTAACGGTTCTGCGAGCGATGGAAATGCTGTGTCTTCTTAAAACGCAGGCGAGTATGCATATTGATGTTTGCTGAACATAAAAAAATATCTAAGACGATTGCATGCCCCGTGGGTGTAGATTCGTTGTGAATGGAGGATAAAAATCCAAATTAGGGCTTTCATTTTTGGTACCCTTGTATTAATATCTTCTAAAGTGTATTACTTATATCTATATATAACGAATTAAGTGGTTCAAGCGGCATTCTAATTTCATCTTTTGTCGAAAGTCATTAATGTTATCATTTCAGCAGATACTAATGTTTTGCTATCATTTTAGTAGGTTTACGAGTATGGCATACTTAAACGATCAATTGTGAATTGTCATACTTCAACATATCAGGGTCTTTTAATTGTCTTGTTTTTATGATTTACTTAAATTCCTGCACTCACACGTTTGTAAGTAAACTGATGATGAATTTCATTGGGAAAAAGATATTCATAGCTATGACAAGTCGGAATGCGATGGTGAAATGTCAGACAATTTTTCACGATTTTTTTTAAATTCAAAAACCAAAATAACTATGTTTTTTGTGTATCCATACCATGTTTGTTTTGCGCATGATTCCCAAATGATTGGTTATACTGGCTCTTCCCATTTTCTTGGAAGACGAAAAAATTTTGCCAAGCTGAATTCTTGTACCGCTGACACCGCAAATCAAACATTCTTATTCTCTTTCATGCAATCGGTCACGAGAAACCGGGATCGGCGCTCCCACGGAAGTGTTCACTCAATAAAAGCCACCAGTTCGAAATTGACCCCCCTACCCCACGTCCTCGCCGTTCGCCTGGGAAATGAATGTGGATTGCGATCGCGGGTTCGATTAATCACCTCGCAAAGAGTGTGCAAAAAGTAGCGACACCGGACATCAATTCATGTCTCCCGTTGGCCCCTCCTCTGCTCCTCCTACCTATCTCGCACGAAACTGAGGAATTAGTCTTTTTTCCTCGCCCCCTCCTTCTCCTCTTCTTTCGCGTCCTTCCTCATTTTTTTCCAGCCCCTCCTTAATATATGAAAGACCATCAGTCGGCCATGGAAACCGTTCCGGAAATTATCTCCCTCTACAAATTCTTACAAAAACGAAATACTACCCCGTTTTTCCCCTCGCCCACACACCTCTCTCTCTCTCCCCGTCCCAATCTCTCTCTATCTCTCTCCCTCCTCCATCTTGCTATAAATCCATTGAGTAATGGCTTAAACGGTGTGGGTCCCGCCTAAAAAAAAAGAAGAGTAAGGGAGCGTAGATTGGATTAGCGGGACTGCAGCCGGAGGAAAGGGAAGACGACGAAGCGGGATGAGAAATTAGGGGAGAGATTGGAATGGGGGCGATGTTTGCAAACGGCTGGTGTCGTCGAAACGGATCCCGACTAATCGTTATAAGTCCGCGTATAAACACAGAAATGTTCGCGCTGTGAATCCCTCCAAATTGAGTTAAATTTAGCGTGTGATAAATAGAAAGAGTTTGAAGAGCGTTAAATAAAATGTCAAGTATGAATAAATCATTTATTAATCAACGCTATATTTTCGGATGGGGAATTTCCGCCGAATATTAAATCATGCTGCTCGGTTATCAAAAGTTGTTTCCCTGTAGAAAATTATGAGTTATTCTTTTTTTACGCGTGTTTAAATGGATGCTTTTATGACTTTCAAAAAGTTATCACATACCTGAAGGAGTGTTTTCCTTTAGCGTTGCTGTTATGATTGTGGATTGCAGACTTTAAAAACAGTTAATTTTCATTAAAATACGTTTATTTGAATAAAAAATGCGCCTGAAATGTTATGGTTTTTAGATATTTTCACGTACGTTATTCTAAATATGTAAGTATTTGTTCAAGTTTTCTATGAATAGTTCAGTTTCTCTATAGTCTGAGAACATCTCGTTATTTTACGGTTTAATTATCCATGTACCCATTCTCTTGAAGTTAAAAAGGGATGACGAAATGCTTCTATTGACTTACATACTCATATGTCATGGTAACAGCCAAAGGTGTCTGTCCAATGTGTTGTCAAAACGTCAAACTATATTGTTATTAAGCTCCCACTTCATGGTTTCAATATTAATATTAAAAATGTAATTTATCCGTATTTTAGGGTTTCAAAGGACCACATGTTTTTGTTCACTCTTTCTTTCATCTCCTTTTTTTTAAGTCACCAAGAGTATTACCACTGGGTCCCTTTATTTTCTCTGATACTTTCAGAAAATTAAGTTAATTATTGTTGATTAATTGGGTGCTTCTATAGTTTTAGAGAAATTTACTGCATTTTATGTTGAAAATTTGCTTATGTGTAAAATGTTTTTAGGCAACTTGATCTGTTGCCGCCGTGATTATTGAAATTTGATGAAGCCAAATTCCTAATTGGTTGAATTTAAGAGGTTAATTAACTGAATTACATTTTCCATAGTTAATGTTTTGTTTCCTAGTGGATATTTAAATGTATATTTCCGTATTTTCAACAGATAATATGAATTTTCAACGTATGCAATCGTGATATAGCGATGCTGTCGTTAGATCTGTCGGCAACGGAGAGGCTTTATGATGGTGGTGCGAACTATTGATTAGATGGCTGTGAGTATAATTTTTTAAGCTGTAACAGTGGCCAGGAATTTCTGCAAATTCTTTGAATTAATAAATATCAATGGTTAAGTTTGTTGAGAGGTACCTGGACACAAAAACCTTGAAAATATGGGTTAAAAGTAATATTGTAGGACTGCGGGGATGTAGGTGACAGCAGAAACGACCACATAATATCTTTGCATGAGAGCCATAAGATAGTTTTCTCTCACATTTTTCACTCATTTTTTCTCACATTTATTGGATAAATTTAGAACATGATGGCACCATATCTGGTTAACTATTTCCAAAATCGTTTATATGGTACATGTACGTATCTCTGAGCGGTGGCAAAACGAGGGAAATATGTCGTTGGTTATTTCGCAGAATTGGTTGGTTAAATCAATCTGCGTTAACGCCATGTTCACTCCCCTTTAGTTTTAGAATAGAGGAGTGAGTTTAAACTCATAGATGCGTTTTCTTGAGTTGAAGACACAGGATTTAGTGTCTCAAAAGCATTAAAGGCAGTACCTGTCGAGATATTTGGCTGATCTTATTAAGTATTCCAACCCATTCAAGATAAACACAATCAATGTCCGAAGGCAGCTGTGCGCAATTACTTTAGAACTGAAGAAAAACCATTCTAGAAACGTAAAAGTTTCCATATATTTCCGGAGTGAAAAACTGTTTACGCCTAGTGAAAAGTTTGTTTCTAATAATCTGAGTGGAAATTGATCCAATCACTTTTACTGTTTCACTCTGATACGGAGGAAGAGGAAAAAATCCTTACAATGAATGAAGACAATCCATGAGAAAAAATTTATTCTTCCGGTCTTATCCTTCCAACAACAGGATGTTTAGTGCGAGAATTTGATTCGAAGAATGATGTCCCTGGAGCAGATTTAACGGCTATCAATCAAATCTTTCAAAGCTTTTTTATTTCTTCATTCTTCCTCTCTAAATGGTATCCATTGTATTAGTTTACCCGCTTCTATAACTGCTGAATACTTACTTACTTGTACGCTCAGAATTAAATCGAAGAACTTGAACAGTGCTCAAACCCGTGCGGTAATAATTAATAAGTGAAGGACTTGTGACAATGAACAGTTGATATTTTACGTATCTCAGGCATTAATTAAGTAGATTTTGTTGGGTTTACGTATTCGATCTTGGCAATAAGGCTTCATTAGAGTCCAAAGTGGCGTGGATAGACGCATGAATACAAGTAATGCATATTGGATTTATTAATATGGGAATGAATGCGAAGAAATAATATGTTTTAAGGTTTACTAAACGTATCTCTAAATTCTTAAGCAAAAATAACGCAGGCAATCAGTGAATCAATTCAAAGTTCTTAAGATATAATTTTAGAAAATCGCTTTTAATATTCCATTTATTGTTGTATGCACCCATGCAAGTGAAAAAATATCATGCCATTTCCCTCGCCAAAAAATCAATTTTGATGAGGTTAAAAAAAGAAACTTTGCACTCCCACTTAAAGATTTTATATTTCACGACAATGGTTTCGATATTAAGGATCATTACCTAATGATGATGCGCAGCATCGAAATCATGGTTGTGGAGTTGTAAATATTTACGTGTAAGAGCAAAGTTTCTTTTTTTAACCTTCATCATGAAGGAAATCCCCAAAGTTAAACCTGAAACTGTTATGTTAGAACTTAATTTTTATTTTTGGAAAGATTGAAAGAAATAAATAAAATTTTCAAACCTTATCGCTTTTGTTTCTATATTAAAAGATTTTTAAATACAATACTTTGTGGTGGAGAAATTGATAGAAGGCACAATAATGCAAGAAGAACAATCTGATCAGAACCCTTAGAGATGTTACTCGTGATGACGGGATAAAAATACTGATTTCGAAACAAATCTTTGGAAGTAGGTTTTGATAAAGAATGTCGTGAAATTAACTTAAATATTACTCTTGTGTGGATATGATTAGAAGCAAGGTAAAGCGATTCAGTTCCACATGGGCAATGCGTATATTTTATGAAGTAAAATAGACAATCATCGAATTCGGTCAAAATGCATAATGCAAAAGGTAGAGTATGTAGAAAAGGTAATATGTAGAAATATATTAGATTAACCTAAAAATATGCTGCGATAATTGCGATAATAAGACTTTGAGAAGTTCAAAACAAAAAACCCCATTTAGGAAGAGTATCAAACTGGGTCATATGATCTGACTTAAATGCTATTGAGCATTGACAAAAATGGACCCTTAAGATTATAGAAATGCCAGCGGAAATACCCGATGAAATCCAGAGGGCCATGAGGTGATAATAATTTAAATGCATAAAGTCAATAGTCTTAGTTAGAACTATGAATATTTATCAAACTCTGATGCCTTTTTGAAAACGGTTCAAGCTTATTTAGTGGAATTTTATTTTCAAATTTCACCGTCTCATATGCAGCTATGGAAACGTTTAATTTGTGAATTGAAAATGCGTGTGGGTAGATCTGATAAAATTGTTTCTTCTATTCACTTTCTACTTCACATTCATAGGCATGGTACTTAACCATGTTTTTCCAATGTATTCTCCTTACCCTTCCTTCTAACTCTTGTTTCTGATCATCAATTCATGTTTTAACCCTAAGAGCTGGTTTTAAATTTCGTGCGAATACATCTTCGTCAAGCCATCACTACCCACAAGCAGCAGAGTGGAGTGTCAAAATGCTTCCATAGTGCAGCATAATTAGAACGTAACCATGTTATTTGTTTATTTAAGTGGAAGTCAAATCACTGCAAATTGAGGAAAGCAGACAGTACTAAACCATATCATCAAAACTTCTTACTTCCTAAGAATAATTTTATTACCTAGCAAATTGGATCAGTATAAGATAGGTGTATACAGACCAAGCTCGTATTAAACCGCAATTCATCTGAACAGAAACGCTGAGTATCAAATAGCTATCAGAAACATAATGGAAATAAGAATGAGAAAACTTTTTATCAATGGTTATCATCATCCAATCATCTTGGGTTTGGTCGAACGCTGAGAGCACTAAAAGATGGAAAGCAAAGAACTTGAAATACCTAGAGATATATGCATAGATGGATAGCTGAAGAAAGCAAAATGGTAAAATATCTCGAGGATCTCTCCCGCTATATTGTCAAAAAATTATCACTATAATCATATTTGTGACTGACGACCAGAAAAACACGTGGATCACCATTAGATTTTTCATGTAAATCATCAGATTGGGCCCCATGACCTTACCTAAACGGTCCGTTAGAGCACAAATTCTAAATATTCTCGTGTAGTCAAGTCTCACGGTTTTGGCATCATGCCATCGTGATGTTCATTAAGACTAATTGACCTCATGGTAGTTACTTTACAGGTGGCTGGATATGAAGCCGCCATGTGCATTCATTGCCGTAGCGCATCTCCATTGAAGGGTTCATGAAGGGGCGGTCCCCCTTCCCTTTGTTGCAGGACAGGTCGCCTTGCTCGGGGCACGAAGCCTGCATCCCTCCCGCATCCCTCAGCCCCTGGCCGCCAATCGATCCCTCAAATCCATTGCTCTGCTTGTCCGCCGTATATTCCCACACGACGCTTAGTCTCCTCACCCCGCCTTAAGATGGAATGTTTACCCGGGCAGGCGTTTAGTCCTCTCTCTCTCTCTCCCCTGCCCTCGGGATCGGTGGATGACCGCCAGATGCCGGAAAATCGACATGTATCGCACGGCGCTGCCTCAGTGTGTGTTTTGCTGTGCAAGCCATTAAATTACGAGCACTGTTGTTATCCCGCTCTGTTTGTTAAACTTAGCTCTACGTCAATAAACTGATTCTGATAAGGGAGGAGTACAAGTTTTGATTCCCTCGTTTCCTACATTTTAAATGCGTAGTACATTGAAGGGTTGTATTTTAGTACTTCATAAGCGCGTATAATTAAACCTGAAAATAAATATTCACCACGTAGAATCTTGTGTTGTGTTTGGTTTAGCGTTTTAAGTTAAGTTTAAGAGATCTAATGTTGAAAGCGAAAGAGCTGAGGTTCGCAAAAAGTTCTCTTGTAGCAGTTTTAACTGTTTAAAGGATGATAAAGTTAACTATCATGTAATATCAGGGTAGATATTACAGGTTATTGCGCAATATTTTATGTCCAAATACTGCTAGTACGTGTATCAGTCATTAGGCACAGTAATTTAGGTGTTTTCTGATCTAATTTAATACGAGAAATAGTTGAGACTAAGTTGTGTGTAGTCACATTTACGATGAAAGGAAAATAAGAAATTTACAGACTGACTTGAAAGGAAAATATAATTTATCTTCAACTAGCTATAATTCACTGTCGCATCTTAGGCGTGACTAATGTTCCGGAAACCCAATTCCTCAAAATGGTTTGTTGCTGTGAAGCTAATTCATAAATAAATGAATATTCTGTGGAACGTCATGCCTGCATATTTTATTATTTTCCTATGTAATTATCCTATTTTATAGATTCCAGCTTTCAAAGCAAAATCGTTTCATGCAGGATTTCTCTAACGCTGATAATTTTTTCTTTTTATTTATCTTCTTAGGAAATATTTATTTTTCGCGCATATCCAAAATATCTCTTCCCACCATTTCTATCTCCTTGTCGGTTCCTGCTCATTCCAGTTTGTATTTAGTAATCCGAAACCCTTCTTTTACACACTCATTTACCATTTTTTTACGTTAATTAGATGTACCACTTAGATGCATCAGTTTTGTTTAGATGGTAATGCGATCTTGTTGAAATAGCAAAGTACATTTTGTCAGGGTGATTACATGAATATTTCACTATATTTTTCATATGTAAACTTCATCAGTCCAAAGAATCTAGCATTCCATATTTGATCATTGAAGTGGACTTTAAAAATGAATAAAAAAGTTTTACAAGCAAATAAGGAGACAATATATTTTTGGGTTTTCTAAACGCCAGTTATGGCGCTCATAATCAGAGAAGAATTAAACAAAGATATCGTTTTTCAGGTAGTTTTTGCATACTAACAATTTGTAGAGTGGGAAATTCATCCGGAACTTTTACGCTACCTCGGTTATCTTATTGCTAGATCCGCAACAAGAGCACCAACGTACCATGCAGTTTTTGTTAGAGATTGAAGGAAAAGCGTTTACAAATTATTGTTGAACCATTAAGGGCAGATGAAATATTAATGGTAAATTAAAATATATAACTATAAAGGAGTGGTGATTCTAAAACCGTTACGTAGTATATTTCATTGCCAGTTGAAAGCTTATTTCATCATTTTTCATTTAACAATTCACTTAAACAATTTCCAAGTGAATTAAAGATACGTAAAATTAATGAATATGAAGCAGATTAAAAATTTCACTGAAGTGCATATTTATTAACCAAAATAAATTCAATGTTGACCATAAAATAGATAAAAATTATTTGGGAAAATTCAAGAATACCATGAGGTACCTTATGTATTTCTTTGCTATTTGTGTCAACACTTTCTACGACGAATGAAATATCGGCATCCAGTGAAAACTAAAGCAAACGTCAATAAAAACTTATAGAAATAACAGTAGAAGACATCATGGAATAATATTCTCGTAAAAGGTAATTAAATCGCACCAACAGTCGTGTTTTTGTGTACCATTAATGCCAGAAAATTCCTATAACCATTGCTAGAGAGTACGCGAGATGGCCGACGCGAATAACAGGTGAGCTCTGCAATTTTCTATGCTTCCCAAATATCTGGTTTTATTTTTATATTTACAAAAGCGAGCGTGCAAATTCCATCATGCGTTCAAAGCAGTTGGATTATTAGCACGCCTTCAGTGGGTCAAATACAGAATTAAGTTCAAACTAGATCCCATTGGGGCATCACCCCAACAACCAACGCAACAACCTCCCTACCCCTGCGGATAGGCATTTTTCGCACCCTCGGATTGGATAATTCCCTGAACTCCCACGACCCTTCCCACATTTTCACTTGCATATCTCTCAGCACTTCACTCTCACGGTCACCCCCGCCTTTCTCATCGTTCCTCACCTCTCCTCTCCCTCCGCTATCCCTCTCAATCTCTGGCGGCACACGCTGCCGCGGATCGGTCGCTCACGTCAGCGTGAGTAAACTGGCGATGAAGTGAGGGAGACTCCTTTCTCTCCTCGAGAGTGTGAGCGCACGAGCATTTGTTTGCGAGCCGAATGTCAGCTCACATGCGTGACGCCCATGCATTCCGTTCATCCGCGCGGGCGCGTTTGATCCCTGAAGCGTTGGGAGGGGGAGGCGGCGGAAACCCTTTCAAACGGATGACGATGGGCGATGAGAAAAGAGACTACTATTTAGGTGTGTGCGATATATATATATATATATTTATTTATTTATTTATTTATTTATTTATATATATATACACACACACACACAATACGAGCGCCCGTTTCTTTTATATGAGTTCAGGTGGAGAAGACAAGTGAGTGTGTGATTAATATATGTATATAATATATTATATACATATATACATATATATATATATATATATATATATATATATACATATATAGTGTTTGTATGAGGGTCCAGGTGGCCGACATTGGTTTACGCTCCGAATAAACAGAAGCTAGGGGGACAATGTTTCGCAGCAGGGGGAGCGTTGCTGTCTGCCGGGCGCGGTGACGCCAGGTGTCAGCATGTGAGAAAGCAGCCCCTCCCTGCATGCCTCTCTCCACCGTTCGTCCACAGCAATTGGTTCCCCAACTCCCTCCCCGTCCGTTTTTCTTCGCACTGCCCATATTGCACAATCAATTGCTTTATCCGTCACCATCCTACCATTCCCGCCCCTTTAGCCCCCCAACCATCTCTCCCCCTTGTCTCACACCCCTATTCACCCACCACACATCGCGTTTCTCCTCTCCTTCGCCGTGCACTATTTTATTTTATATATAGACGCCCTTATTCTGTTTTGTCGAGCTTAAATTATCTCCCGGTTTGACCTGCTCTCCACTGTACCTGCCCTTTCTGTGGGAGTGCCTCTCCAAACGTGTTTTGTTCTCCTCACCCGCAGCTTCAATCCCTCCGCCTCCCCCCATCCGCCCCCAACTCTTTCACCCTCCGCGCCCCGTCTACTCCTTCGTTTTAACCTTCCGCCAAACTTTCTTGCTCGCCTAGCCCTGCTGGCTGGTCCAGCGGTAATTCACGTCCAAGGTTTCCATTTTTTCTCTTTCCTCGGTACCCAAACTAGAGCGCAGGCGTTCTTTGCTGCAGCAGTTGCAGGATATTAAGACCCGCGTTTGTAGCATTTTGCCCGATTTATTTGTTGCGATGCCTTTCTGGTGGAACTAGATGAATGCTCTGCAGACAATGCTTATCCGTCGTAACAATGTGACCGATCAAGAATACTATATTTAGACTCTATAAACATATACCACTTTTATCTTCCCCTGCCCCCTTTCGTTTTACCTTTTTACGTTTTCTCCAAGTGAATGAATTTGTGCCTATTGATTTTAATCATTTTTCAGTTTCACCATTAAATTACTCTTTATTCCTGTATGTCTGGTTGAAGAAGGTCCCTGAATTCCCGTACGTTCCAACGTCTACTTTGATACGAAACCAGTTGCTGTCGGTAACTCCAATTAAATTTCTCTTCTGCTCATTTCCATTTTATTCTTTTTTGTACCCATCCATAGTCTCTTTAGTATTTTAAAAAATACTGTTTTTTCTTCATTTGTCATAAATTATGTCCGTGTTAGTAAAGCGTAATAATTGCTTCCAAAGGTTTCCCTTATTTTCATTTTATTATGATTATTGTGCTCAGCTAATTATCGACCCAAGCTTCCAGTTGTGTACCATTCCGTCTATGTAATCGTTATAATGGGCCCTGAGAATCCGTCAGGCATTTCATCCATGACTTGCAATCTCTATACTTTCCGTTTTTGCTATATCCTATTTGAAAAAGGCCCGGGGAAGTCAAAACAACTTCTGACGCTTCACCTGCTACTCTCAACTCAGGGAATCCCACACCTGTTTAAAGTCGTTTGGGACGGGAGGGAATAGGCATCTCCGACGGCTGACATGTAATGGCTCCTTTTACGAGCCTGGGCTCAGGAGGGAATGGCAGGCAGGGTAACAGCTTGGTGCGTGTCTGGGGGAATTATATAAAGGGGGCCGAAGGTCCGACGGGTCACGGTCAGAGAAGTCTTTAGCCTACGGGTGGTGGTGCTCCGAGAGCAAGTCAAACCCTGGAACCAAGCTGATGATCGTTTGGGTAGTTTTTTGAGGTCTAAAATATTCAACTTATCTGGAGTCGGCATGCGTTTATTCATCTGAAGTGTGGTCTTTGCGACGGATTAAGGTCCTTTGATTTTGTTGGGTGGCGAAAGGCCGCCTGACGTCAGTGGTAATAGAATTTTACAGGCATGAAAAGAAAAACTTACTTTCTAGGTAAACTTTCAGCCAATACTTGTATCTTACAGTTGGATTCTCAAACTTTTAATTTTCATTCATGGCAGGAATCTCTGAGACGTTAATGAAAAGTAATTAAAACTATATTAGGACTTTTTATGCTAAAGTAAGCGTGTCGTTTGATCAGTAGGAAACTCCAAAAGGTATTATTGAAAAAAGACACAATTTACCAGTGCGCGAAAATTACTTGAAATGTCTGGTTCTTTCAGTCAATAAAGGGTAGAATAAAATAATAAACTACGTACTCAAATATATGTAGTAGTTATTACCTGAATAACTGATTTATTTCAAAGAGCTGAAATTGACACCGAATATTGCATATGGTATTTGGAACAAAAATCTGGCTCATGATGTAGGAAGTGCACTTTTTTCATCGGGCAATAAAATCTACTAATATGACAGGTCTATGATTGAAAGCGTAGACAATGTAACAGTTAACATATTAGATACATCTTGAAATTGAAAACTGGTATAAACATCTTGAATGTCTAAATTTGTGGCTTAGAATAAAATACGAAATAAATAAACAGATTAATTTGTTTCCCCTTTTGTTCACCTGAATCTAGAAAATGTGGACCAGGTATTCTAAACTAAAAATAGCGTAATAAACCTCGGTACAAATTAGATTTCAGCATTTATTAATTAAATAATAATCCTCCTCGTTATTAAAAGCTGGGGGCAAGTGCACTAAAACAATACAGGAGTAAGTTCATGTCAAGTGTGATCATTTGTAAAGGCAACTATGATGGCGCAACATCGAGTGAAACGAGTATTGAGATTAGGACTGAAATTGCAGTTTACATTACTAATCTAAGCAATCTTTTCTGATAAACAATAGGTTTTTTTCTTATCGCAAATATATCCTTATTTAAGCACAGAAAATAATTTTGATCCGATACACAAGTCGAGAAAATCTTTTAAAATTTAATTTTATACGACTCAAAAGCGTTTCGGACTTTCTGCATGGAATTAAAAAATCAACGTCATGCAATTAAATCTTTCAAATATAACATGTATTGAGTGGGACCAAAAATATAGACAGTTCTAATATTTTTAATAACTAATAAATGTGTGCTATATTATACATCACCAAGGATCAAAAGTAACCGAAATTACCCCAACATTAACCAACCTTTTCCTGACGCATTTTAATTAGTCGATAAAGAAAGTGCAATCCATTCATATCGTTGATTCTCACGAGCGCTGGATGAGCACTCACCTCAGGATGTACAATCATGATAGAAAACACATTTCGCAGGTTCTTATCGAAAGAAAATTAACCACAAGACTGGAAACCATTTTATTGTCTTTAATAAATGCGTGAATAAACACGGTCTTAGGTATTTGACCCTCTTAGTTTCGCGTCATGCGAAATATGCCATGAAATTTCCATCAACATGCAAATTTATGGCAAATTACTTGCACATAAAATTTTTAATAACCCCCCTGCTTCTTCACTACCTAAGTTGTTCTCAAGCGTCAAACTTAATTCCCAAAAAATCGAACTAGATGTTGATACGCAACTTTATTCAGGACATTTTTAACCAATTTTACTATTAGGCTTCATGAAATGATTCAAATATTGCCTTCGCTCGTGTATGGTACGAATAAAGCAAGAGAAATGATATCTCGCTGTTTCCATTTTCAACACAAACAAAATTTAGTTTTGTTTTCGTATTGAATAAATATTAACTCGGATTAAAAAGCAATTGAGGACTTTATCAAACAAATCTAAGGATTGAAATACTTACTACATATATACATGGGTGGTGTGAAGAGATTCCGATTCAGAAAATTTATATATATGTATATATCTATACAATACTGCATACTGCTGATATAAATATATTCACACACAGATACTAAACATGTGTATGTGTGCGTGTATGCGCGCGACTGAATAGGTTTTTAATATATGCTCGTTCATTTCATCTTCTCTTAATATCAACTGTTACCTAATAGATTCATAAGTATTGTCAATAACATTTCTTTTTATGACAGAGCTCTTATCCGAGTGACTAGCAGAATAATAGCATCAGATGTAAAACTTATTCGTATGCAAACATTCGTATGTAAAACTGACCTCTCCATGAAATTTATTCAAGGGGAACTATTGCCCATAATATGTATTATGATGGCACCAATTTTCGTTTATCCATCATTATGCAGAAATTTAGCGTTCAGTTACTTTCAAATTAAATATAAAATGCATATTTTAGGCAAAAAAATGCATTTATGCTAATCCATTTTAAAATATGAATCGCATGAACCATTAGCCCGTACGATTCGCATTCATTTTCAAATCACCAAATCCCAATGATTCACTAAACCTCTGCATATCCTGTGTGTTCTACGCTCTGGGATGGTGACTTTTCTTCATTCATTGTCGGTATTCTAAAACCTACCACCGTAGACGGTGGTTTCCTCAAGTAGTTTCTACTAGGCAGTATGTAGATGTACCGATCCCGTGACGGAAAAAAAATATCATAGAGAGACTTGGCGTATTGAATATCCATTTCTTTTACCACATGCGGGGAATAGGATCCAATAATCGTCGCATTACTCCTCCTTCAATGCCAATGACTTCCGTTCTCTTTGATCACGTCTCAGCGGCCACAATCCTAGGGGAAGTGCATTCGTTCCGCTAAGGGGGATTTTTCGAAATTGCTCAGATCTCCTTTCAAGGATGGATTCAAAGGCAGCTTTTTTTCCCCTACACTTCTTTCATTCCGACCCCCTCCGGAAGTCTTCCTTCGGAAATACGAAAAATTACATAATGTACCACTCCTTATTTCTAATTTCGCCTGGAAGATGAAATGAAAGATATTGCAGCCACCGGATTTGCAAATATTCAGACCTACTATTCCGGAAATGGCTCTTTTGTGACCCTCTGAAAAACCCTTGCGGGAGGGATTTGTATCCGAATCACATTCAACCACCCCGAGGTGAATTTCATTTCATGCTGATGTGACTTTAAAGGGTAACGTATTGCTGGTAATTATCAGCAGCTGATGTAGGATTCAGTGTAGGGCATACGGCAATTATATAAATGGCTTTTAGGGCCATGTTTGCCCCATGACAGTATTGTTTTCTTTATTAATCTCATTCCGTCACGTCCATGCTTCAAGAGTACTTCTCACTCATTATATATTTGAATGGCCATTCGTATATTCTTCCTCCAAGCGTTGTCCTCTTATGCAAGTGCAGAAAAGACATTGTGCAAATTTCAAAGGAGACACCTTATCTGTCATTAACTCGTTCCTTATTTATCGTGACTTTCAGTGCTAACTTCTTCCCTATTATTTAGATCAGAAATCGGCTGTTTTTTTCCGTTTTCTTTGCACGAATATGTATTCAATTTTGAAATTTAAATATAACACATGTATTAAGTCAAGGATCCCTATGTTCGACGGACTGATTTTTAATAAACCTTCTCAAGGTTCGAATCAGTGAAAAAATGAGCACTTATTCCTTTAGATATTATAACTATACATAATAAAGTATAGGCGATATTCAATTCGACTCCAAAATCATTAAAATTTTCTTAGATTTGTCAATAAATAAGAACTACGAGTATTTATCACATGTCACATCGTACTTAAGTTTCAAGAGTTCAAATAAGTATTCTTATCCAGACACTCTAGGCACCTGACCTTTCCTGCATTTCACCTTCAAAGACCGAAAAGCCATCCGAAAGGTAGTTTCTGCTTGCAGATAAAACGTGATACTGGCACTACCTCCTGGGAAATGATAATCGCACACGCTTCCGCTATGAGCGGTGATTACCGTTTATTGCGTTGAGGTCCAGCGTCCATCACCTGGCCTCCCTTTATCGAATGAGATCATTTCGACTGATCGATAGTTTGTAATCAATTCGGTGACCCGGTTCATCCAAACATGCAGCGAGCGCTTGGACCCCTCCCACGCTCTCCTCACGTTTGACAGACAGAAACACACACGTACGGGAAATAGGAGGCATGGCGCCGCACGGCGCATTCTGATGCCGGAGCCTCAACTTTCTGCTCGTTTCCGAGAGGGGGAGTCGCATAATGGCGTGCGGGTTGAGGAGGAAGGGCGGGTACAAGGAGTGGCTCGCGCAGTCCGCCAGAGCATTTCCCGCCATCCGCGCTCTTCATCTGCATGCATGAACGCGGGTGCCGGCGTCGTTTGAGGTAGTGGCGACAGTGTTGGGTATCGCCTTGGCGGTCGCTTCTTGTCCCCACATTCAACATCCTGTTTAATTGCAGTTGTGTATGCATCTGGTAGCGTTGCTCCGGCGCAGTGGAACAAACGGAGAGAAGAGTAGGAACGGAAGCCGTCGGTATGTTTGCAAAGGAAATCCAAGAGCCTTAGGGATAGGTTTCGTGGCTTTCTTACCGTAGTTCCGAATGTAAAATTCTCAAACTCCGTATCCGTAACGATAAGGGGTTTCACATTTAGAGAGACGATGCTCACAGAAAGACGCTCGGAAGGAAAGGCTGGGATTATGGAGGAGCACAATAAACTGAAGGAAGACAGCGTTTATGATTAATTTACCCCCGTGGTAGTTTGGTTGTCTTTTTGGGGTCGATAAAAAAGCTTTAAAAGCTTTAAAAATTTAACTCGCATGGATAAACATTTAAAAAAATTTTAATTTGCCGCCAAAATTCACACCGATGTTCTAATTCAAAAGAAATGCTGTCCACAAAAATGCGTAAGAAATCGAATCAGCTCGTTTTTCATATAAATTAATTCAGATGGAACAAAGTATCTTTCTTTATTTTTCCCATACTCTTCCTATCTTTTCCTATCATATTTGTAGGGGTTAGAAGGATAGAGAGATTACCTAGTCTCAATCTCGCCTCAGTAAAGACGTTTTATTACAATTATTATTCGTTAACTCATGAATAGATTGAACTCTGGATAGTAGTTATAGTGCCTAGTTCCTCTTATTTTACTCTCGCGTCTTATCTTATAGAGCGTTTTTCACATTCACAACCCTTGATATCGTCTTTATTGCATATAACTATTTCACCTTTCAGAACGCGCAATGATTATATTAGCTCGGTGGCTCAAGATCTTCTTCGAACTCCCTGTTTTCCTGAAAAAGCATCGTCGGATTATTTTCAAGCGAAAAATTAGGTTTGCCATAATTTTAAGAAAATGGTGCTGGCTGAATTTGCCAGGAGCGCAGTCAAGCATGATGAGAGCACGAATGGGGAAGTAAGGGAAGTGCAAGGGGACCGACGGGACTAAATTGAACAATAAGAAGAAACGAAATTAGTCGAGCTGAGATAGGAGAAAGAAAAAGGTAGGTCGTTCGAGTAACACGAGCCGAGTAAACAAGGCACGATAAGGGAAACCGAGAAAGAAAGAAAAAAGAAAAGAACTAGAAAATAAGCGGAATGAGACTTTGATAAGGGAGCAAGGCACGGAGGGGAAACGTGTGCGTGGGAGGGAGGGAAAGGAGTAAAGGTGGGAGGAGTAAGGCAAACGGTGCGGGGAATCCTGAGGTTCGATGTGAGGGAGAGGGAGAGTCGATTGAGTGAGGGTGTGGAGGGAGATGAAGCGTCGCTAGGGTAACAGCTGAACACACGACGCACCGTTTCATCTCATCGAAACTCGATCGACTATGCCACTGAGCCGGGGAATGAGGTTCCCGCTCAGGAGGTGGGGGGGATGAGTGGGCGGTTGCAGGGAAGGGAGGAGAAGGTACATCTGAGATGGAATGGGAAAGAAAAGGGTGCGATGTCCCAGTTATCGAGTCCCAGATAAACAGTTCCCCATTCTTTCCTCCCCGTCTCCAGCCGCGTCCTCCCCACATTTTCCCCTGTTTAAGTGCGTGACATGGTGGTCGAAAAGAGGATCCCCGAAACGATTCGAACTCGTTCGTTCGAATCGTTTCGGGGATCGTCCACCACCATGCTCATTCCGGAGGTGTAAAGGAGGGCAGGAGATAGGTGGGCGTGAAGTCCAAGCGGAATGGGCGGGAGGACCATTTTTAGAAATCCTATTTATTAAAAGGAAGCAGGAAAATCGTTAGTGCGAGAAAAAGGAAGAGGAGAGAGAGAGAGAAAGGAAAGAATAGAGTAAAATTTGTGTGAGCACGTACATATATTTGGCACAGCGCGGAAGTTGATAAACATTGAACTCTTCCAGCGATGGCGGAAATGTTATTTTCTTTCGAGTCTCCATTGATTTGGCGTTCGCAAACGCCTCCAGAGAGCCACCCTCGGCATAAATTCGATACTCTATGATATTTTTTTTTCTTTCCTTCCTGCTAATAAACAATCCTGAATCTCGAAGGGTATATCTACACGTTATTGTAAACAGCAACCTATTGAGACTTCCTCTTTTTCATCGTGTTCCACAAATATTTCCCTTTTGCTCTACCACTCATAATCCTGTTGTATCTATTTATTTCTTACTATTTCGAATCTATTCCTTTTCTCCTACTTCTCAAATTTATTCCGAAGAAATATTAATTTTGCTCTTTGCTAACCTCACTTGCTAGGACATTTTTTTAAATAGCTAATTAATTTTGTCCATTTTAGTTTTTAATTTTATTTGTAAAGTGAGTGTCACGTAGGATATGTTTTGTTTTATTTTTCATATTTTTATAGTAGGGTATTCAAAGTTATTTTTTAATTTTCTTTGTAATTTTGAAGCTAAATATCTGCTTAAACGCCTTCCCTTTGTTAACAGAGGAGTTTCATGCCCAGAATTGGATTTTTAGCACCTAATTCTGGAACATGGTAGAATTCACAAGAATTTAACACGTGGAAATTCAATTTGTTTACCAGATCTCATTTTCACGTAGCTCTTCGTTAATCCCTGCCACTAATACGCGTTCCATCGCTTCCTTTCATCCCATAATACACATTTTATAATCCACCTTTTAGTTGTTATATGCGTAATGGTTCTGTATGTTAGTTTTTCAAAGAGATCAATTTACATGGTAGATGATACATCGTGAAAAAAATATTTAGGTTGAATCTCCATAAAAAGGGAGTGCGTAACACAACAATAATGACTGAAAAATTGCAATAATAACCTGGGGATTTAATATTTTTGGTTGATATTTCTGATCAAGTGCTAACTGGAACGGATAAATCAATGGATAAGCATTACCGTAACTTATTCTCTCCATCGCCCCATAAGTCTTCATTCTACGGAACCCATACCGCCCGTCCTAGCTACCACTCTGTCATTGAGTCCCTGCTCGAATACAACCTCCATCCCTATGCACCTTTTCGTTTATCGAGGTTCTTTCTCTCTCTCTCCTATGGACCTTTTGTTCTTTCTGGCTCCCTATCTAAACTCTCTGCCGCACGCACTCTGTCTCTCTTTCTCCCCCCATTTTTCTCTTCCCCTCCCACCAGCGAGCAAAACACGCCGGGGAACTTTTTTTCGCGTAGTCCATTGTTTTCCCTTCCTTCTCCCGTTCGCATGGCCTTGCTTTCACTCGTTTTTAATTCTTTCGCACCCCTGGGGAGGTTGATTGCGTCGTCCGGGGTCGCCCACACGCTCGCATTTTCTCTCTCTCTCTCTCTCCTTCCTTTTTCCTCCCACCCTCCTGTTTCCCACCGCTTCTTTTTCCTTGGGTTGTGGCCATGCCAAAATCTCCCCTCCCGTTTCGTTGATTGTTCGCAGTGTTTCGCAGGTGTTCTGTCGCCCTTGTTGGAAATGGCGAAGTGTTCCCTAAACTACGAAGGCCGATGAAGGATAAAGTATTGCCCCACTTCGGTGACGCTGGAGGGGAAAAAAATGAATGTAATCGCTTGCTGAGAAGGGTACGCAGAGAGTGAAATTTGGGCGCATTTCTAATTATGTGACGAACATTGGTGGAATTCAACGCTTTTCTGAGGAAACATGGGGACGAGTGGAAAGAGTGGCAGAGTGATGAAGAGCAGGCATTTTACGGCTGATTTGTTCCCGCTGTAAAACAATACACGAAAGAAACGGTTGTTTAATCCCATTAAATTTGAGAAAATAAATTATTGTTACGCTGTACATATAATTAAGAAGTCACGAGGAACAAAGAATTCTCCGGTACATGAATTAAGGTCAGGAATTAGCACGTGCTGTGGAAATATCTAATCGCCAAATTTAAGGTCAAGTCTGCGAGTTGTCCAGTCGATGATTTTGTTCATGACCAAGGAGAAATTTATGCTTTGGCAATCTCAATGAAAGTTTTATGTATCTCACACTATTTCGCTGAAGAGTTTGGAGGTAGTTTTATATGTATCTTTCAGTTACATCCGCTATTACACCTAGAAAAAATTGGTATTTCCAACCCATATTTCGTATGCCTAAACGTATATGCGTATGAATATAATGCTGGGGGAACGTATCTTAAAGTTCTTGCATATGCGTGTGTGTGCATTGATGAGGATGGTCCAAAAAGTGCCCGATCCAACCAAGAAAACACAAAAATTTTGGAAAAAATGTATTTATTTTTCAACATTATCTCTTTTTAGCTCTATACACTTTTTTCCAGCGATTTTCAGTAAGTTAGATACCCTTTTTATAATAAGAACTATTATGTTCCTCAAAATAGCCATTGACTGCGGTTATCATGTCTTCACGGTTGGAAAATCGTTGACCACCGAGCCATTATTTCAAGTTTGCGAACAGAAAATAATCCAAGGGGGCCAAATCTAGCGGATAGGGTGCATTGTCTTGATGAAACAATACTCTCTTCTCAGCTACGAGGGTAATCCGGAAAGTAGTACCCGTTCGTGAAATAAAGACACAAAAGTAAATATTAACAAACATAAAAAATTTTATTTGAAAGAGGATACTTTAAACTACTTCTCAACATAATCTCCAAGCAAATTAAGGCATTTGTCATAACGTGTGACAAGTTTCTGTATTCCTGCTGCATAGTCCTTCGCCGCCAGCTCATTGAGATACGCGAGGGACCCATCTTGCACAAATTTTTGCATAATGCAGATGGTGTTTAACAATTTCATGAACAATTGTTCGAGAAACATTGGGAAAATGCTCACAGATGTCATCAATTGTGACGCGCCGATCGTTCCTCACGAATTCGTCAACTGAGCTCACCAGTTGGTCTGTAATGACAGACGGTCTCTCCGAACGCTCATCGTCGTGTGTGTTCCCCCTCCCCATGTTGAAGTTGCGACACCACCGCCGAACAGACGACTCGTCCATTACATTGTCTCCATACACCTCCTTTAATTGGCGATGAATATCACATGGGCGAACGTTTCTTGCATTGAGGAATTTAATCACTGCCCTCACTTCACAACTGGCGGCGTTCTCAATTTTTTTAAACATTGTAAACAATCACAGAAACAACACAGGCAATGCTAGCGTCACGCAACTTGGCTCAGAGAAGGCAGACAAGCCACTGAAGCTATCTGACCTCGTCCAGCGGCTACTCGCGTCGTCAGCACTTCATGCGGCACGAACGGGTACTACTTTCCGGATGACCCTCGTAAATGCGACCGCTTTTGCATGATTTCTTAGCTCAAACATTGTGCTCAATAAGTTGGCATAATACTCACCGTTGATAGTTTTTTCCTATTTCAAGATAGTCGATAAAAATTATCCCACGCGCATCCCAAAAAAACCGACTCTATGACCTTACCTGCAGATGAAACGGTCTTCGCCTTCTTTGGAGACGGTTCTCCCTTTTGAATCCATTGTTTTGACTGTTCTTTTGTCTCGGATGTGAAGTAATAGACCCATGTTTTATCCATGGTTATGAAACGGCGTAAAAATTCTGCTTTGTTGCTATGTACACTCTTTGCTTAACACTCAATGGAAACATCTTCACGACACTGGTTTTGCTCGAGTGTCAGCAAACGTGGCACCCATCTAGCACTCAGCTTTCTCATGCCCAAATTTTCAGTAAATATGTGATGTACTACACTTTTTGACATGCTAGCAATATCTGCTAGCTCGCGCACTTTCAGTCTACGATGACCCAGTATCACTTTGTGGATTTTCTTCACCGTTTCTGGAGTTTTCACCTCATTTGGCCGGTCAATGCAAGGCTCGTCTTCACAGCTCGTACGGCCTCGTTTAAACTCTGCTACCCAATACAAAAACTAAACTATGTGGCGTAGCGCCATCTGTGGGGCAGGCCGCGTATTTATAGGACCACCCTCGTATATGCTCTTGGTAAGGATCACAAATCAACCGTATTAAAATGGTTGACATAATTGTGACAAAAAGCAAATACAGAACTCAGCGAAAAAGAAACAACCGACTTAAGCATATTACATTATTGTTTTTTTAAATGCAAATAAATTTTTTAGCAGGAGCAATTCAGAGGACTTTTTGAAACATTTTTGATATGTATAATTCGTGGAATACGGGTGCAAAAATTGGTACCCAATATTTTTAAAAGGAATCATATGAAATTCAATCCTGGTTCATACTCGGCAAATATTGTTTATGTTTGACGTAGCACAATCCAAATCGTACTCACATAGTTATGAGCTTACTGTTTCGTAATTTTTATTTCGATATAAGCTCAAACGTTTTATAGTACTAAGTACTTGCTTTCCGAACTCATTTTGGAGTTTTGAGTTCTATTTAACTTTGATATGGACGACGGTTTTCCTAGTGATGACTCTTTACAAAAATTTACAGCAAAATCAAACGTTTGCCCTTAAAGAAAGACATAATTAGCTGAGTAGAGCGTTCACACGTAATTTTCGTTGCGGGCATTGTTCAAGGTCGACCATTAATCCCACGACATAGACTCGCAGGAGAAGAATGGGGAAAGTAATTTTTGTCAAGAAGAAAGTTTTATTCAACTTTATTTTTCTTACAGCAAATACTAGTTCAGATGGAAATTGAATTAAAAGGTAACACTCGGCATGTTTAGAGATCTTAGTGAACACGTACATAATTAAATCGTCGCCTGATAGAAGAGCTCCGATCTTGTCTCCGCCGTTGATATTCACTGGAGTCCGAGGGAAGAAATGCAAATCTGAAACAGTTTCCAAAAATCCCTCAACGACACGTTTATGTTGCTGGATATTAATATCTCTCTTTCCACCTACTTGTGATAAAAACTCCCGGCGCACGTAGCATTCGTAGTCATCTCCACGCAACTATTTCCGTGCAGTGAATTACGTGCGAGTGAGTGAAGAGAGAAAGCGAGAAAGACAGAGAGGAGGGACTGAGGACAGGATGGGGAGAAGGGGGGGGGTAAGAAGTGGCGGGAAGACAGGCAAGGATGCGGCTTGTAATTTAAGCCCGGCAAAGGTACACTTGAGCGTACATGGACCGGAATGATGTCGACTTGGTTAACCTCAGAACGAGGAGGAGCAGCAGTTGTCACATTCGTAAAGTGTGGCGTTGGTTAACGTCTTGTGTTAGAACAGCGAAAGGCTACATACCCCCATTAACGACAACCATAAGCCAGACCCTCCCTCTCCCCCTCTTGGTTCCCCAGCCTCCGTCCGTCTGTGCTCACGGTGCAGTGCGGAGGGAGAGTGCGGAGAAATGGGTGTGTGTGGCGGCGGGGGAGGGGTGAAGGGAATGCCTCATTAAAATACCTTCTCATTCCTCTTCCACTCCTTGATATTCCGTGATGTAGTGCTCGCGGTAAGGGTTGAGTTGGATTGAGGAGGAACTGAAGGGAAATGAGGAGCGGTGTGCGTGAGAGAGAGAGAGAGGCAGTGGCGTTGAGTGACGCGAGGGGCTAGGCAGGGAGACAAGTCGGGCCGTGAAAATAATCCGCGGGGAACAGCATTCATAGAGACGTGGTTGCATGGGTTGAGGGGGGACGAAATTTAAGGTTGGTAGCTTGAACTGGTAGGGGTGACCATTGAACGCAAGAGCTTTAAATCCTCATAAAATTTAATTCGAGACGTTTCAAGGAATAAGAAATTATAGTATATCGATTTTAATCTGCAAAAGAGAAAAATAACTGCTTCACTTCTCTTTCGTGGAGTGTTTAGTTGAATTATATTATGAATATAGTTATTATACTCTTGTTAGGATATTATATGGAAGAATACTTGTCATATCTAAGGAAATAAATTGTGTTTTGGCGTTTCATTTATATATATCTACGTAGATGATCAAACGTGAAGCTATACGTTTATTTCTTTAGGCCGTCAATTGGGTTAATACCTAATGTCAGAGGAGGAAAGAGATCCTTCGAAATAATAATTTATTCTACAGAAAGATGAGAGAAAAAGGACTCCTTGAAATATTTTGCAGTTTTGTTTTGAATTTTACAGTCATCACATTGGACGAATGTATACTCCCCTCATATATCTACTATTTTCTCTTCCCCTAAGACCAAAAGATATGAAATATTCGCCGATATTTGATGAAAATTTAAATTGAACGTTTATAAGGAGCATTTTGAACTCACAAAAACGTTCAGCACTAGCGCAATTTGAAAAGTGGAGAATATCAGCAGGAAAAAAACCCAATCCAATCAGATACTGCGGAAGCAAGTTGTTAGCTGATAACGATAGCAAAATATAGAAAAAATTCGACAGCCGTTAATAAAAGAATTTAATACGCGTATTTAGGTCGCATTGTGACCCTGTTCAGCTGCCCGAAGGAGTAAAGCACTGAAACAACAAGGCTACAGTGAATGGGTAAATGGCATCTAAAGTTTGTGTAGGGAGCGGAAATGGAGGAGAGAGAGGTGAAAAGAAAGAAAATGTAATGGTAAAATAGGACCTTTGACGGTTTGAGAAAGGAGAAGGGGAGGGAGGAGGATGTTATTGTTTCTCTTCTATTACAGTCGTGGAATTTTTTGTGAAGTTTTTTCTCACTACACATTAGTTCCTCTTATGATTAACGCTCCCACCGAGCGTTGGCAAATAGAGATAGCATGACAATCTCATTACTCGGCCCACGAAATCCCAAGTTGAAAACGATGAAAAGCTATCCGTACGTATTTGGGTACTCAAAAACGACATGCAAGAATATGAGACTATTATAAAATGGAAACGATAATTATTTCATTCTAAGTTTGAAGCGATTCTCCGCAAAGCTTACAATCAGTGGAAACTCTTTTTGTCCTTTTGTCGCTCAATACCGAATGACAATCAGCAAGGCGTCGTTCGGGTGGAATGATAGGACTCTTAATAGATACCATGATTGAAGCCCACCACTTTCATATAAAAATGTTTGCAATGTTTAGAAAAGACAATAAACTCATTCCTTTTCATTGAATTCAAGAGTTGAGAAATTTGAAAAATAGCCGGCCGGATTCCTTAAATATTATAAGAGAATGAACAAATATTTGCAGCAATGATTTCCAATGATTTTATCTTCTCCGAGGGCTAAATGGGCATTATTTCCGGAATTTAAGCAAATATATTTTATTTTCCGAGTAGAAAAATATAAAATTTTCTCTGTCATTGTTTGCGCTCAGATTAGAGTAATCTAACGAATGTTAATAGAAAATTATGCCACACGTAATTTTGATAATATGTTTTGCGGAACATTAGATGAAGTTATCGATTGGATCTGGTTTTATAATTTAGAATTATAGTACTTATGTTTATCATATTAGACTTCATATATACGTGTGCACTTTTAAATGAGTTAATTCTCCACAAAGAATTAACATGAAGATGGACCACCAACATAAAGATGATGAATTGACATTTTAAAACTTTGAACAAACTTAACTCTAAAAGTTTTTGTGTAAATGGGAATGCGTTGTTCAGAAGGTTCGTATTTAAGTATCTCTTTTATGGTAAATAAAAATTATACGAGTATATATATATATATATATATATATATATATATATATATATATATATATATATATATATATATATATATATATATATATATATATATATATATTAAGGTAATCTACCGGTTAAGGTAGGTTTTTGGATGGACACAAATACCAAACAAACATTTTATTACTCCTAACAAAACACAAAATCCATCATCCTACATATATATATATATATATATATATATATATATATATATATATATATATATATATATATATATATACACATATACATGAGACGGCGTTAGCCAAGAAAAACACATTAAAAAAGCATAATCACGCGTATTCCGAAATTTTCTGTGGAAAGGCCTTCCTCAGCGGAAAGAAGGAACTGAGGAGAAGGTTTTAAGAGGAGAGTACAGGAAGACGATGACACTGGATGGAAGGGGAAGGCGGGGTAAGGTTTGGGAGGAGAAGAGTTGGGAGGGGTAGGTTTGAAAGTGTGGTGGGATATGGAAGGTCTTGGGAGCGGAGGGGGAATGAAAATATCTTTAGGTTAGGGCAATTAATTTCTGATATTGACCCCTGGTTCCTTCCAGGAATCGAGGAGCCAGATGTTTGCTTTTTTGATTGTTTTGAGTTTGAGTGGAGGGCGGGGGGATACTAGAATAGAGAAACTTAGTAATTTATTAAAGGAAGTGTTGTGTTTGGAGCCGTGCTTTGGGATTGGTAGCATCCCAAACAGGAAAGAATACTCGCATAAGGCACGATGGTTATTAATCCTAATATTTATGGGCGTGAAACACTGTCTGATGTAGAAGGCAGAGTATTTTTGGTACTTCAGAGGGTAAACTACATTACTGGAGGTGCACGAGTAGTATGGAATTAGTGGGAGAGAGTTAAAAAGTGAGCGGGAGAGCGATGAGATTCGGGTTTTTAAAATAGGATATGTTTTACATCTTGGTTTCTTGCAGGATATGGGAGTGGCTATGGGGCGGGGATAAAATGATTGAATTGGTTGATTTGAAAAGATGTGATAAGTTAGCGGGGCGTTTGAAAGTAATGGAGGGACATTTGGGAAAAAGGTTGGTAATGGTATTGTGGTTCTTGAGAATAGGGTAGAGGTTTTTTATGATGTATCTCAGAGACTCTATTCTAGGGAAGTATGTAGTACAAATTGAAAGAGGGTGGTTTTCTGTGGAAGGGGAAGGTTTGGGAGTGTAAGCATATCTTCGGTTTCTTCTGTTTAGGAGTAGTTTGGTATATCTTCTTAGGAGGGACAAGTGTACATATGAGAGGAATTTATCAAGAAAGTCGGGGGGATTGCACATTCTGTGTTCTCGTAAGTAAAAGGAATAAGGAATGGAGCGTTTGGCGTGATAAGGGTGGCTTTTGTTTTTCGGTTTTATATTTACAACAGTGTGGAATTTTTTGTCATTTTCATCCATGGAGGTGGTTTGGGATGAGGAAACGGAAGAATTGAAGGAGAGAGAGGACGAAGCATTGAGGTCGGAAATGAAAGTTTTCAGGGAATCAGTACCAAGTGGCCAGAGAAGGAAAATATCATCGATATATCTGAGCCACAATAGAGGTTTCAGGGGTTATCTTACCAGGAGACTGAGAAAGAGATAGGCATAAAAAAGGCTGAATCTGCTACCCATACACAACCCTTGATCTTTAAGTAGAATTTATTGTTTAAGTAGAAGAAATTACGGATGAGGATGGAAAGGCTAAGGAGAATATCAGTTCTGGGTATGTGTGACTTAGGACGTTGGGAGAAACAGTATTGGAGGGAGGAGAGGCCTTTTGAGTGGAGTATGGATGTATAGAGGGATGTTGCATCAATGTTGGCCATGGTATTATCGGTATCTACTAACTCATCCATAATGTCCTATGTATAGTTATACCTCTATCTGCCTAAGAATTTCAATTCCCTTTCCTCAAATCATCCAGGAGAAATTTTCAAAAACCTTCGCCTGTCCACAATTGGTAATCCTTTTCTCAGGTCGCTAAATCCTCAACCCAACCTGAACTCCGCTGAATCCACAGATCTAAAAAAATTAATTTTAAATCCAAATGTAGTCATTATATCCGCTGAAAAGGGTGACTCATTAAATTTGTGAATGATTTATGTTTTTGATCATTTTCAACAGATTTAATTGCTTTTTTCTTACATTTGTTGGAATATTTTGGCATTATTTATCATGAAACAATTCCAGAAAGGCACGCATTAAATGATTAATTAGACAAAGAATATATCGAGAGCAATAGTTTTTTTAGTGTAAATTTTTGCTACACCTGAAAAACGACCCAATTTAATGAAAATCAGTATCACGATCAAATTGTTTATTTTGAAGCCCCTCTGCTCTCACTTTGCAATGATTCTCCCCATGCTTCTTTTACCTCCTAAGTCTTACATTATGATAAATTTCTCGGTAATGCTGATTGCCGTTCATAAAAACGTCAATATTAAATAGCAAATACGGTCTCCATGCCTGAATTCTATAGAACACCCGCAGTCTAAGGAATTTCACAGACTGTGTAAATGCGAGTTTCTAAATTGGATAAGGAACACGAATGAAGAGAGTTCAGCGTTGGTAATGTAAATCCATCTGCAAAGTTCCCCAAAATACTTTTTTTTAGCTGATACCTGCCAAATATTTCAGCCCATCTCAAGGTCACAACGAGTTTGTTTTCATATCTTGTCTCCGGCGTAAATTTATGGAATTCGCATAACTTATTGAAATGAAATGAAATTATTGACACACACACACACACACATACTAAAGTCTGTGGAATTACAAAGTCAATAATTTCGTATCATTTCAATTTATCCCAATGTGTGTTTTTCGTGTAACTATTCAGGTAGGTATGTGGTGTGGTATATTTCATTATCATCCAGTCACCCAAGGGAATCTGACCAAGTGTAACACGGTTACACGAGTTGACTGAAAATAGGGCACTCTGTCATTCTGATACCGGTTGGATCTATTAAATATTAATAATCGTTCCTTCAGAATGACGGTGTACTTCTCGAAGTTTTCTCCGAGCGACATGCCGGAGGAGACCATAAAAATCCCGGAGGAAATTAACCCCGGACTGAACCTCGGATATTCGTCGCTCGAGACTAATACGTCAACCGCACGCCATGCAGTGCCTGCGTAAATATTTTAACATCGTCGTTAAAGACATGAACTTATGTCAGCATTATTTTTTCCATCAAAGTACCTGTTAACATATTCACTGGTGAGAAAATGTGCCTCTAAAAGTATAACGAACACCTGGAGTTATGGAAGTCCGAGTTTCATAATTGTTTTATCATTAATAAATAATATGCACTCTTTTTTGAAATACGAACACGTTTTGGTGTCGCGTTTAGAGGAATATCCCTATTCGTTCGAAATATCGATTCATTATGTACTTATTTTGAATCAAAGATGTTACGAATCTTAGTCCTAACTTTCAAATATATTGATGTGCTAAAATCAGATAAAATTGAATGTTAGGAAAAAAATATCATTGCCTTTTTAGTCAAACCTACTATTTCATGTAATACAAATTGGTTATTTCAATTTTTCACGTAACATAATGAAGTGATGATCACGGAGTGACTGTGGAACCAATTTTATACGAAACCAACTGCGTCCGTTTCCTATCATAAAAATCATTTTAATGAATTTTACACAGTTTTTCACCTATTTCCATCAGTCACACGTACAAATTAAACACTAATCAGGATGTATATTAATATCACGTGATGAAATAAAAGTGTCCAGTTATGCAAGGTCTCGCCTCATTAAAAATAAAAACTAAAGAAACAAATTCTCTTCGGATACAGATTCAATGGTGGAAACATTCCATTCCGGCTTGTTTTTAGATAACGTGGCTTAATTACCTCTCAAGGACGTAGTACTCGAGAATTGGAATAAATCGCGAGCAGATAAAAGTGCCGGAAAAGTCAAAAAGCACACGAAACAAAAGGAAAAGAGTCAGCCAGGCCTTATGTGCATTGAGGAACAAAAAGATGGAGAGGTAGTGAGACACAGAGTAGGATATAAATAAACCGCAAGGAAGCAGGTTTGAAATGGGACGTGGAGAAATGCTGTTTACCCGCGCTTTCCATTACCTCCGCCCGAGGCAAGCGGATATTTTGAACGCTCTCGAGTACATTCTCAATAAAGGACGACGGTGGCGACGTATATGGCATGTCCCTCGTCCTATCTCGAGAGAAAGAAATAAAGCATAACACCGGAGATGGAGGAAAAAAAAAGAATGAAGCTTGCAAAGCTCAATAAGCGAGGAAAGAAATTCACCAGTAGTGAGAGCAGACGTGCAAGAAGGGAATGAGCGATATATAATGGGGGAAAGATGAAAGCAGGCATGAGGGAAACAAAAGAAGTGATGGACACGAGGAAAGAGATGTTGTTGCGGATGTGGGAATAAGTTGCGTAAAATTACAAGATGATCTAATAGGCAATGAAGGCAGAAAGTGGAATTGAAACGAAGGAAGGTGAAATTGCTAAGGCAAGGAAACTGCTGAAATATGATGAATACTTAGAACCAAGTTGGAGAATTTCCGGGAATGAGTGTAGTGATTTAGTACCTGTAAAAGTTTTATAAATGTGAAAAGAATGGTGTGTCAAAATGTCAGAATTAAATGGGTGGAAACGGAGTCAAGGAAACCGTTTAGGAGGGAAGCTGTGGAATTCTGGAAACGAGGAAGGGAATCGATGGCATTTATTGTGAGAACCAAAGGGAATGGAGGGAAGGAGAATTGAAGGTTAATTCCCTCGTCTCTTTTAATTGATAAAAAATGTAAAACTTACGTCTAAACACTTTTCGATTAAAAGACCGATTTATCGCTCAATTCTCTTCTTCACTCTTCTCCCCCCTCCTTCGAACCTCCTCTTCCCCAGTCCTCTTTCTTCCCCTGGTCATGGACAGCCTCTCTCTTCCCAATTCAATTTATTTTTTTCGGCCGTACTTCTTATATCGCCGTCCGATTGTCCTTTACCTTTCCTTTTTATACGATATTTCTTTTTTCTCATTCATCATTTTCCCCGTCTGTCATGTTTTCTTGATTCAACAACTTAAATTTAAATGCGCAGTTATATCTCACAACAATTTATGTACGTATAGTTGCTGCCGATTATGTTGCGATGACCGGGTATACGTTTCTGAGGCTGTTCTCTTAATTTGTTCTTTAAGGTCGTACGTTTTTTTGTTACGCTATTTCCTCCTATTTCCACACCCAAATTCGATTATATTCTCCATATGCATTTCCGATCATCGAATATATTCGAATTCTCTCTTTGTTACTTTTAATATCAGGATATATAAAAAAACTTTTGTTTCACTGCAATGCATTATTCACTAATAATATCATTTGACAATTACTTTCTATGATGTAAAAGTTGTTGTCCTCGCCAAAAAACAACCATGGTATTTCCAACTACTCGCCGAAACCGTATTATATATATTTATTCATTTTTTTATATATTTTCGCAAGGAATAAAAACCGTGTATCACATCCTTAATTGATAGCAAAAATTATATTAAAAATGTTTAGGGTTAACTTCAGATTATTTCTCCATTGCAATTTTCTTTCGTTTACTAATCCCACCCGTGCGTTGACCCAAGTGTGACAAATTAAACATTCGGTGAAAACATTTCTTGTTGCAAAATATGACTTCCCTCCATCCACCCACCGGACATATTCAGATTTTGAGGCTGAATTTAAGAAATCTGGTTGTTGAAAATGACTGTGTCAGAGGTGAAGAGTGAAAAAACTGGCTCGGACATTTTACTGGATAACCATAATTAATATTGGAACTGTGGTCTAAACCAAAATCTCAATCCCAAAAGCTCAAAATAAACCAAAGGTCATAAAGTTAATTTGTTTTTGAAGTAATTTTAATTAAAAATTTTATATGCATTCATGTGGTAGAAATTTTAATATTTTTCCATGGGAAAAGTTTGTCTGAACCTGTCATCAAAAGACATCCATGGGAGATTAAATACAAGAGTTGATGTAAAGATAAAATTGTGTACTTTATGTCTTCTTGTCTATTATGTAGTTATCTAATACGCGTTTTATAAGTATCTAGGGTATCTAGATAATGGCGTTGTTACCAGTTGGTTGGTTTTGGAAAAAACATTGGTTTTTTGATAGTAGAAACCGCATTTATTTGCCTGTCTAAAAAGGCCTTTAGCCTTCAACCTTTCAGTGCTTTTTAGTATACATTTAAGGGGAAAGTGAGTATGCTAATTTTATTCCTTAAATATCCTTTCAAACTTTGCTTGCTCAGAGATTTCTTTCTCGAATCATATTACATTTATGTTGAAAATTAAACCGCAAAGAGTAGTTCTATTATTTCAGAGTAAAAAACTCTAGCCATTCATATAAGAATGATCGTCTTAGAACGTGTTAGGTCGATAGATTAAACAAAATCTTACCTATAATGAAAATAAGTATAAATCTCAACTTGAAATAAGTACATATTATTTTACTGTATATTTTTACGAATATTTGATTACTCTTCTATTCGATAAACTCGAACTTCAAAATTACCACCTGTGCAAAAGATAAAGAGGGTCTGTTAAAGGATGTTCCCCGCCCCCTTCTGTCTTGGATATAATTTTTCCAATAACTGAACAACCCTTTCTTTTTATTTTATTTTGTACTTTTTATGTGCATTTTTGAGGTAAAATGTCAATTTTATAAATTAACTATTTTGTCTATACCAAACCCCCTGTTCATCTTTTAATACTATCGTGAAAATATTTAAAAAAATAATTTCGCAAATAGTTTTCCCCTTGCACCAGAGAGTATCCTACCATTATATCTCCCATTACACACCATTTCAATCCCTTTTTCGTTGCCCTAGTGTTTAATATTCGGTCTTATTTCTCCTACCCAGTCCTGAGCGATCCGACTCCTGACCTCTATTTCGTTTGTAGACCCTCTCCTGCTTCGAATTTCTTCCATCCCTACATTCCGTCCTTCACCTCTCACCCCTCGATATTCCCCGATCCACCCGTTCCGCCTCCTTGCGCTCCTGCGCCGCGCCAGAAGAAACAGTCCCCTGCCGACTGCTACAGCCGTCCCCGCACGGGTGTATTCCGCAATAACAGCCGACCCCAGGAGAGGCTCGGGAGAGGAGGAGAAAGAAAAATGGTGGGGTTGGGTGGAGGGGGTTCAGATGTGGAGGTGGTGGGAGTTCAACGCGGGCGTGGAAATAGAGGAGCCAGATAAGGGCGATGAAGGAAAGGCGGGACGGATTCCGCGTCAACAATGCCAGACCCTGTTATTTTCCCCACCCGCTCCAAACGTCCTCCCTCCCTCTCTCCTCGCCCAGTCCCCCTCGAGTTCCCAAGCGCCCCCTTGGAGCACACGATATTGAGAGAGGAAGGGGGTCGCGTCAGCTTCAGGGAAATTCCCGATTCCTGAAGAAAGGAAATCGTGGAAGGGAAGGGGAGAAGGTAAGCATCAGCGCTTTGAGAAGTCTAAGAAAAAATCTCTCGCTTTGATACCCTAGCCGGCGACGAATTTAGGAATGCAAAAAAATACAATAACTGACTTCGATGATGGACAAATAATCCTATTAAGCGACGCAATCGAGTCTCAAAGTAAAGTTTCTCAAATATATATCGTCCCACTTTTGTATTCTTATGTTAAATATTTGGGATAAAATGAAATCATATTTGTCCCTGCGATTATTTTAAATTCAAGGGAAGACAGTCAATTTGAAAGAAAATTATTTTGAGAATTATCAACTTTAATGGTATTGATACCGTCTGTTTTAATACACTTATTCTGAAAAACTTGCTAACCTTGTGAATTACATTACAGCTGTTAAATAATAGTTATGCATCATAAAATTAAGGAACTTTCTTCTCCTTTTGGCATTCTATTTCGCTTCCAGGTTATATATTTTCACTATTCTTAAAGAAATATTCTCGGTTTAAGTATTTAATATGCAGTATTGTTAAAATATGGCGACAAATTATGCAACATAATATGGTATTTAGACAGGTAGCTGCAAAACATTATGATGCTTGTTGCAACAAATGCAGAACATTTTCCGTGAAAGATTGGGTGGGGGTCCATGATCTCTCAGTTAACCTCATTTTACTTTCCAATCTTTCCTTTGCTTTCAAACACAGCTCTTAACCTGTCAAAGAACTACATTTCTTTCCTTGTTGGTTCTTATTCTGTTTACATCTGTCTCAATCATTTTTTATAGCCTTATATTATCCAGGTGTCGTTGATGGATCCTTTTCGAAGCTAACGTAAGAACCTCCTTTGCTTTCTTTTTTATATTCACAGAAGAACTACTCTCTCTTTTGCTTTTTTCGCATTCGCTGGTCTTTTACAGAGATCTCACGAAGTATTTTATTGCCCTCCCGAACTTATATAATACAAGGAGTTGATGGGTTTTTCAGCATCAAACGTAGTTGGCATATTTGTGTTTGCACAGAAGCAAACTCCTGTTTCCCTGTAAAATGGTTTTCTGTGAGATGAATACATTTACCTGGCTGAGGATAAAATGTCATGAATATCCCTAAGAGCCGTAGCTTTACGTGCATAATGCGAATGAGTGCAAATAAAATTTATGAACTGAGCTTTGAATCAAAAGAAAAATAAAATGGTAACTTTTCGGAAGTAAAACCGGGGCATAGAGAGGAGTCAAATGCATAGAAGTTAGAAAAATAAAAATTTGCTACTTCGTTGCGGAAAAATATCGTCGATTCTGGCAAAGCGAATGAGACGAAATTAAAATTTTAATTTTACTCCTTATTTATTTCGCTTTTAACTTCCCGCTTTCGTCAAAATCTTAAGATGTGTCGTATACTACTATGCGTCGTATACTACTAAGTAATTCAGTACCGGATAAATCAAATAAGGCATTTAATTTTTATTTAAGGGTCGAATTTAGGTAAACACTATATTCGAATTGTGTTATCTCTAAGAATTTTTGACAGGATCCTGAAGCGATTGGTTTCATGAATCGTCATTCAAAAAATGAATTAAGTTATTGTTCTTATTAAAAATAGTCATTGATAAATTTCCACGCGTGAGAACCGAAAGAGGGTAAGTATATAATTATAAATAATCTCAACCAACGGCCTTGGCCAATATTATGTTTTCAAATATTAACTTATCTTTAATTCAATGAAAAAGGTTTTCAAATTCCAAACAAATATTATTTTAGGCAAATTATGTTCGGCATTTATACCTGTTTATGAAACACCTTTAACGTCAACCTATTTTCAATAAAACATTTTACTCTCATAAAACTTGTCCAACCATATGGTATTTAAATTAAACAACCACGTGGATAAATTTGTCTATGCTATTCGAAAAAATTCTTCTATTGTTGAAAATTACTCTTCAAAATATGAGTCAAAAAATGTACTTTTTAAAGAAACACAAACCAGAATGGTTAAGATATTCCACTTTAACTTTAAAGTATTCACTTAAATTAACATCGCGTAATATAATCCCATCACTCTTATTTACTATATATTCAAAGTATTTATTTAACTAAAACGTACGATACTTCTGCCCGGCCAAATTAATATAATCTCTGTTCTACATTCCAGAGCATGGATATGGATACATACACATGTAAATACATGTACATATATATCAATCAAATCATTTACATTGTTCGAC
This sequence comes from Hetaerina americana, assembly GCF_022747635.1. Lineage (NCBI taxonomy): Eukaryota > Metazoa > Arthropoda > Insecta > Odonata > Calopterygidae > Hetaerina > Hetaerina americana. Next base: position 56,574,787 of record NW_027286874.1, on the reverse strand, counting down.
GATTATTTTTTGCCTACATTTTGCATTATTTCAATTACGCCATTTATGTGATTGATCGATTCAACTGCCCTATAGATAAGGTTTCGAATATGGATATTTCAAGTTACGAAATAGTTTAGTCACAAAGGTTTTCCTCTTCTGAGGGAGGAGTTAACTTAAAGGATAGGTAATTGTAGTAGTTTATTTTAAAGACTGCGATTTAATAATGAACTCTTATGTCATAGCTCAAAATATTCATCAATAATCTGTCATAAAATTAAGAGATTCAATAAACTTAATTTGTAACAACTTTCCGTCGTCCTTATTTGTAATATGTGCTTGTTGGACTGAAATTACTTATGGCATTATGTTTAAGTAGAGGAAAACAAACCTTAGCTATGGATGACTTAAAAAAATGTATCGAAAATAACTTACAAAGATTTTGAATTAATATTCCAAGCATCTGTGATTATAAACTTCATTTAGCGTTGTAATATCGATTCGATTCGATCCGATGGCGGGAGAAAGCAAGTTAGATCATGAATTGAATTGACAAAATGTATCAGAATCTTAAATGCATAGTATATTTTACCATATCATATATGCCATACCATATCATTTATCATATAAAAATTCACGAGCCTACATTTTTACTCGGCTGCAATTTTAAATAAGATATTAAATCCTAATTTACCATTTTTGCAAGGATAGGTAATTACGACAGGCAATCAAACAAGCTAATCAACGTTTTTTGGATCCCATTGGCAGGGCGAATATTTTATTTTTCTTTATCACAAGATGAAGGAATAATAATGAGCGGAATGGGAATATCTGTTGATCCTATTTGAGTATCTATGGGAAGTACAGAAAGTTCGGTGCACCACCTAACAGATAGCCCGCAATTTCATTTCACATAAGTTTTCATCAGCGATTTTCATTTAGAAGATACTCAAGTCAATCTATTCTCGATAACTTTTCTCCGATTCTTTCGCCTCCTCTACGGCTCGATCCCTATATCAATAATATTCATCCACTTTGATATTATAACATTCATAATCATTTACATGGCAAAAATTTGGACATTTAGTTCAATAAATATATTTTCTTTGGTAAATATCCATATTTTAATGTAATTTATGCGGTCAACATATGTATTCATCGGTTTCCCTTTCTTAGAAAACCAATGCTCACCTAAAATTTTAAGAAAATAATGTTTTAATATTCATTAGCTTTTCATGGGAATATTTCACTTGGTGGATTTCATAGTATTTTGGGTCGAGGGTGTGATCCAAAGTGCAATGCTTATAGGCGGGAGTGGTCGCCCGTCAAGGCTCCTTGGCGTCGTGGGAGCCAGCTGAAGCGTGAAAAGATGGAAGCCTGTGGTTGGAAGTCTACGTTCATAAGCACGGCAACCACACGAGATGATGAACAGCACGGAAAATAGGACGAGGTATCATTGGAGGCGGAGCGGACGCTTGTGGCCACCCGACTGCACACTGCGGAATGTGCCGGAGCGGAAAGTAAGCGGAAGCATTTGCAATTTAGTCCTGCGAGTTTGTACAGGTGAAAAAACCGGGCCACTGCTGTAAATCTTCAGTGCTCAGTATTCCCAGACGCAGGCGTGTTTGTTGTACGCTCCATTACGGCTTCATAATGCAGGGATCACTCCTTCATTGAACTGGACTTGTGGGATATTTCAATTAACCTTATGGAACCCAAAATGTATGGTTCTCTTTCGCAATGAATTAACTTTCTTGTAAATATTATAATTCTCGGTGATCAAAGTGCACATTTTTAAATCAAAGCTGTTAGACGAATTTTTTATACCATTTCTATCTCATTGGCGTTACAGATTTTCGTTAAACAGTGAGTTCCACATGCTTTCAACGGTTTAATTTTTTTTATTTTTTTTTCAAAACATTACTCACATACAGTAGTAGCGCCATTTTACAGTGAAGAGAGAAAGCATTTCTCGGAAAAAGCCTTGAATGTCCAATTTTTGGATTTTCTCAAACCAGAATTTGTAAATTGGTCAAATCTCCGGAGTTGGTCAAGATAGCCTGTAACTCGTTACAAATATCATCGGGTATCATTTAATCTCTCGGTCGATCAAGTATTACAGAGTTGGAGGAATCCAATTCCCTTTATCTTAATCAAAGCAAAAAAATAGCAACCACCATAACGCAGAGAAAACCCGAAAAACGGCGAGAACTCATTAAATACGAATATAATTTATTAAAGCTACCCAAAACCTTGATTCGCAAAAACCCTGGAGCTACATACATCAATGTTTTTCGTTTTTTGAAAATGTATTTTATTATTGGAGTCATATCACAGAAATTGAATGTGCTCTCTGCAAAATTTATGAACTCTAGATTAAAGAACGAAAGTTGTCCTGATTAATTTTTGTTTTTATTTGCCCTACCAATTTCTACCCTCGTAAGGATAATTAAATAATTAATAGTAAACTAATGTTGTTTCATTACCTAAAATATTTTTTATTTTACCTTGAAAATATTTTCAGCACACGATTTACTTCGATTACAATTGATACTGGCAAAATATAAAAAAATTTACCTGGATATTTTGAGAACTCAATGCCCTTAATAATTTTTCGGTGCATGAATCAATTGGAAATTTGTTGTACACTGTGGGGCATGTTAATTAAAATAAACACTACATGTTTATATCTTTTGAAAAGCATCTCTTTGAATTGAGTAGTAATTGACAAATATGTAATTTACTATGCCCTCAATTACCTTTATTTGTTTCTTGAATGAAAATAACTAGTTCCAAGCCGCTTTAAACTTCAATCATTTAGCACTTAGAGGGAAAGGCACCAGCCACTCCGCCTAGAGACACGATCGTCTGTTTCCATTGTTATTAATCGACACACTGTATCATGTTTTATCCGCCAGATTTTTTAATTCACCGGTGTTCTCCTTGTAACTGCAAATGCAACCCCGATTTGAATGAGGATCGTTTTAACACTCTTTTACAGACTGATGTTACGGCAACGGTCTCAGTTCCATCACGTGCGGACTCATTTGGTTAAGCTCGCAGCAGTCCGTTTTGAACAGCTTGAAAACATGAATATTGATACCATTTGTCTCACTCTTGTTTGTCCGTGGAGCATGGTGTGTAAATGGAAAGCGGTCCGGGGGATAAAAATTTGTTTTTAAGGACGAAAAAGTGGCGAAAAGAGCGGATGTGTTTTTGAAAATAAAACAAATCAAGAGATATGGTGATGGCAAAGGGGAGAGAGTAGAAAACCGCAGAAATGGAATGGGGATGGGATGAAAGTGAAATCCGAGGATTTTTTTCTGTTCTTTAGAGGAATGAATATTATTTTCAATCACTTGTCAAAAAAAGATATATTCAATCGATAATATGGCTGTCGACGTTGGAAAATGTACGATACTTTGCACTAGATCCCTTCACGAAGACCAATTACGCAGGTAAAGGGAATAGTACATTGTAGGTAGAAACAGAATGTTTTCGCGGCCTTCTCCTTTCATTTCCAGATTAAAAATTTACATGAACGGTTAAGTAATTTGAATAGATATGCTGTTCAAAATAAAATGAAAATTGTAATTATTTTGTGAAAATGTTATCAAATGAAACTTTTTTTTGGCATTTTTGGGTGGAGAAACGAACTCTATTGGTGTCTTGGTAAATAATGACCAATATTTGTGTGCTTGTGTTCACCTTTGTGAAACTGAATACAATACTAATTCAGTCACATTAAAAACCATGAATTATTAGACAGGTTACCCTGCATTAATGTCATTCAACTGACGCAAATGCTACATTGTTCGTTCCTGAATTCCTAAATTAGAAATACGTTCATAGTACCTCATGGACATTTATTGTATTTATTCATGAGCTATTAATTCCCACTGTGCCTTATGATTCTTCTGTCTTTAAAGGATCAATTTATTTCTCCTTATTTCGTGAACATGAACTGCCACGTAGTATTTGAACCTGAAACCATCGAAATCTACGATTAATTTTTTAATTATGCAAAGGCACAATGCAAATGGCCGCATTAGATGAAAAAATTATTTTACTATGAACTTATGTAATCAAGTCTAAGTTACTTCACACTAACCATGTATATACAAGTGCATTTAAACTTTGAGTGACAATGGAAAGAAAAGATTTGTTAAGTACTAATAAATGAGACCTCTTCCCAAGTTCATTATTCAGTGCTTAGTATACACCGAACATAGGGGTTACGCAAACTGTTATGTCTCGCACCACAGGCGATATTGTCCCGTTGAGTTAAGGGATGCTTCTCCCATGAGTAAATTATCATTATACTCTCAACCATACGAACAATAAAAATTCAGCCACGGCTGATTTTATACCTGACAATCCTTGGATTCTGTCATTGTGTTGATTAAGTTTAAGAAACCATCCATAGGCAAGAATAAATTGTGTGTTAATACTTAATACATATCGCCTTCTCTAGTAGACTAGGAAGCCACGGTTCCTAAAAAAATGCTTGAGACAATCACTAGACCAATCACGACAGCTTCTACAGAGCTAATGATTGCGCATTTTGTGGAAACGTTTCATCTCTGATTTGTTCACAGCTGAATAAAAATTACTCAAGAGTCTTTTTAAACTTTTTCATGAATTTTCGATGGCATTTCTGCTTGTTTCTGCTCTCCATTTCAATGCATCACGCATGCAATCACTGCAGAAGGGCCACTTACGCAGTCACTTTAATCCAAAATCGAGTATGTAAATGTGGTGGTATCGTTAGCAAAAACAGTCCAGCTTGGCTTGTTTCGGATGGATCTCGAGAGGAATGCGACAGTTGGGATTTGTTAACGGCAGGTCTCGACCAATGGGATGCCGCGCCCTCCTCTCTCTTCACCTCTCTTTGCTCCCGAACACTAGTGCACGTATATATTCTTATCCATTTTGACTGTGCGATTGTGTGCTTGTTTGGATGTGATGAATCGAATCGATCGTTTCGAGTCCAATTTAAGCATTCCGGGGCACTGCGCAATTCGATGCCAATGCCACGTGGCACAGGGCGGTGCTCGGAGACAGTGTTATTGACTGCTGTCACCTGTCTTGCTTCCAAACTTCCTTAACTCTTTTCTCCCCGCTTTTCTTAGTGCGGTAATTTTTTACACGTATGTTTACTTCAGCAATAAGATGCCTCAAGTCGGACTCCACATGAATTCGCGCATAACCGGTATCAGTCAGACCACGCTAAAGACCAGGATGCATTCCCCTCCCTGCTGCTGTTGTTGTGTTGCTTCGTGTCAACTCTTTAGAATCTCAAACACTAATTATATTTTATTTTCTAACGAAAGAGTTTATTCTGCTAAATTTAAACGCTTGCATTGCCATATAAAAAAGGCGTAACACTCTTTTGACCACCATAAACTAGTAGTGGTTGTAGTCCTGAGCAAAAAAGAAAGGAAGAAACGTAGCAAATACAACAGGCGAGTAATAGAATATTTTTGCCTCAATAAGAACCAACGTACTTGGTCATCGTTCAGGGGGATTTGAACGCGACGGGAGGCGACATGGAACATGCCCGGGGATTTAGAGAGATATTTATGCAGGAACGCTATGAGTTATACCGCTTACGGATATTTATATACTGATGAGTTATACTGTATACGTATATTAATATTAGGCATAGATTTAGAAATAGACGCCGATTAGAATAATCAGTAAATAACATCATCATCGATATCCCCAATATTCGATCGTCAACGTTTCCATGAAGGAGTTTTTAAAATAGTGTGCCAGTTAAAATGAAAAATGAATTTTAAAAATAGCGTCCACCCCTTTTAAAGTAACGTGATGTCCCAGTTTGGTATAGACGCTCAGGAACGCGAGTGCGATTATTTTTTTTCGTAATCCGATCCATTGGCACTTTTGTGTCACACGCATTTCAAGGTGTTCAAATTCAAACGCAACGAATCCCTCCTTCGCTCAACCTTTCATCTTCCATTTATTTCATTTCTGAATTGCTCTCGCCCGTATTCTTCCCGTCTCTAGTTTTTTGTTGCCACAAGCCTCTTCCGCTGCCCGTTTGTTTGCGAGTGTGAATGTGGTTGTGTGTGTGTGTGTTTGAGTGCAAGATGATACGACGCCGTTGCATTCCCGCGGATGAGAAACGGCTGGAGTTGGAGGGTGGACTATGGGAAGGGTGGGGTAGAGGAAAAAGGAAAAGCAAGAGGAAGGCCGAACGATGGCACCGGGAAGTCGGCGGTTGCTGACCGAAGGGGCTCCGATGACGGAGCAGATAATGCGAGCGGAGTTTGCAAGAGTGAAGGGCAAAGCCACTCCCATAGCCTTGTTTTGCTTCCCACTCTGAATTTCGGCGGAAACTTAAGTTTTTCAATCAGCGAGAAATTCATTTTGAAGCAACCTAATTCCTCTTTGTGAATTCATCTCATTGATTTTCTACGTGTTGGCAATCCTTCTTGGCAATGAGTTTTTATACTCCGATTGCGAATGTGAAAATTCATCTTGTTAGAACTTGATCAAAAAGGTGTGGATATTGTAATTCTTAACCACTGTTTCCCATTTACATCCTCTCTAATTTCAAGACCTTGTGTTCGTCTAGCTATTACTCTTCACAAAGTACTCCTATCAGTATCAGTAACGGTGGTAATAGACGTTTAGTGCTACGAATCTAAACTGATATTTAGGATATTCAGATGCTCAATTTATGCATCGGTTCCACATTTCTTGGAAATATTGTCAAGGAATTTGGATCTCTGAGATATTATAATGCCGTCCAGCATCCAAATATTCTCTTCCAATTTTAGATGATCTATAAGCTCAGAGCGGAATCCGAAGCGTACCTTTGGCGGCTCTTTCAGAGCGTTTAGATTCACGGAGCGTGCTTCTGCTGGGATGAATACGTCGCAGTACAGCACAGGCGGACTCCCAATTGTGTGCATTCGGTGTGAGTACCAGTAAAAGGTGGTAACTCCTTAAAGAGGGGTTGGGGAGGTGAAAGAGGGTGCGCCGGGTCACAGGAGAAAAAAAAATGGAGGGGATCGAATGAAACACCGCAGTGGGATCGTGAGATTGAGAAGCACTCGATTTTCTCTCTGACCTAGTTCCGTGCGCTTTGTCCTTATCCCAGAGGAGGTTGTATTTGACGGTGAATATTCAGTGAGGGGGGTTTATATTAGGTTCAGATGCAGATAGTGTCGTGCAAAGGAAAATCTGGAAACTTCCAAATGCCTCCTCCTTGGTAAGTGTGTTTACCTTTTAGCTACTCCGCCCCGGAAAGAACAAACTGATTCTTCTTTGTAAAGGCTGCGTCTTTTATTTTAAATGCTTTTATTTCCCGTGCGAACATCATGATTGGTGGTTAGTAAAAATAAAGTAGGGTTTATTAGATGTGACAGAACTGTAACAATTCACTTTCCGTTTTGCGTGAATTTATTCTCCCATGATCTTAAAGGCCCTTGGTTTGAGCCCGAGTCTGCGTGTAGATATTTTATGATGCTTTGAGTGGTTTCTGTTGGGTAAAGGTTTATGGTGCGATACGATTACAGTCATTCCAGCCCATAATTCAAACGCTGCCCCTTTTACTAGCATGTGAGGAACTAATTTACAATTCAATCCCTATTTATTCATTCGTTAGGTATTATGTTGATAATTATACAATGAATGGAAATTATCTTAATATTGCGAAGAGCATGCATTCTTCTTTTTTCTAATTTCATATTTGATTCTAATCATAATGCTCAATTTCATATTTTCACAAGTCACCCAACAATGTTTTTTAATTTGCACACCGAGTGTAAAGCAGCATTGCCATTTCCCTGTAATGTGGTTTTAAACATATACCTAACAAGTAATAATCTCTGTTCGTATTTTAATTGTTATTTATAATGCACTGCAAGTTTTTTAGCTGAAAGATAAACACAAATCAACTTTTTTGCTTCGCATTGTTTAATTTCAACCAAAGTGGAGATTCTACACCTTGTTTTTTTATGCCTCATTCTTTTCTCTGTCGGTGACTAAATATTCACTACATTTCCATGCCCATTAAAAATTAACATTTTCCGCGCCGGATGTAAGGTAATCTGTTCACTTATTAACGAAGAGCTTAACTGGAAATGTCAATGGTCAAGTAGACATATGCCAAGTTTTCCTGGAAATCCAAATTAAAAATTAGCCAACCCATTAACCCTAGCTCAGCTGCTCTTCAACTTTTACTAATTAAGTAAGGCAATTGTGTGCCTGAATATACAATCGTCGTAACGTTAAACATTCAATAGAGGGAACCAATCACCAATTGTAAAAAGGTAAAACCAGGATTATGATCAGCGATACCCTGTATTTGCATTTTAATCGTTATCCTAATATTTGTTGTAGGTTCCTTGATTGAAATATTAACGAAAAACGAAAGCCTTTTTCGGTTTTCTATTTTTTAACTTGTATTCGAGTATTTCGTAAATAAAGAAAATGAATTCATATTAATTTTCTTTACTTACAGATAACAAGTTCCATTTGTAAAATATTCCTTAAATAATATCGTATTTGATGATTATCTCATGTTTTAATACCTCAAATCTTTGATTTATAAATATTCTTTGGATAAGCCACAAAGAAAATTAATAAATACCATGTAATATTTAGACAATGATCCAGCTGTTGGATTTTTATGGCATCCGGAGTAATGCGAGTGAGTTATTCGATGTATCTAAGCTCACCATATTATCTATTTAACCTGCGTTGTGAATGGTGCAAAGAAGGACTGTAGGAAATAAATAAATTAAAATATTAGGATAGATCAGGCTCAATAGAAAAAAAATTAGTATTATTGCTTTACTTTTTCCCTGTTCGATTAATATTATCGGAAAGAAGTAATTAAATCCAATCCATGGATCTAAAGCAATAATCATAAAACTTGGTACCCATCCACAGTATTACGATGCATCATCATTTAATATAACATACCTTTGGAAATTCAAGAACTAAATCCAAACCTCAGTTCCGGAACTTGATTGTGTATGTGTTTTAATAATTACAAGTTATGCGTACGCACCGTATCTACTTGTAACGGTATTAACGTATTGAGTTATGAGCTACATTTTAGACTCCATTAAATCACAAGAAAATTTAACCTTTGGATGAATAAGCATTAACTTGAGAACCTTTGTTCTTCTCTCTTTAAAGCACAGTTTCGCAAAGCGAATGGGCTTAAACACGCCTGCAGGTTAGCTACCCAATCTGTGATGGTTTCGTGAGTGAACGAACATTTCCAAACATTTCTTTTTTCAGGCATCTTTCACATACATTCTAATAACTGTCAACGTAGTGTATCTATCATACTACCTTGAACAAAAAGTTCCCGGAATAACCACCGTGTGGCGCTCCCATCGTTCCGATTTGAGTTCTGTTTTTTTTGTTAAATTGGTACATCTGTTGTTGATATTCCCTTTAAATCTTAGTGTCATAACTTGACATTTGCAAAAGTTACGTAGCCAAGAGTACATCTATCTCTGTGTGTGTTGGCGATTTTTTACAATTGCAGAAATGGATTTAAATTTGCAACAACGAACTTGTATTAAATTTTGCGTAAAAAACGGATTTAGTGGCGCACGGACGTTGGAAATGTTGGAAAAGTGTTTCGGCAACGATTCTCTAAAAAAAACGGTCGTTTACCAGTGGCACGAGCGGTTCAGAAGTGGTCGTGAGTCAATCGAAGATGATGAACGCAGTGGCAGACCATCGACATCGAAAGTCGGTGAAAAAATTGATAAAGTAAAAGAAATGTTGGTCAATAACCGCAAATTAACCATCAGAGAAATAGCGGAGGACTTGAACATTGCCTATGGATCCGCCCAAGACATTGTGGTTAATGATTTGGGTTTCCGTCGTGTAGCAGCAAAGTACCTCAATTTCATGCAAAAAAGAGACCGTGTTGACGTCGCAAAAGACATGATTTGCGAGGCTGAATCCGATCCCACATTCATCAAAAGGATCATTACTGGAGACGAGACGTGGGTTTATGAGTACGACACGCAATCCAGACATCAGGCAAGTGAATGGCGTTCACCAAATGAGCCGAGACCAAAAAAACCACGTCGTTTTCAGTCAAAAAAGAAGGCAATGCTGACGGTTTTCATGGATTACAACGGTGTAGTGCATCATGAATTTTTGCCAGAAGGCCAGACAGTAAACAAAGAGTATTATTTGGGCGTTATGAGACGTTTGCGTGAAGCAATTCGCCGAAAGAGACCAGAAATGTGGGCAGAAAACTCGTGGATTTTGCACCATGATAACGCACCGTCGCACAGTGCTATCATTATTCGTAATTTTTTGACGAAAAATGCAACCAATACCATCCAACAGCCACCGAATTCACCTGATTTGGCTCCCTGTGACTTCTTTCTGTTCAATCGAGTTAAAAAACCATTACGGGGAACGCGTTTTAGCAGCCGAGAGGAAGTAATGGAAAAATCGCAGGAAGCACTGATGGACATACCGAAAACCGACCGTAACTTTTGCAAATGTCAAGTTATGACACTAAGATTTAAAGGGAATATCAACAACAGATGTACCAATTTAACAAAAAAAACAGAACTCAAATCGGAACGATGGGAGCGCCACACGGTGGTTATTCCGGGAACCTTTTGATCAAGGTAGTATGTGATATGCCATCTTCACATTCCTCTTTTCCCACTTTGTGATTTGTTGCTTTCGACTGAACCACCTCCAAAGTTACTGCTAAACATGATCTCTTATAGGTATATATATATGTATATTTGTGTATAAATATAAATAAATATATATATATACATATATATATATATATATATATATATATATATATATATATATATATATATATATATATATATATATATATATATATATATATATATATAGGGACGTAGAAGCATTAAATGGATTGACAAGGAAGGAGTACCAGCAGGCTGAAGAGAGAACCATGGAGGATAGTAAAGAGCTGAGTACTATCGAAGAAAAATGGGAATGTATCAAGAAAGGGATGTCGAAAGCCGCCAAATACACTATTTGAACGGTTGACGCGAAAAGGACTGGGAAACCATGGATCACGGATGACATGATGACAAAGATGGATGAGAGAAAAATATGGAAGAATGTAAAAAAATAGTTCGGCAAAATAAAGTAGAAAGAGTTAAATAATAAGTTGATACGGGTAACATATAGAGTTAAGACGCATGGTGGAAAACGCAGTTCGAGGATATGGAAAGTTCGCAGAGGAAGGGTGAAATTGGTGTGTTGTACAGCAAGGTTAAATCACTATCGGGAAGTAAGAAGGGAAGATCTATACTAACAGTCAGGGAAAAGGTAGGTAAGATAATAGTTGACACAGAAAAGATCCACGAGAGATGGAAGGAATATATAGAAGAACTGTAAAGTAAAGAACTTAGACCAAAAAAGTTAGAAATAGAAAAGGAACATGACGTAGAGGAAGATAGTTTATTTTAGTTAAGGCCGGGGCTTAGATAACATTCCTGCGGAACTACTGAAATGTTTAGGAAAATGTGGGAAGAAGAGGTAATATGGGCTGATACGTAGTATCTATGAGGAAGGAATCTGGCCGGAAGACTGTGAAATACGTTTTAGTTCCTATTTCGCAAAAGGTAAAGGCTACCTCTTGTGAGGACTACAGGACAATAAGTTTGATATCCCACGTAGCTAAAGTTGTTCTCGGGATAAACAAAAGGATAGAGAGTAGGGCAAATGATTACTTAAGGGATGATCAGTTTGGGTTTAGGAAGGGGAGAGGTACGCGTGATGCCATTGCAGTAATGAGATTTATAATCGAGAGGAATATAGAATACAAATAGGAGGTATTTGCCTGTTTCGTAGATTTCGAAAAAGCGTTTGATAGAGTGAATTGGGAAAAACTAATGAGTATATTGCAGAAAATAGGAATAGATTGGAGGGAAAGGAGACTAATCCTCAACCTGTGCATATCTCAGACTGCTCAAGTGCGAGTGGGGAACGGGGAGTCCGGATGGGCAGTGTTAGGAAGACGTGTAAGACAGGGTTGCCCATTATCACCGTTGCTGTTCAACGTATGTGTGGCGGAAATGATTAAAGAGGCATGGGAAGAAATGGAGGTAGGAATGAAAGTGGTCGAGGAATTCGTAAAATCAGTTAGGTTCGCTGATGACCAAGCTTTAGTTTGTCAGTCAGCCAAGGGTTTCCAAGCATTGCTGAGTGAATTGGAAATTCAGTGTGACAGGTGTGGGATGAGAATCAATATTAATAATACAAAGGTTATGCGATTTTCCAGAAAGAAAAGGGCTAAGCTTAACATTAAAGTAGGAGGGCAAAAACCAGAGCAGGTGGAACAGTTTACGTATCTCGGAAGTGTTTTGGACCAACACAGTCAAAGAAGTACGGACGCAAGAAGGAGAATTTCGCTAGGCAAAGAGGCTTTCACAAGGAGGAGGGAGTTGATGACAGGGACGTTGAGTAAGGATGTTAAGAAAAGACTCGTAAAAACTTTGATATGGAGCGTAGCTATGTACGGTGCGGAAACGTGGTCATTGAAGCAGGAGGATAGACGTAGATTGGAGGCTTTTGAAATGTGGGTGTGGAGAAGAATGGAGAAGGTGAAAGGGACAGAGAAGAAAGCAAATGAGGAAGTACTTGGTATGGTGGGCGACGACAGGGGTTTGTTGGGAGAAATCCTATGGAGGCAGAAAATATGGATGAAGGGGGTATTGATCGGCAGTGGGATGTTGAAGACTGTAATAGAGTAGAGAATCTTAAAGAGAGGAAAGGGCTGGAACAGGATAGGGATGTTCGACGGGATGAAGGGAGGAAGAAAGTACTCAGAGATGAAGAGGGATCTGATGTAGAGTAGGTGGCTATGTTGTGTTTTGTTTGGATACACAAAATATTGAATTGGAAGTTGCGTCCATCTAAAAACCTACCTTAACCGGTAGATTACCTAATAATATATATTAAAAAATCATAAACACAGTAATCAATCCGAAGGTCGGTTTGGTAGGTGATGATAGAGTTCACCCAATACTAACCCCGACGGTGTGTCAAGTTCACACATCAGGGCAGGGGGGACAGTTCCTTTCCCTCTGCCGGGTATGGTTTCCCAAGAAGATCTGGTACCCGAAAAATCACAAAGCTGGAGTGGGTGGAGCTGCAGGTGCCTTGAGTGCCTTACCCGGGAATCGATCCCGGGACCCTCCGGTCAGCAGTCCAACGCTCTACCCCCTGGACTACCGCGACCCACAGTAATATACATATTAATAAATAAATAAATATATATATATAAATTACTGTGAAATATATATATATATATATATATATATACATATACATATATGAGTTTCACAGTAATATTCTATAATGGCATTTTTAGGATGGCATATTGGTTAATTCTTTTGGCATTCAACAGCCCTTCGTTAAATGCATCATGAAGTATAAAATTTTTAAGCTGCCTATACTGGAAATATATGCTCTCCATGGTAAATTGTTTGTGAAGTGAAAACTTTCCAATTTTGTTGTTGATTAATTTCTCCATTTTCATTCGAAATTACGAGAATTATTCTGGTAATATAAACCGAAAGCAGAGAATGCAGAATTCATTTAGGAATAATGCTGTTCTGATGCATGTCCCCATCGATAACTCTGTGCAGTAAAAACTCTCAATATGTTTCTAGAGTATTTGAATAAAGAGAAGACGATTCCGAAAAAAATAAGTAATTCGCATTTAGCGGAGGAGAAGGTTGATACAAACTCTAATGTGTATATATCTGACAGAACAAGTCATGCAAACACAACATTCTACTGAAAGATTAATGTCAAATTTTGGTGTGTGTCTGGGTATTCAGTTTTCAAGTGCAAGCAATGGATCAACCGCCCATTATTGTACACATCAGATCCTCTGTCTACTAATTCTTAATTTGTGCGATTCCGTTATTCTTCGGCCTTTTTATATTTTCCCTTGTGTTTCTCCATTCCTTCTCCTTTCCTTCACAGACCCACAATCACACAGAGACATACCCTCCCTCTGCTCCCCTCTCCCTCCTTATTCAAACCAATCATGAAATCGGATCATCGAAAAACGCAATCGGAGTTTTTCTTCCAAGGCGATTGTGTGCTGATCGTGGGCACAAAGGGATTGTCGAGGGTTCGGTTTCAGCGTGAGTGGAACCGGGGATGAGGGAAGCGGACGGGAAGGAAGGGAGGCGGATGGGAGAAGTAGGATGGAGAAATAAGGGGAATGGGTTGGATGATTTTCCATTCTCCAGTGATGAGGAGGTGACGCTGGAGAGTGGTTTTGGCCTCCTCTTCCTCTCTATTTTGGCCCAAGGTTCTCATTCCTTGTTCATTTTTCACCCTCTTTCCCTCCATCTACCATTCATTTGTTCACTCCCTATTCTTCTTCCTCACCAATGGTTTTCTTACCTCCATTCCTCCACTTGTCTTACTCGTTCGTTTCGTACACATCTCTTAAAGTTAATATCAGTGGTGCCATTATAATCTCATGTAAACAATCAATTTTTCATTCAAACTGCAGTTCTTTTACAGGAATTCTCGACTGAGGTTTTGACATTTCCCGTAGGGCGTTAGGGTTTTGCACTCTGCACGGGAATTTCTATTATCCGTCGGATACCATTTATTTGTTCGGAGGTAGAGTATTTTCGGTCATCGGTGGATGTACCACAGCAAGCTGGACTAGCAAAAGGAGGGCGAAAGGTGGCAAGCCGGAAATAAGTAGCCTTGTTGGGCCAGCAAACAATTTTCCTTTCATATATTTCAACTGAAAATTTCAAAGTTCGACTAACATACTGATTAACTGATCGTAGCACTTTTCCACTCGATCAAATTTAATTTATGACCGGGTTTCGATGTATTACATCATCTTCAGGTGATGTAATACTTTGAACCCCGGTTGTAAATTAAATGTTATCAGGTGAAAAGTGCTACGATCAGTTATTCATCATGTTCGACTTCAATCACATCACGCCTGAAGCTACTCATTTGTTGGCTAACATATTTGAGCTTATGTAATTTCGCAAGGTACACGTCAAGAGAAAGTATGCAATGATATACATTTTGGAAATTTTGTTATAATAAAATGTTATCCATATAAATAACTATTATATCTCCAGGTTTCCCACTATCTTATTAAAAATGAATAATTAAATCCAGCTGTTCTTTTTCCATCTCCCTGACTATTGAAAGGGGGCAGGTTAAACTTTGTAATAGAGAGGAAGTTATCGGATCACATCCTCGACACTATGGAGCATATTAAGTGTAGGCACCCTGATTTATGAGGCCATTTTCCTGCTATAATTAAAATCGGAAAATACCATGTATAAGTGCTATATAATATTGTACAATAACTGAGATTAAGTGCCTTATGATTGGTTAGCTTGCCTGTGAAGTGCCCTATGGTTGGCCCTTTCTTGTTTCTTTGATGAGTTTCAGCACTTTCAGTGCATTTTCTGTGTAATCCTAAGTTCAAAACTTGTTTTAGAAAACGTTTCAGCATTTGACAAGAAGACTTTAATTAAGCACATCTTGACTAAGATTTAGTAATCAACAGCTTGTAGAATCAACTGGCCTTCCGATGATGTATGCAATAGGATATACCCATTGGAAAGGTGCATTGCCAAATTGTTGGCATAATAAAAAACTTCGTGCGTGTTCGTCACGAAATTTTGTGGGTAATTTTGGACCATAAAGGTAAAATTATTATTTTCATTGAGCATATTTTACGTGAATTAATTTAGTCTTCACCAGTATTTCGGTACGAAGATTAATTGACTGCAGTCATTCTTTCTTCCTTATCCGACACTAATTCTCTTATTACCTGATGGCTCTTTTATCCTACATCTCTCTTTATTTGTCCCTCGCCCTTCACTGTGGCACCTTTCCTACTATTTTCCCCTATATTATATTCATTGCAAATTCGTTGTGTGTCAAGGTGAGTCCAATCCAGCTCTTCAATCCTTTTAAATGTAGAGTGAACTGGGCGGAATATGCGGTGCTTAAAGAGATAGGTGGATCGCAGGAAGATGTTACGGCCAAATATTCATTTACCCGCATGGTATTATTAATATTTATGCATTTGCGTATATCAAGATAAAAAGTGAGGTGAAAACCGAAATCGCTAAACGCTGCCTGGAGAGAAGCTGTGAGGTGAGGTCGGTGATTTCCGAACGACCTCGCATCACCATTTAGTCCCTTATCAGTTCCTCGACCGTGAGCGTCCCTCTCTTTTCTCCTCGTTTTGGTTGGGGCAGTGGGCGTAGAGAGGTGATGAAGAGGGAGAACCCACTAATTATCCTCATCCGCCGATCGCTTAGTCCCTCGCCCCCAGCCATCTCCGAAAGATAATTAAATGGCCCGCAACGGAGTCTTTTATAGGAGTGGTTGCCCATCCATACATATTGCTCTCATCTTTAAGTCGGAAGGGATCTCTTCCGCTTGGGAGGGGGAAGTGAGTCACCGGTTTCCCGGCGCATTGCACCCAATCGCTACACATTCAACTCCCATTAAGCTTTTGAGGCTACGCAAGATTTCACATAATGATGAAACGCTTCCTATCGTGTTTTTGGATTCCTCCGCTTGATTCATAGACCTATTACACCTATTAGACTACATCAGTAAAATATTACGTCAATCATCATGCTACGCACACCATTAGGAATTGTGATACGCAATTCGTGAAGACATTGCACGCATTTAACGAATGCGTCTTTCATGTCCGTTACCTAAGATTGCTTTTTAATTCTGATTGCTCGGTACATAATTCTGATATTCCCTATTATTTAGTAAAATCTATAGGTTGAAAATATCTTTACTTATTCATTACTATCTTATCAAATATTCTGTACTCTCTCGGTCTGAGAGTATTTTCATTTGTTTAAAGTAGGGAAAAAGTTATAATGTCATGACACATTAGGTTAACAACTGGTTTTGTGCGTGTGTGTAATTTCCATTGTTTCATCGGTCAGGGGTTTCAGTTCACTTTTCTGAAAGAATTCTCTAGTAAAATATTTTGAACCTTAATTTTGTTAGCATTGAGTACCGTTAAAATCTCCATAGGAAGATTTGAAAGATGCTATACGAGATCATTTATTTAAACATGCGCAAGCTCTTATTACGTACTTATACCTTGAATGCCGATATTTACTGCGTTCATGGCATCCGTACTTGGCTTGTGAATAACTATCTACCAAAATATATCAACCAGCATGCCTGATAAGTAAATATTTGGATTTTTGAAGAATCATGAATCTCCAATTACTCCTTAATGTTAAGAAAAAAGACTCAAAATGATTGTGAACACAGGTAACTACAAGAAACGCCATAAGGTTACCTTTTTTAAATAATTTTAAAGAAGTCACGTTTAAAACTATGTATTATTCAGTAAAATTGAATCAGAAGTAGCCGCATGAAATTATTTCATGGGTAGAATTTTGTCTATTGTGAACATGCTATTCTTATGACGCGGCATTAAAGTGAAAGTAAAGAGACGTATACATGGTCTGTTCCAAAAAAAATAAGTAAAATGGATCGGAGGAACACAGTATAGCAGATAAAAGTACAAATTACACAAACTCTTCATCAGAGCACCCTTGTGCATCAACACACCGATGTCAGTTGTACTTTGGTCGTACTCAAAGGCCCATGTCTCTTCACCAGTAACCACCTATTCTTTAAATTCGGATCAGTTTCACAGTGGCCCAAGGCAAGATTGTCATACAAGCGGTCTTCAGACAGCACCTTGGGCCCCAGCTTGACTCACCTTTCTTATGGCTAAATCTTGTGCAAGAATGCAGTGCACTGTGGTTTTCTGAATATTGCAATCTGCTAACTTCCTGACACTTGTGGGTCAATCAGAATTGAGAATTTATCTCAATTTTTGCACATTTTCATCACACTGTGTTTTTTATGGATGTCATGGGCATTCCTCATCGTCAACCCCCTCGTTACCCTCCCAGAATATCATATGCAAGCAGAAAACCATCCCTTGGGACATGACTCCATCTCCATAAGCATTCTGTAACCATGGTCATTGTCACCGAACCCGATTTCCCGAGTTTAACACAAATTTTTATCGCATATCATAGCTCCATGGAAAGTGGCATCGTGCATTGTGACGCGACCCTCGGACAGGGGCTTAGTCTAGTAGCAATCCGCAGACGGTAACGACCCGCAGACAACTGACGCGGGTCGTGTTGCTTTTCCAACCCTTCTCACAATTTCCCTGCCGCAAATCGTCCCACTCCAGTCGCCCGCTTCACCAGGAAAAATCGTTCTTTCCAGTAAGAATAACAAATTTCTGTGAATGAAAAGTTAATTGTTTTTAGCAATGTCTAAATATATGATTCATAGAAAAACCTGTTAAAATTTTTGCATTTACAAAGACAAATATTTTGACTGAATTATTGCATAGTTTTAAAGCAAAAGTATATTAAATTGCTTGTAAATTTCACATTTTAATTAATAGAGTTAACTTCAACTAAACCAAAAGTTTGCTGAATCTCAAAATAAATTTCAATGGTTTGAAATAATGTATGCATTTTTTCACATATTTTTCGCAGTAATATCACGGTATGGTCCCAGGTAGCTGAAGGGATTGTGACACTACTTTATTCCTAAACTCTGCAATTATTAGGTTATAGGTAAGAGATTGAATACGCCACTATTGTGGACAAATCCATTAAGGTAAGCATATTGCTTTGCTATTGTGCATGCAAAATGAGTATTTTTTTATGTAAAATAATACTCATTGTACACGTACTAATGCTGATATTAATCATATTTCCCTAACAGCACTTCGGTTATTTTTCCTCTGTGTGAGTATATATCATTCTGGAATTATTCTTGATGAATATAATATATTTTTCTGCTCCTCCTTTATTGTGTTTTACGATCTCGTGCAAGTTCTCTGTGGCAGGCATTCTCTTTTCCGTGGTCACGAGAAACACTGTCGTCATTACTTGAGGAACGCCCCTTGAATAGAAAACCCCTCCCCTCTCACCCCTGAACCTTCCCTGAAAATAATTTCTCTCCTCAAGGTGGAGAATAGAGTAACGTGAGAGAGTTGAGAGAGAGAGTGGAAGGGGAAGGGAATGGATGTGGAGTGGAGGGAGGCTATGGGTCATGGTACACCGTGGCTATCACTACCATCATCATCACCGGCCACCAGTCAACCGGAGGCTGGTCTTTACCCGTATCACAGACCGAGGCGAAAGAAAACGTCCCTTCTTCCTCCCTTGCCTCTTTTTTTCATTATTCCGATGAGATTTTTTTTCTAATTAGTTTGCGGTATGAGGTTTTGAATGAGCTCGCTAGGGTTGGAGGGTCAGGAAGGCATAAGGGATCTCTTTCTATGGTTTTCATGGGCTTCTTGAAAGTATATGGAGCTAAAGAATATGTTGGGGGGCCGTGGGCGAAAAGTAAAGAAGGGAGCGATCCAGAAGCGGGAAATTGAGGAACGAGGAAATAATTTTTCAATTCTTAATGGGAGTAGGGTGAGTACGACCATCATCCATCTTCCCTAAATTACTAAAGGCCTGGAATAACGTATTAGTGAAGCAGTTTGCGCGTTTCTCGCGCTTTAAAATGAAGAACTATGTTCACTTCTTTTAGATTAAGGGATTACATTGAACGCACCTCATCGTAAACTCCAAGCTATTTCACATAATTTTCCAATTGCATTCAAACAATGATGCCGGCGAATTTAGATTCTTTGCCTGTATTCTTTTTACCAGATATGCCACCAAGTTGTTCAAAATAATTTGTAACATGTTTCTTTTCCTTCTCTTTCTTCCTGCAATTACATATCTGATTTCAGAAAATTATTTGAAAAAATAAGATTATTACAATTTTTCCTTGACATTAAAGTAGATGTACCCATTCTGAATTGGTATAATGATACAAGTTCATTAGTATTTCAAAATTTAGTTGACATCCATGATTATTCTGAACAAGAGTTAAATGAATAGATATAGCAATACTGAACTGTGTCTCCTTCAAATGACGTGATCTTCAGAAAAGCAACTCCAGTGTTCCTAGGTCATCATTTTCGTGGTTCTGCTGACAGAGTGGGGCACACGAAGCCACGGAATATTGTTCTTGTGCTAGTGGGCCCAAATTCATGTTTACCAAGTTGAGAACAGCGACGCCAGATTAAAATCGAGTTGGGACGGGGCCGTAATGGCTCGTGCAGTCACCACTTCGTTTTGACAGGCCTTGTATGACTCGGCAATTAGCAATTGAAGTTGTAATATGCGATTTCTCTGCTCATACCCAGTTGAAGGATGCCTAACGCATGCGAAAATTTTCGGAATGATGAGTTATTCCATTTTTATTCGCGTTTCCTTCAGCCTTTATATGTTACAAAGTTCCTCAGGCTGAAATAAAGATCAAACTTTTTAAGCCAGATCGAGGTCAGTCGCCTGTAGTTTTATTTTTTCCTTCCTGATATTTCTCATCCTAATATTCAATTATTTTCCATCGTTTCTTGATTTTTTACTTTCTTTCACTTCAATTGAGTTCGCACCTTGGCTATAATCGCAAAATGTTTTTATCAATTTGCATTTTTTATCCGGTTAACCATTGTTTCGCCGTTTTCGGCATCTTCCATATCTAGTCGCTTTATTTTACCAAATCAGAGTAACCACGATTTCCAGTTTCTCTTTTTCGTGCTCATAGGCACATTATATTGTTTTCCTAGATGTACTGAATTTACGTTTTAGTTTGGTCTCCATAGGGACTAAATTGTGGTCGACAATGTCCCTAAGTAGCTTTCTCAATCCTTTATTTTATTCCCTAGATTTTTTTATTGCAAAAGCAACTAACCGACGCATTACATCTTCTTTAGTCAAGAGTAATTTTATATCTACCATTGGTAATTGGTTTTGATATGGTAAATTTTGAAAAAATGATTATCATTGTTTACTCATTCATTTGTCGCTAATTCCATTTTTTCTCCCCATACCCTTCCATTTTTTTCTTCTTTTCTTTCTCTGGCATTTGAATTCCAGATTTAAATATTATATTTCATCTCCTTTATGATTTTATTAGACATCCGTTTACTTGTTTGTATGCCAATTTATGGATATTATCTCACACACTTCGCCCAATATTGTCGAAATCAGCCAACTAATAAATAGTTATAAATAACCATCTACATCAATATTAGGTTTATTTACGGCAAGTAAACTTTTGCACCTACGTTGTTGGAGCTTTGGTCGTATATTCTCCAGAGTGATTTTTATTTATTAATTTCAGAAGTTTTTCACTTTGATTGTAGCACTCATTTGCACTCTTTACCACTCTTACATTTTCCATTTAATGTGAATCATTACTTTTCTGGCTTTTTCTATTCACTCAGACATATTATATATGAATTCATTCAAAGAATATTTCAGGGTTCTGCAAAATTAGCCGTTACTAAAATGACCTAATATTCAACCATGATTTTGGAATGATCTGAATTCGAAGCTTGAATTTCAATTTAATTAATTGAAGGACTTGATTACCCCCGGAATATTTTCATATATTCCATTACGTCTGCTCATAAGTAATCAATTGAAAGGAATATTTACATGCGCCATGGGTGATTCTTTCTTATAAATGCATTTCCAGTTTGGCTGGTTAGATTGTTTGAGTGAGTAGATAAGATTGTAGAGTAAATAGATGTAACCTGTTGTTTCAATTTGTAATAAAAATACAAGAAATTGAGCTCTACAGCATATTAAATCAGTAAAATAAAATGATAACTCCTACCTACCGCCGCAATAAGTATTGCGGCTATGGGAGTTGTGATTTTATTTTTTCAATGTATAATAATCATTTTAAAATGGCGTATTTATCAATATTTCATCTCAGTGCGATATCATATTTTGAATTGTTTTTTGAAAATCGATCACCCAAAATGAGTGAAAAAGACAATTTAAAAACATTTATTTACATGAGTCCAAGAAAATGTGATTGAAAACGGGAAAAAAGTAAATTCTACGGCACATATTGAAACCCTGAGACGGTGAAGGAAAGTTTCATCGATTCTGACCCTTCATACATACAAGTTGTCAACTACTTTTAGAGTTCATAGATTTGACAATTTCAGCACTTTCTTCTCTCGTTAATATATTTCCAAAATTCCTTCGTTATTGGGTTAGGGTAAAAAAAATTGGATCTGAAATATTTGTTAATACTCAAAAAAATGATTCATGATTTCCATAAATGTTGATGCTGAGGTTTTATACGTTTATGTCCTTATTAGTCTATGTAAGTCTTCTTCAACATAAAACGTCCTATGCGAGACCCAATGATCACATTATAGAGCCTTAAATTCGAAGATAAAAAGTTATTTGTCATCGTATCTGGTTTTACATTTCAGAATTACAAAATAAATATTGTTATAAATTTTCTTTTCTCTAGTATACAAATATTTATGCTGTAATGTGCTTAGTGTACGAGAAAAATACCGTTCAGTTTTAAGCAGGTTTCCAGTACGTTTGCGTTGAAAATTTACAATTTAGAGCACGTCATCAGTAATTTAGCAGTTACTGTATTATTTATTTAACTAATTTTATATTTGAGTTTTAATAATTACATTAAGTGGCACAAACAATTTTATATCGCATAAATACATTAACATGACGAATTTCCCAAAAAATGTAAGCTTCCCATGAGTCATTATCAGAAACATATTCCATATTAAAAAACCGTTTAGCATAGCATGTAATTTCACCAATGTCGTATCGCCAGTCTACTCATAATTTTTTTTAGAAAGAAAATTCTCCCCAAATCTGTGCCAGTTAATTACTGGATATATTTAATGAATTTTTAACTGTCAAAATTTGATTCAAATATATTTTCTTAACGCCTTATGGGGTGAAAAATATTAGATAATAAATATTGGATCTCCAACGGCACAGATTTACAATAAAAAAGATTCAAATAAAAGGATTATCAAATTATTTTATTCTGTTAATTCCCTTATTTATGGTTTAATGATGATACAAGATTTTTAAAATTATTTCTCAAGCATATGTATTTTGGGTCAATATTTGCACATTTCCTGTTTAAATTTGTTCGCAATGGTTGTAAGTTGTTTTTAAATAGTGTTTTTTGGGTGGAAAGCATTTTGGCATGCCTTTAATTGAACAAATCATTTTTGTTTTTTGTGGAGTACAGGGTTTTTTTGTTAATATTCAATGTAAACTTGTCAGGGCCTTTGAACGATGCATACATTTTAAATCTACATATTTTAGAGTTGAACTGAATGTTTTTATCAACACTCCCCATGAACAACAACCCCACCGTAGTGAATGGACTTGCGTATTCCAGTAACTCATGGAGCTATACCGGCGGGAATAACGATAATTGCTCCAAGTAGGGTAGCCCATGTCATATATCTCTAGGGATAGGAGCCAGAGGAAAGATAGGCAACGCTGCATCCGTTTCTCAGTGAGATAGCGGCAAAAGTGTCTGATATTTTCGTGTGGAATGGCCATTTCAGTGTTGGTGTCACGATAGAAATCATATTGAGGAAGGCAGTGGGAATCTATTTATATGAGTATTGTTTTAATTTTGTAGCGTGTACAATTTGTAGTATTGGTTTGCAACATTTTTGGTGTCTTACTATTTAAGACTTACGAGTAGAGTAGTGCGTAGTTCCAGGGTCCATCAAATACGTACACTAAGGAGGCAGAATAATACAAATAATTTCTATCATCTTCAAAAGGATTAACATAAAAACGTACGCCTTCTAGAAGGCGGCACCCGGAATGCTGCTATGCTCCCTCGTCACGGCCTGTTCTAACGCTCCCACCAAGCCGTGGTAGCGTCCTTTCAGCACGAATTTGAGGCAGGGGAAGAGGAAGACGTTTGCAACGACATTGACTTAAAAATTTAGATTCAGACTCACATAGTCGAGAAGCTCTTGACAGATCCGCGTGAGTGTTTCCCTTTGTTCGTCTGAGAGCACTGGCGGCAACACCTTCACGCAAACCTTTCATATGCCCATATTTTCAATCATAAGTAGATGCACTTCACTTTTAGGGATGCCAAAATAATCAGAAATCATACGGACAATTAATCTGCGATCCCTGTCCAACTAAACCTTCACTATTACATGATCTTCATCACTTTGTGAGTTCGAGGGGCGTCCTGAACGTTAGGTGGCTTCAATTCTTCCATACCATCCATCGATTTGTGCCAATCAAAAACACTCGATCTGTGCATGGCATTATTACCATAAACTGCCGTGAGCATATCATGAGTCTCTTTCCAGGTTTTTCCCTGTTTCATGCAAAATATGATGACGTAGCGCTAATCTAATAACCGGTTCATGACGAAGCGTCTCGAGGTCTCGTTATAGAGGTTTCGCAACCAAATAATCCTCACTCCGCAAAGGCTGGTAGCCATCTGTCACCGGCCTCGAGCCTTTCCTCAGAATCGTCCAGCTTTTCCACTTACCAGAACCCAGCCAAAGAGACCGCCGCCCGTCCGTCCATCTATCCGGGAAAAAGTAACTCCTACTACTTTTATGACAGACCTTGTGTCGTCATATTTTCCTCAAATCATTGAAAAATTGTTTAGGCGGATTTCTAAACAATAATCCACAAAAAAATATTTTTTTTGTTTTTTTTCTTCTTATATCATCCCCTTCGGACCATGAATTCGTGTATCAAAATATGCGAGTGCGAATAATTAGACATAAAATTAATGATATGCAGGATTTATTTTGTGAAATTTAATGAAATTATATTTTATTAGTTAATATTTTTCTGGTCTCAGCCTCTTAGGTACACGTGATACATACCGTACGATTGGAGAATTTGTAGTTGCACTGTGGATTTAACGGCAGTGTCACCTTGAAAAGAAGGCATATACGAGGATCTTAACTGTTATGCTAGGGCATTGAGATATTAGGGCAATGAGGGTGTGGCATCATAGCTTGCTTATTTTAAGGGGATTTGATTTTAAATGATAAAATTATGCGTCCACACCCTGTATTAAGGACCGATTAGTTATAAAATATCAAGCAGGAGATGGAAAGAGAAATTATATACCTTTCAGGACTATGCATGGTTATGGCAGATTGATATTGAAAGGTCAGTTATAGGGTATAACACAGTGGAGGGGAGAGGGGCAGTAATATACAGCAGTAGTATCGATCAAAGGTTTAGAAAGAAATTCAGAGAAAAGAGGGCAGGTGGATGATAAAATATTGAAATAGAAGTGAAAGCTAAACCAGTGAACATGGTTATTTGTCGGATTTTAAAGCCAACAAGCAATAATTGAAAGTAGAAATTAAACGGCAGATACGATCAACTAGTGGAAGAGATCGTCTACATCTATATCTTCACAATACCCAGCAAGCTGCCGCAAGGGCGTGTGGCGGGGGGTGTTAGGTGACCAGCCCAGCACAGCTGACAGTCATTAATGCTTGGAGGATGGTGTTGAACAAAGAAAGAGCTGGGAGAGATGTATGGGAAGCACGTTTTTAGAAAAAGGAATGACTACGGGGAAAGGAGTAGTAATTATTGAGGAGAAATTGGTTTAGTATAACTAAGACTTGAGAGAAATTTCTCCAAACTAAATTCGGTTTATTTAACTGGTGTTTAAGCGTTCACGTCTGTTAGCCAGGAAAATTATAAATCGGTTTTAAAAAGTATATTAAAAATCGTGCAAGGAGAAGCTATATGGCAGGGAAATCAGACCGGCAAGTTTAGACAGACAGAGAAAGAGAACATGATTTCGGTAAGGAAAGCCTACGACAAGGCTTCCTTGATTGCGATATAAAAGACGTAAAAGAAAATTAATTCTATCCAGACTGTACGGATAGAAAACATCTGTAAAGAACTAATTTAAGTTTTTGGAAAAGTGGGATCAAGATTTTTTATAGTCTTATAGCACCCTGGAGGAATTTAGACCGAGGGCTTCGAACAGTATTAATTAGCATCTGAAAATCATATGCATCTCAATGGCATTTGAAGATTAGTGCTTATGTCCTTCAAAAAAGCCATTGATGGGAAAGAGGACTCTTATGAAATTTTATTTTGAAAATGTATCATAAAATGTCCTTGAAAATATATTCCATGTAGACCAAATATTATAATATTCGAGTAAGTTTCAATTCCTGGAGAAGTACAGAATCCTGTTTTCTGTGAATAATAACCTATAGAAATTACTCTTTAAGTCCAGTTCTCCCTATCTACATTTCAGGTCCCCATTCACAGTGCCATGAACAGCAGGATGAGTTATGAAGTTTACACGCATGATGAAGTCGACGCCACGCTTTAATTATTAATCAAGGATAATTTTAAATATTGTGATGTTATTTTTCCTTCAAAGAAAGAGGAATTAGACA
Organism: Hetaerina americana; assembly: GCF_022747635.1. Classification (NCBI taxonomy): domain Eukaryota; kingdom Metazoa; phylum Arthropoda; class Insecta; order Odonata; family Calopterygidae; genus Hetaerina; species Hetaerina americana. Next base: position 56,548,437 of record NW_027286874.1, on the reverse strand, counting down.
GCCATGAAGAATTTGGAATTGCTACCCACTAATTGAGTGAACTAGGAGTATTCAATGACTTTTCTTTATCATATTATTAGTAAAAAATAAGATAGATAATGAGTAATTGTACATTATGGTCCCAGCTTTGGCCATAATGTACAGTTACTGTTTCTTTATTTCCCGTTCCCCATAGCGTCAGTGCCTCAAACCACAGTATGTCTCAGAAATACAAGAATTCGGTAAAGATAACTTGCCAGGCTCTCATTAAGAACCACAGCCCACCATCATGATCGAGAAATAAGAAAAATCCATAAAACGTTTGACTTCATGCTTCCTACGTCATGCTGGTCTGTGGGTGTGTTTGTCTCCTAATCTTACGCCGTAGTCTACTATTCACTAAACAGCTCAGAAAATTTTTGAGAAGTCACTTTTCCTTAGGGAACTGTCCCTCTCACTAACTGAATCATCATATTGGAGGCTGAGGGAGGATCTTGCTGTCGATGATTAAAAATGACATCGACCCTGTTGAAGTACTGGAAAACTCCTTCAATTAACGGGCAATGAAAACTCTGCAACATTTCTTACTATAAGTTCATTCGGCATAAGTCGTTGTATGACAGTTAAAAGCCGTCTAGATAATGTGTAATTTACAGCATTAGCTCTCGTCGGTCCTTAATTCTGAGTGATTAAGTTACTCTCTAAGATAATAGCTTCACCGGAATGGGAATAAAATATTACTGAAGATTTTAGTGGTCTGGAGAGATAGTCAAATAACTACTGATGCTATTGAATAGGATAAATTTATCAGTAGTGGTAACATTACCTTCATGATACTTTTTCAGGCTTAATAATTTTTTACAAGGTATAGCTATGTTTGTGTGGTATTATGTTGCCCAAAGTCGCCATCAAACTTCCATGTAGTGCTTATTTCTAAAATTATATTCTCTAATGAACATTTACAATGACTCAACATCTTATCTTAGACGAAAGAAAACATTTCATCCTGTCGTTTGAAAAGCGTTAAATTGGACAAGAAATAGAGATACAAGAAATAAGAATAATGTAAAAAGGTAAATAATCTCTTAATGTTGTGGATTTCTTAAATCACATTTTGACTAAAACTGTAAATAAACCTATGTCGTATTTTGTATTTAATTTTTTAGTTATCACAATCTTTCTGAAGAATCAATCAAAAATCTTGCAAAAAGCAATTAGAAATGTAAATTACTTATTATACATTATTTACTTATTTTTTGACTGATTAATTTTACCCAAGTTGATTTTAAACAGTCCGAATAATGCGATAAAGTTTGCGGAATCCTAGCACAGATCCATACTCGGTCATATTCATGACAAATAGTTGGAATAAGAATAATGACCTACTGAATATCACCAAGCTTTGTTCGACTAAATAAGTAGGCATTGATCAAATTAAAATAAGAAGCATAATTAAATCTATATATTCTAATTTATTACATTATTAAGTAACCTCTTCTATTTTAAATTATAAATTGTACCCATTGCAGTTAATTAACACACGATCGTGTGCATCTTTAGAAAAACTTAATTGTGCATCGTACCGTAACGAAGGGTATTCAAAGAGAAGAATGCGTGTAAGGAGATCCTCGGCGTCCTGAGAAAGAAAGCAAAGAGATTTAGTGACGTGTCGCCGACGTTGGACAGAGGATAGAAAGGAATGTAAGCGAAAGAATGTGGATGCCGGAGGAAGAAGTTGGATTGGTTAAGAATCTTTCATCTCCTCCCTCACCCTCGAATTTCTGTGTACAGAAATCTTAGGGTGAGGAACTGAATTATTGAAGACGGTTAAAATAAACCTTACAAATGTGATGTCTGACTGATGGAAGGAGGTTATAAAAATTGAAAAAGATATTTTATGAAAGGAAACTCTTGGAATATGCGAAGGTCGCAACTCTCCGAATGTGGAATTCAGAGGTCAGGCCTGTTTTGGAGGTAGAATATGAAAAGAAGGAAGAAAGACTCAAAGAAAGTGTATTTTGGTTTGGTCAATGCTTTTATAATGCTCTGAACTCTGCTCATTCCAGACCGTACCTCTTTGGAATTTTGAGTTTTCTTTAGCTTCTCTTATTGATCAAATAGAAATGCTGAAAAAGCAAAGAACCATGTTTGTACGCATTTCACAACTAAGGCAATTGGTAATACGATGGCAGATTCTTATTAGAGTTATATCCATGAAATAATAGCATCCACTTGGGTTAAGCTGGCCACGGGCATCACGCTACGCTTGAAATAAATGTAGGATTTGGACCGGGCTTGAGGTGTAAGTGCTAATTCGACGTCATGCGCAGTGGCTGATTTTGGTTGCTGCAAGTCCAAGTTCAGCATCCTGGTCATTGGGCGAGAGAGCATTTCGTGGGCATATAATCAGATGTAAACAAGCTCGACTACTCTGGTGGAGGAATGGACGCCGGTATCCCCTAATCTCTCCCCTTCCCTTTACTCTTTCCACTCCATGCACCGTCCACGCGTGCCTCCCCTCCAAGTATTACGTCCCCTATTATCCGATATGGACACGACTTACCTGCGTATTAACACTGAGATTCGGCCAGGTTGACCCGATTGGAATATATCTCTGGTTACTACGGATTTCCTAGTCATCTGAAATCGGGGAAACTGTTGCTTCCAGTTTTTTTATTAATACGGTATAGCGTCAGACTGGACGCGTAATCACGCCTTTGCCTAGACATAAATTACGCACATAAGTTGAGTCCAGTATAAACCAATGGTAAATCGGCCTACGCGTTCATCATATCCATTTCTCTATCCGCAGTAGCGTATCATAATTCCTAGCTGCCATCCGTGTAATATCGATAATTTTGACAAGCTTTTTTCAAGTTTCTTCTTTAAAGTCTTAAATAGGCTTCTAGCCTAGGTAGAACAGCTCAAATATTGTTAAATTCTTTTCACTTGTTTAATAAGTTAGTTATATATACACTAACTATAGCACTCCCGTTTAATAATGGGTTCAATAATCTAAAATAAAACTTATTTTTAGCATTTCAGCTGATGCATTAATGCCACAATTTCAGAGTGTAAAAATCATTCGCCTTGACCGGGATTCGAACCCGGATCCCTCAATGTCAAGGCGAATGATTTTTACACTCTGAAATTGTTGCATTGAAATGCATGTTAGCGGATGACTCCGTTAAAAATTACTGTTGCGGCATTCCCCGCAGTTTCTTTGGAATGATGCATTAATGCTGAAGTGATTTCCCGAGCTGCCATGGTACTACCAATATCAATGTATTATAAGAACCATGCGCGTCATCAGTCTCATTTTCAAATGGATAAAAACCGTTACGAGTTTTCTTCAGCAATACAACTGTTTGTATTTGAGGATTTATTCCTGTTTTGCTGTAACTTATCGATCAGATAAAAATATTACTCTGGTAGGTAATTGAATGCCGTAATGAGTGGCGCAGTCAATATTTAAAATTGGCATTTTTCATTAATTGGCCAATTTCTCCCCCATTAAGTTTATAAATACTCATTAACGGAGATGTATGGGTCAAGAGCAGGACCTTCTTCTCTTCTGATTGCCTTCATCCCTCAGTATAGTAAGTGAATTCCAATTTCAGAGTCTTGCTTAAGGGTTAAAAGAAGCAATTTAAAAAAGTAGAGAATTGATTACCGACGCACTAAGAATATCTAAGTTTTTGAAGGAGAAAGAACATGGGGAGGAGAAGAAATTATTAGTAAAAACTCTGCAGGTCAGGGAGCACTGTATGCATCTGAAACCTCTCCTTTAACACTAGAAAACGGGCGTATGATAATAGTTTTTCGTTGTTGGTAATGAGAAGTTTGGACAAATAAGCGGAAAAGATGAAGACCGACGAAGTTTTAGACATGGTGGACAAATGTAGTTAATTGCCAGGAGAAATCCGAAAAATATAGAAAAACTTGACGGAGAAAATATTATTAAGGTAGCGTTGTGTTAAAAATCGTGATCTAAGGGAAAATATTAGCAATCCTAGTGGAGGAAGAGAGAAAATACATTTTTAGATATAATAAAGATATCTTGAAAGAGGAAGTGATTTAGGGAAAACAGTAGCATAAATTCGCGATGCGTTTAAGGTACTAGCCATTAAGTACCGCCCAAAACATAACATTAATGGGTGGAATAACATGAATGAATGAACTGTTGGCTGCCCTTCCGAAAAGGCAAAAGCTGTGTATATAACCGGGCGTAAACCGGGTTTCAAAGAATGGAAGGTCGGGTAAACTTCAGAGCTACCTTCTTAACAGCGCCTCAAACCGGAGTATTTTTTATTTATCGGCCGTTCATCCCGATTCAAAGGAGCTTCGGTTAATATTCGGAGGAAAAAACATCGATGGTTGTAGCCTCATTCGTTTCATATACATATCAGAATACGATGTTTGATTGGCGAAGAAAGAGATAAGATGATGTTGCTTGATTTCTAAGTAGGTTGAATTACGACGTCTAAATCAGGAGTTTCTGTCCACGTAGCCATGTGTGTGGAGGTTTCATTCAGTCCAATCTCCCGTCCTGAAAGACACAACTACTGCGGGGAAATGTTTTCCAGGTAATCTTGTCGTATTCTTGATTTATAGCAGAAACATCATACGCGGCAACGATCAATGGTAGTATCATGTGGATACTTTGCTCCTCTACGGCACAAGAGACAAATAAAATAGATTCTTTTGATTTGGCTTCCAAGTAAAGGATTTTTTTCCCGAGTAGTGGCTGAATTTTTATCTTTATTATATTAATTTATATGAATAAATGGATAAATAAATATTATTAATAGTAATAAGATGTGTAAAATAATAATAAGAAGAATTGGAATGCAGAGTAACTTTTATGGGCTCAAGAGATGCTCAAGAGTTCCGTTTCAAATATTATAGACCAAATGCTGAAAACATATATGATCCAAGGTGAATATTTACATTGAAAGGCTGAAAAAGTGGAAATACGAGTCTTTTCATATGTTTATAAAAGCTAATTAACACCTAGATCCTGCGTAGAGATTCTCTAATCCTGGTTAAAGTATTTGAACGGTGTAGAACTCTGGTTCCTACTTCTTGCACCAAATTCATCAGGAGGATGACATTTTCGGCTAGGTAGAAATTTCACTCAAGAGCTCTATCATATAAAATTCGGAATTATGATTCTCACAATGGAACTACTGATACTTTGATTGTTGAGAGAATCGAAATTGTAGATTTGATTGTTAAGAGAACAAAAATTCATAAAATGGTGTTTTTGCAAAAAAGTTAGCCACATTAAAATAACATTTTTTTAAAATTATTTACAGAAGATTTTATTTCATTGTAATTTTGTAATTTAAAACATGTGTCTGGCATTTCACAGAAAATATGTTTGCTTAATAGTTCTAGTTATTGACGAGCCTAATAATTCATAACAGTTTCAGGATTAACTTTGTGGAATTCTTTCATGATTAGGGTAAAAAAAAGAAACTTTGCACTCCCACATGAAGATATTATGATCTTTTTATTTTTTGAAGATGATTTTATGATAGATGTTAAAGATCTTTATGTGGAAATAAAAAGTTTCTTTTTCTACCATCATCTAAATAATTCAAATATTTTAATTAAATTCGATTGATTTAAGTCACTGCTCTGTGATCACTTAAGCTATATGAAATGATGGCAGGTAGGAGGGAGTGTGAAATTTTTAACTTGTCATGATAATTGTCGACAATAATTCACGGGAATAATTAGAATTGGAATGGAAAACACTGCGTTTCCAAAGATACAGTTCAATACGCGAGCATAGGTTTTGTTAGAGGAAAATATGGTGCATGTTCATGTAGTGCATGTTCATGTGGTATTGGTGTTTCACATTCTTGCTTGTTGTGTCCTGGCTTGTGTGTTGTTGGATGGCTTTCGTGCTGCATCCTGGGGTCCAGTTTTTTGTTGATTTATGGCATATATGTTTGCATGAGTGTTGGATGAAGGGATTTTTGCATGAGTGTGTGCGCTGCTGTGGGTGTAATTTTCCATGTTGTTGTTTTGCATGTAGTATTGTTCCTTTTTACGGTTGGTGACCTAACACCCCCCGCCACACACCCTTGTGGCGGCTTGTGGGGTATTATGTAGATGTAGATGAACGTCAACCGACCGTTCGTTTCATCCCCAACAACTTTTTTACGTTATCTTGCATTACAGCCATGCACGCGTTATTCAATTTTCATGTGCAAATACTGTGTTGGTCTGCTGAGTGTTGATCTTAAAGAAAATCTCGAAAATGTCGTCAGGGACCGTATCTTTCATTAACCGGAAGTCGTATCTAAAAGCTCATGTTACACATCGTCCTCATGACTCATTTTAGCTGGCACGCTCTATAGAATATGTGAAGTAAATCAGGAAGATATCATCTTTCGAATTTTGGCGCAATACGTCTTTTATTTGCAGTGTTAGCATACTTTCAAGCACTAAGCTTAATTTAAATGAGGTTTTGGTCTTTAATGAATGAAATTTGAACGATATCAATAGTTTGAACAATGATATGGGCCTTTAAATGGTACTCACTATACTCCAATACACGGTACTCTTATAGCTGTATATTTGCATATCCCTTGCGTGCACGAGAAATATGAGTAATTACCCCTGGGAAATATGAGAAATATGCTTCCATATTGGGCTAACAAATTTCTCATTAGCATGAAAAAAATATTGCATTGTAAATGCTACAAAGATTTTTTTACCATAAATGAATACAATTGAAAATCTTATTTCATAGCATAGGCTCAGGCGTGTATCCCCATCGGGGAGTTTTATCAGAGACTGGGTGCAGACGAAATGGCACTAAAATAGTCCGGCGGATGAAATCCCTGAAAGAATGTTCGCCATAACTGCGATTGGATCCTAGGAGGAGAGGGTGTGGGAGAAGGTTAAAATATGGGCCAAAATAGAAATATTGCCAGGGAAATGGAATATATGGCGCAGGAGACAAGAGAGTGAGACAATGCGAAATAAAAATTTCAATGTAGAGAAGGGGAAAAAGTGTGAAATAGGACGACAAGGAGACCGAGTTGAAGAATGATATGGGGGCTAGAATAACACAACAGTTGTCAATGCATAATTTATGGCAGAGAAGCGGAGGAGATAAAATGGCTTTCTTCGGAAGCAAAGGTGACTCAAAACACACATGCGCACTCTCTGCGAATGTATTCATATGTATGTATACAAACACACACACACATACATACATTTATATATATATGTATATTTTTATATATATATATAATCATAGTTTTGCATATATATATATCACATAGTTTGGGTGGAGCTGCAGATGCCTAGAGAGGCTTACCAGGGAACCGAACCCGGGCTTTCCGGTCAGTAGCCCAACTTTCTACCCCTGGACTACCGCGACCCATATATACAGGTGTGTGTGTGTGTGTATATATATATATATATAAACATATATATATATAAACATATATATATATATAAACATATATATCCATATATATATATATATATAAACATATATATCCATATATATATATATATATATATATATATACATATATATATATAGATTAAAACATAAATATAGAGAAAAGAACACCCATATATTTAGTTTTAAAAGTCTAAAAATGTGAGTGACCTTTCTTTGTGTTTCTTTGTAAGGTGTTTTAATCAAAGGTTTTCTTTATATGTGTCGTCAAGAGGATACAGAATCTGCAATGACTCCGACTTCCTTGAAAAATTCCTCTCAAATCTACACCATTCCCTCCCCAAACGAGGTTATCCTGAATCCCTACCAAACGGAAGAATCCGAAAACATGCTAACAGTCCCAAACCTTCCTCCACCCAAGTTCAAAATTGATTTTTACCACCTACTTCCCTGGCCTAGAATCTCTTAGATTAATCTTGAAAGAGCTCAACCCTATCCACAAAAACATAATTCCACGACCAACTTTTCCCAAACGTCCCGCCAACTTATCAGATCTACTCAAATCAACCAATGCACTCCTTAAATCCCTGTTCCGTCCCAAAAGTACTCCCAAGCCCTGCAATAAACCTAGATGCAAAATATATCCTATTTTAGAAAACCCGAATCCCATCCCATCCCCACCCGGTTTTTAACTCTCTCCTGCCTATTCCCTACTCCTCATGTACCTCTAGGAATGTAGTTTTACTTCTGAAGTGCCAACGAAGCCCTTTTATATTTTACAGTGTAACACACCCCTCAATATTAGATTCAATAACCATCGGGTAGTAGTAGTTTTGAGGGGAGGCGACCGACAGCTAAGGTCATTTGCGCCATAGGGGAAGGACAGGAAAGGATGAAGGGTGGAGAGAAACCCGGCGTCGGCATTAGCCTACTCTTTACGAAAGGCGCCAAGGGGTCCGCGGCTTAACGTCCCATCCGACGGACGGCGTACTCACCCAAAGTGCCCTCCACAAAGCACCTCAAGTAGGGATCGAGATACCTCTGAAAAATATTCAACACCGCCGGGATTTGAACCCGCGCCCTCAGGGTGGGAAGCCAGTACGTTAGCCACCGCACCATCTCGATCCCCATTACCATCGGGCCTCTTACAAGAATTCTTCCCTGATTGTTATGCTCCTAATCCCCAAACACGCCTCTGAACACAACACATCCTTTGATAAATGCTATAGTGTAGCCGTTTTAGCATCCTTCCCACCTTCTGACCCTCCATTAAGCTCAAAACAAAGAGCAGGAGTTTATCTGGCTCCTGAATTCCTGGAATCACTCAGATTTTAATATTAGGCATTATTTACTCCAACCATCACATATTTTCATCCCTCGTCCGCTCCCAACACCTTCCATATTATTCCCATACACACCTCCCATATTATTTTCCTAAAATTCACATCCCAACCTATTCCCTTGCAAAACTTTCCTCACTTTCCCCTTCCATCCAGCGATTCCAGCCTCTTCTCGTATAACCCACCCCTCAGTTATCTTCCTAGAGAAAAGTGGCTTGGACTACCGAAATTTCGAAAACTAGTGAGTGTCTCTTCTTTTTTCTGTATTTATGTGTTTTTATCTTTGTCCGCTAGACTAACTCCACATTCATTTATACATATATATATATATATATACATACATATATATATATATATATATATATATATATATATATATATATATATATATATATATATATATATATATATAGTTGAGGGGCTGGCATCGGATATCAAACTAGAATTGAGAAAAAGTGAGAGATGGGGTGGATGAGAAGGGGTTTGATGCATGTGGGATAATTTATTGCAGGGAATTTCTGGAAGGAAAATCGACCAACCAAACTGTGTGAACTTGGCAAGAGCGTATAACTGCATGTGACATAAAAGGACAACAAAGTTCTTGCGGAGCAAAGCAGTAGAAAGACGGAATTAAAGGAAATAAATACGAAAACGCCTTGAAAGTGTCATGTATGAAAGTAACCGTAGATATTGAGCGATTAGGAAATGCCTGAGTTCGTCCTGTTTAACAATGAACAGAAATAAGTGAAGTAATGAAAAGTCAGCCATCATGGGGAATTAAGTAGGGTGAAGTACAAACTTGTATTGAAAAAAAATGATACAATATTTAGTTCAACTGATCGTGGTCTACTTCGTTAGGGGTTTGTATGTATTTGTTTTAGATACACTAAGTCAGTAGAAGCCCCGTTTCCCAAGAATCTTAACATCTTGTTTTTGCGGATACCGTGCTAAAACTATCTTTGTGCATAATTGTTTAGCTTATATTCATTATTTTTATAACGTGACTATAGTGTAGTTCTCTTCGTATAATATTTAGTTCCTCATAACTATTGAATTTCTTTTTTATGTCTCTCCTAATTTCTACCACGACCTAATCTTTAGTATTACAGGTATATATTCTAATAAACTTATTTTGTCAAATTTTTATCAAAAATGTCAGATTCTTGTTTTGCCATGCCACTGTTTTATTCTTTCTGCCCGTTCTTACACTTCATTTTTCGTTCTAACCATTTGCTCAATCTTATCATATTCAATAGCCAATTTAGCAGAAAACTATTGAATTTTACTCGCACTGCTTCTTGTACTCCCTCATTTGACTTGAATTTCTGTCCTCCAAGGTATTTTTTGAGAGCGGGGAACAAGTGATAGTCGCTGGGGGTAACGTCCGGGCTATAAGGAGGGTGGTAGATGATATTCCAGCTGAATTCATTGAGCAAGGTTTGATGTGACACATGTGGACGTGCATTGTCATGATGCAAACACAATCCTTTGGTGAGACACCTTGTTGAAACTGAGGACCTCTAGCACAATATCCTGCACGGAGAAGTAGCCACTCTCTTTATTAAGGCCTTCACTTAACTCATGAAGGGTAATTCTCTGGTTATTCCGCACCATCCCGTCAATTGGAGCCACCGTTGATTCCGGCAAACTCGACCGCCCCGACCGCTGCTCATCGTGGACGTTTTCCGAGCCATCGAAAAACTCCCTGCAACACTTCCGCACGTTTTTGATATCCATACACTTCTCACCGTACACTTCCACTAAATGGCGATGGATTTATATCGGAGAAGCAGTCGTTAGTTGCCTTTCCGACGCGGCGGGAGATAGGGACGACGCCCGCATTAAAAAGCTCCTTACAAGGATGGAAAAACTGATTGATCGTCAAGGCAACTACGCAAAAAATATTTAAATGCTCAACCTTTCCAACGATGTACGCAAACTTTAGAATAAGTTTCATTTTTTATGAAAAAAATAGGAGACCTTAATTTTCGAATCCCCCTCTAAGATTAATAGAATAGAATCATAAAATATTTATAAATAAATATTAATTGAGTTATAGCATGATACATTTCAAAATTTGGGTGGAATTAAACCCTGAAAATGAAGGAGACGGAAGGAAATAGTGATAAAGCGCTCGTATGGGAATAGGGGGAGCGAATCAAATATACTTGTAGGTATTAAGCAGTAGAAACTATTATTTGATGCTAGATAATCAATGAAAAGCCAAAACAGTGCAGTTTATAGGTTTAGGAAAGAAGAAGTAGGAAGATGGTTAAGGAGAGTTTTTAACGTGAAATTGATGTTTTGATTGAATCAGAGAAACGGATATCAAGGTCCATTGTTGAACTTATTGTAAGTTTTATACACTTAAAAACATAGTAGAGGAAGAGAAATATGATGAAAAAAATTCATAATTGAGGGGATTATGTAAAGAGTGACCAGAAATATTTAAGTTGCGTAATCTACTTTCAAAACTTTAATTGTACGTTAAGCAGGTTACCTGCATTGCTTGCATAATGTGTGTGTGCAAGTAACATTACTTGGTTAAGCGTTGCGCCAGCCGCAACCGTTGATAGTTATGATATGTTGAGTTCACCTGCGGCAACACGCGACGCTGAGTTTAAATTTTGATTTTCCGTAAAAAAAATCAGCGGTCAACGCCTATTCGCAAGGCACATGGAGATTCATAGAGTATCTATTTCTCCCTGCAGCACGCTAAGAAGACGGTTTCAAATGTTAAACGAGGGGAGACAAGTGATTTCAAATGAAATTTTAGCTGCTCCTCTTCTCTTGACACTCTCTGCTATTAAGGAAGCGAGCATCGACACTACTGCCGCTCTTGTAATAGGAGTTCGTCATGCACCGTTAGGAGTACGATCAGATATATTGAAAATTTGATTGGGTGCCACGCTAACGCGAAGGTGTTTCCATAATGCGAAGAATGCCTTAATGGAAATAGTGCTTCATCGTCAGAAGCAGACGTAGACGAACTGCACGTATTCACACTCTAAATTGCAGCGCCTGCCGATGACGCAATACCGGAGCCATATTAATTTAAGTCGTACAACCTAGACAACACTAACTGCAATATTAAATTCAATTTTTGCACAAGTTATGCGAATGAAAAATTTTATGATCATCTTTCGTTGAACACGCTCGTATATTAAGTGCGATATTATTACTTAAGATATTTGCGTTGAGCTTTTCAAAGTAAAAAGGTAAAATCACTTTGGTGCATTAAAAATGAAATGCAAAGGATGGATAAGCAAATCAGTGGGTGAGGAATATAATGTGAAATCGAAATTGATTGAAAAGGTTATAAAGGTTCTTTGCTGCTCCAAATTGTTCGACTCTGGCCAAACCTTCATTTCAAATAGTCGAGAGAAAATTCATATTTTTCGAAATGGAATGAACAAATTTGTAGATTAAAATTTGATTAACTTTCCCGAAACTAGCCTATTATTTTGACTTATATCGATTCGAGTTTCGTTTCATATCATTCGTTTTCGTCCAAATCAAACCGTATTATTATCTGTGCCTCGTTTCAATTTCGCATGAGTCACAATCTGGAAATGGTTATAATTATTCCTCGCACAACGTGTACATAATATTCACTCTCTCAGGCAAATTGGATTCTTAAATGAAGAAGTATTGCCGAGTCACATTGCTCTGCATGAATTGAACTCCTTAGTAATACATGCCCATTGGCATTAGATATAATGTATATTTCTACCCAAATAGTATTAGCACAATTCGTCAACAGCCACAAGGCGGAACTAAAAATTAATCTATTAGGTTGCCCACACACAGTATGGAATCAAAAGACTAAGATTTTTAGAGGTTTGAACCCGGACTATCCTGTTACTTTCAAGCGATCTGCTCACTAAACCAACACACATATTCACACAGAAGCAATAGACTACTCAATTCTCTCAATTTATTGTGGTGAAAAAAGACCTTATAAGGTTTAGATATGGTTTCACTAATTTAGTTAACGAGTTCAATGCTATATACATCTTACGATGCAAGCCGCCCCTAGGGTGTGTGACAGCGTGAGCCATCATCCATTAGACTAATTATTGATCAAAAGCTCAGTGTGTCATGTTAGCTTCGGAAAGCTGGGATTGCCTCATACGACGTTTTGTTTTAGTTACAAATACTGCGAGGGAAAAAGGATACCCCGATTAATCAGTTTTCCCTCTCTTCTTGCTGTATATTCTCCTAAAAATTTAATGCAGGGATGAAATAATTTCCTGTGTCACAGTTTAAATTGATTGGCTTGCGTAGAAGTAAGAGATTAAAACGTGAATACGATATAATATTTTATGTGTGCATACGTGATAAGATGCGATGCACGTGTTTCCAGGGGCTCCAAAACCAGGATATCGTATAATGTGATAGTTTTTGTTCATTCAAAGTGATTTTAATAGAAAATATTAATATTTTTAAATTAAAACTATCAGCCTTTCGATATGAATTTAATACAATTCATTTTATCTCTATGATGTTTATTTCAAAACTAGGTTCGTCTTTACAAGTTCTCTCAGTACCCGTCGCATATTGAACACGAGACCTGACCCACGCGAAATAAGATCTCTTCTTAACTTTTTCAGTCGAATATTATCTCGGTATCGTATGTTGGAATGAAATATCTTTAATCTAATTTAGTTCTAAATAGTATTGATATGAATACATTTCTAGTATTGAGGCACTTTATCTTCTGTTTATTTTCAAGGGAGGTAACGTCAGCTTCCGATTCTAATTATTCTTTACTCGCGGACGGTGGAATCTATCCCGCTTCCGGATTTCTTACGTTGAATCGGCTCATGTTATTTAATCAATATCTTCGAAATTACAATTACGTCACTCGTTGGTTCATTGATGTCACAGGTTTGATTGGTTTTTTAGCTGTCGTCCTTCTAAGCATATTTTAAAAATTGTAACTCCTTTGCATAGCAACAAAATCTTAGGTTATTCAGAAAGAAAATAACCCAGTATTGTTTGCTTAAAATTACGCCAGACAAACAAAATATTTTCGTGTTTTTCTACGATGGTTGGAGTATTTTTCCCTTACTTTCAACTTGAGTGTTTTGTAATTAGATTTGGTGGCGATTGTGAACGTTGAATGCTATTTTCTTGTTTATTCAAGGCTAGTCTTACTTTGATTTTGTTCTAGCAAGGTTCGTTACTACCACGTTTGCTGAGCCGATCGCATCATTTCCATCACTTCCAATTTGCCGAAAATACTTCCGTGTTTGTCAATCTTCTTCGTGTGTACTGTCTAAATTCATTGGTGACGTATTTTTCAGGTGAATCCTTGAATTAAATGTTTCATAAAGAAAGATTTTTTGTTTTGGGCTTGGGTTTATCATATTTTCCACCGATGTTATCATTTCGGGAAAGATACCTTATTATTCATCACTGATCCTGCCGTTTGCGTGAGTTGGCATCGTAATCATTTCATTGTGGCTGATTGCTGAAAGATCTAAAATTCTATCTTCTCAATTTGGTTTATTGACGACTTAATGCGATATCTGGTTCGAGAATATGCTGAGTATTTCATCATATGATTGACGGTTTAGAGCATTTATCCTAATACATTTGATGTTCCAATTGACTGTTCCAAAATCAAACTTCCCTCCGATTATCATCATGCACCCTTTTTACCCTGGGTGGAAAAGGGGGGAATGCGTTTCTGACTGTTTATTAATTTATATGATGGAATCGAATGATTTGCAGAATTAACGGCGGTGATAGTTCTTTTTTTCTTGATGTTATGGTACACAAGACGCTTCATATTTCCACGTTACTGAGATAGTTAGGAGAGCTGTAAAGGTGGAACTTTCTTTCACCGGCAATGCCTGCCTTTCTCGTCGGTAGATCCCACAACCAAAAGGAAATACTTCCATTCTTAAAGTATTCCATGCTCATTCCATGCTTCAAGTCAACCAGCTGTCTTTTCCTCGAACTTCATCTGGTGTTTTTAAATACGTCGTCAGTATCATATCGTCTGTTTTTGTGCTGTTTCAATAAACCCAGTTTAACAAGTGGGGTGAGAATGTTTTTCATACGAGGTTACTTTTACATTGCATTTATTTATTTACACGCGCATCACATTATAATTGTTTTTTTTCTTTTTAGGCATTCCCTATGTTTCCTCCCTTCTAACTCTCAAAGTGCCCTACTCTCTAAACCTTCCGCCCAGTTCGAACTCCCTAGTGTACTCGTATAACCTACGCGCTGCCTTCTGCGATGAATTGTTGGTATGTATGGTGAACGTTCGAGCGAAGGACATCCCACGTGAATCTATTATCGCCACCCTGAAGTCCAATGACGACACTCTCTTGACCCAACAGACTTCGCGAAGTTTCTGGTTTATATCTTCCCCAGAGTTCTAAACAATGAAACCCCAAATCGAACCAGGTACCAAGTGGCCAGTCTATTGCCGGCACCCGGGGGCTGCGAATACGTTGGAAATCAGGAGCATCACGGAACATAAAATCTCATTGGAATCTCCGTTCACGGCGTCGTTGGTCTCGACATGCACGACCACGTTCACGTTAGATTTATGTTACTGACCGCCATCATTATCGCTTTCGTCACCTCGTGTAGCGTACCTCCCGACATGCACCAAAAGTACTTACTGTAATTCTGTTTACTCCTCAGGAATCGTCAAAACCTTCCCTTTCACGCGACGGAACCACTAAAAGCCTGATGTTAGAGCCTCCTATTAATGTGCTCGTAAGTATTCCACCTCTTTCCTCGCTACTTCTACTCGATGGTATGTTGCTTGAACAGTCCTCCGACAGTACATCAAATGTATTTGGCTTGAGTGTCGGTGAGCTTTCTCTTCTCGCCCTCTTTCTCCAGTGTTACCCGATGCCTAGTAGCTACATCTACATCTACTACTTAATACCCCGCAAACCACCGCAAAGGCGTATGGCAGAGGGTGTTAGGGCACCACCCTCAATAAAAAATCGCATACAAAGGCCAAAAATGTATACAATTCACAAACAAAACATGGATGCATTCGTGCAATAACACTTACAACCCACACACATGCAAACACACAAACTACCAACTGAACCTCTACTACTACCTGCTACTGCCAACTTATCCTTGCTAGCAGTGGGAAGTTCGCCTAGTGGAGGAACAATCTCGACCCTTCATCCAGCGGCATTGCAAGGACGGGCCCAGGGCGCACCACAGTCCCTCCGCATTGACCATCCCTCCGACTGCGCGGACCGCGCGTCAAGGGAGCGTAGTTCCCTCACAGTCTCTTTGAGCTCAGCAACCCGTCCCCATGGATAATTTGGTCACACGTAGTCTTTTTAACTACTGACACGCGTAAAAAACTGGGAACATATGCATGTTTATAAAAAATGTATCACCAGTTGCTGCTTTTATAACACAGAAATTGATGATTATAATTGGTTAATTTTACACCGATTAACTCTTATTATCAGCCAACTAACATTCATGTTCGCGTAATTTGAAAACCTCTTACAGATATTTAATAATCTGTCAGAAATATATTCCAGCATATGGAGAAGTATAAAACCATAAATGCAGTAATCAACGCGAAGGTCGGTTTGGTAGGTGATGGTAGAGTTCACTCAGTACTAAGCCCGACGGTGTGTGAAATTCACATGGCTTGTACGGGGGGCCAGTTCCTTTCCTTGTTTCGGTTATGGTTTTCCGAGAAGTACTGGTATCCGTAAAATCATTCAGCTTGTGTGGAGCTGAGGATGCCCAGAGACTTGCCCGGGACCCTCCGGTCAGTAGTCCAACACTCTACCCCCTGAACTACCGGGACCCACGTGGAGAAGTATATATATATGAATTGGATAATTTTTCAATACTTGTGTAGAGGTAGATCTCTTTCACCATGTACATGTAGTTTGTTGGGGTCTTCATCCATGGGGTTTTAAAATTGGATTCGCGCTAGGCTCAGATTCATTTTATATTCTTTTCCTCAATACTTTCATAAGCCACTCTCTGCTACTTTTTTGCCGCACATTTTACTTAAATTTAAGATTTTCCTCGTCCAATTAGCTTGCGAGAGAATGAAATGCCTTCGTTAAACCTTCACGCACTAATTGATTTTCCTCTTTAATAAACGCCAAATGACTGGCATTTAGCTGGCGGAAAATTTTTAAGAAGAGAATTAGAGATCCCGTGCACTCACCTGTATCGCTTATAAATACGCAAACGTTATCTGGGGAGCAAGAGAAAATGGAATGAAAATGCCAAACTTGACAGTTCCAAAAACCCCTTTCACGTACGCGAGCAATATATCTCCTCGCTCAACCGTGACACTGACAAGGCCTTCCTGGATCCTGGTGTTGCCAACGGGAACCCATTTTTTCCGTCGGAGGGAGGAGAAAAGCTTTTCTCGAGACAAAGTCCGGCGGTCGACACACAATCGCCGTGAAATTCTGGCAATATTCGGTCTGCTGCTACGGAGGCTGCAACACGTGGGAAACGGGAAATTGAAAATTCTGCCACTGCCCGAGGCTTAAAACGGACGTATGGAATAAAAAATTCCTTTTTGTCGCTTTATTAATGCAGCCATATTCCCCGGCGATAGTCCCAAATATCCAGTCGTTCGTGAGTTGATTTCAACCACGCTAATTTTATTAAACATTTATCAGTCAAAGAACAATTAAAATTTTTGCCTCTATCAAGAAAAATTTACACAGAGTGAAAACACAAATTTTCCTTGGTGAAAATGGAAATATACTTTTTATAAATGGGATTGGTAGGAGGAGTTTCTGAGGGATGCAAAAAATATACATTGAAGTCGACGTTTTAATCTGATTAAGTCAAAATTAATCATACCCCAAAATAATTGAGTGAAATGAAAATTCTGAGGTGTTATGGAGTACTTGATAGGATCAATGAGATGGTGAAACCTAAATTTTCTTGTTTTCAATCATACTAGATGAAGATCTATTTTGAGGAAATTCAAGTTGAATCATATGATTCACAGTAATATATATTTTAAATATATTCTTGAATTTCATTCACGATTTAATGCCATTTAAGTTTCATAAATTTCTACAAATATGCCTCTTGCATCATATATTAGCGAAAAAATTCATTATCAACATTTGTTTTATCCATATTGCACATAATATTATAAGGTTATGGTTAATAAATAATTGCTATTTGCCGTAAATAATTATTTCATCTTAATAAAGACGAGAAGGTATAGATTTTGGGTGTTTCATAAAAATAATCCACTTCATTTTTTATCAAAACGTTATTTCACGTCTTCCCTTTGCAGATTAGTATAATTACCTCTAAAAAATGCTTTTTTCTAATAACGTCAGAAAGAATGAGGCAATATCCATGGTATGTTTCCGTTATCTCATACTATAAGAATATATTTCATTTCCTTGCTGTCTTGAATGGACGTCCAAGTCGTCCGTAGTCCTCTTTTCTGGGTAAAATTTTTACATTATAAAATTATTTTAATTTTTTCCTATTAATAAGTATATATTTTACAATAAATAACATTTTTTTATTAATACTGTTCGAAATTTAGGTATTAAGGCTCTAAATTGAGGACTCGCCCTTGTACTTTCGTAAGGTAAAAAGCAGTGTTTGTTTGTGTTGTCATAGTGGAATTTCTACCAGTTCCAGCATAGAATACGCTGTGATTATTTGTAATGTTGATATGCAAAACTGAGGGAAATTCTCCACGGTTCTTGGCATTGCTTTGAGAGGAGACTCAGTATCAAAATTACTTTATCACTCAGAATAGGAGCTCCTGGAAACTCGAAGAGTCAAGTCTAGACTAAAATTAAAGATTCAAGGTTTCCCTTTTAACTAGTTAAATTCACGATCATAGCGTTTTTAAATTTATGCCTACACTAGGAATTTCACACCATGTAATTTTAACTGTTTGCCCTTCTGTTTTCATACAATTTTTGCGCGAGATTTTCATGGCTTATGTCAGCAACAGCCCTGGCCACATGTCGTAGTAGCGACTATCTGGTTTACCCTTTATACGGTATTTGTAATTAAGAAATTTCTAAGAATTATCAATGACTTGCATCAAACACGCAGACAATCGTAGGAGTTGAAATGTAACAAGTTAGAAATTTCATTTAATGTATCTGGTTTGTCTCTTTATTGTCTCTTCAATATAATCTTAATAACTATTTCCCGCCAAGAAGAAATTTCAAGTCGATGTTATAAAAGAATGTTTCAAAACTTTTTCAAGAAAGATATTTGGGTAGCGCGGACAGTGATTAGTTATTGCACATCTTTGGTGTGACAGTGGTAAATTAAAAAGAAATAAGTGAATAATTATTAGATTTTTGGCACTGTTCAAAGCAATTCGAATATCATTTTATGGGCCCATTTTCCAGTGAATGTCTCTTTAATCTACAATGGACCAGCTGGTTCCTTCTATCCTACACTTCGCCCGCGAAATATTGGCCATTGGCTGGTTATTGTAAAGACGCATGTCACACTTCCCATTTTATATCCCCTGCTCTTCCATTCTGAGATTCCCAACTTCTCTCCCTCTCGTCCGGGAGGAGTATTGGAGGGATCGGCCGAATTGCTGAGCAAACCATTCACAACGATTACCGATAACTGGGCAAGAAATTGCAAAAAATCTATTGCCCCGATCCTGGGAGATACAGAAAGGGGAAGAGTGGAATGGGAGGGCCTCCGCTCCGATTCTTTGGAATCCAGTCAATGAAAAAGAAAAGAAATCACGGAATTGTATGACCTGGATCTTAGGAAATAAAAATTATCGAATCCATCCAGTTAACAACCAATCAACCGCAAAGGTGCTTAGACCAGCCGTTTTTCGAGCAAGAGGTTTTTATAGATTTATAAGAGTGACCTAGTTTTAGAGTTTCCTTTTCTCAGACAAGAAAGAGACGTGGAACTGGGACTAGAAAAGAGGATTTGGATAGTAGGTGAATAAGACCCCCAGTAAAAGTTGATACTCAGCTACAGTTAATCTTTTATGCATGCTGAGGTATTTTTTTTGTATTACCGCCAAAAGAAACGATCAAAATAAATTATTTGATGCTGATAATATACTTACTACATTTAATTATATTCATAATACACTGCACTATGAGAACTATGTCTTAATAGTAATAATAATAAATTAAAGGAGTCCTATTTAATTTTAAAAGAATATGATTAAATACACCTCTGAGAGTTCCTCGTTTCAAATAGACTTCCTCAGTCTTTAGCAGAGTAGTTTTGTTCCATCATACAGAGCAATTATAGCCTCTTTATTTTTCACGTGACATCTCCAATACTTTGATCAGGAATACCACTTTTAAACGATTAAAACAGCAAGTATTGGATGAATGTTAATCTAAATGTTAATTTAAATTTGTTAATCAAACCATACTTCATGGTTTGAGAGATTTAAGTTAGTAAATTCAGACTATTTGGCACAAGACGGATATGAATTTTTATTTGTCCAATGGAATGCTTTGCTATTTTATTTGTCCTATGGAATGCCTAGGTTATTAGGTTGTGAAGGTATTTTTTATGATACTTTTCAAAACTTAATGATTCACATTTACTGAGTTATGCAAATGTTCACGTATTTTTCTGAGAAAAGGCGTAAGAAGGTGATTTGGTACTGTCTTGTGAACTTTTGGTGGTACTGAAATTACATTCACCGAATGTTGCATATAGAAGATATATATGCAAATGGAAGATGCTTATGGCGTATATGGACTGATGAGGTAGGCGAGAATGATGATATAATTCAGATCGTTCGCGTTAAAATATCTCACCTTCAATTACAAATGTACTATTCTTATCATTAAATCCTATGTGCCTTAAGTTCCAATCAGTTTTTCAAATTGCACTCACGTTAAAGTTTCGTGACGGATTTTATTTCCACACTTATAACTCCCCTAACTGATAGCCAAATGAATTTTTGCGGGAACATCGTCATGAGCAGCAGCATTATTCCGCTAATTTTCAGGAAGGCCCAAAGAAAGTAATATTTTGATTTGAAATAAGTGTTGTCTTTGTAAAATGTTGGATCAACAATTTTTCCGAAGACTGATGTTCGTTTTTTTTAACCAAGAGATTTTTCCTCTCTTCAATTGCAGTTCGAACACAAATATAGTATTTTACCCGACCCAGATTGGATACTCTGTCGCTTATAGAAATTAAAGCGAAAGAAAACAAATGGTTTTAGTACGTTGATCTTTCAACACCGCAATGTTCATTCCGTTTGGTAAACATTTGAATTTTTTCCTTTTTTGTTAAAACTCTATGCGTTATTTTAAATAGTTAAGCGAAAAAAAGGTGATCTCACTAGTTACCTTGAGATTCTCATCGCTTCTGCACGCGCGTGTGCCCGCATCATCCTAGAATAATCTTCTGTTAACATATATAGTTTAAATGACTGGTAGCAAGGCGGTTTATTATTTTCAAAATGACAGAACTGTCACTGCAGTTGTGTCTGAAAAACCAGCAAAAAACATAAATATTTTAAAGAAATATATTTAATGCCATCCTCTGACGAGGATGGAGGCGAAAAGTTTCATTGGAAATAAGGCAAGCTCTGTCTTCTGAAGAAGACCTCTTTTTCACTATATTTTGAAACTTGTTTACGCAGTTATGGATCTCACACTGCCGCATTGACGTAAGGTATTATATATTGAATTTGTTTCTAAGAATTCCATCCTCTCTTCATAAGCATTGAGTCCTCCAAAGGTTTATCCATCGGTCTTTTGGAAATGTCTTAATTCCATTAATCCGTCACCTATTCTTCTCCCGTCCCGACTTCAGCCGAAGGTAAGATGGCGGGGATAGCCCCAGGGATGGGTTATTGGCCGGGGAAATGCGGAGCTGGAGGTGGGGCAACGGAAAGGGGAAACGCAGAAAATGGGGCCATGGCGTGACGAGGCCGTGCTCCTGGCAGTACGTATTTCTCGGCGTTATTTGGAATGGAAAATTCGAGGATTTCGTGC
Organism: Hetaerina americana; assembly: GCF_022747635.1. Taxonomy (NCBI): domain Eukaryota; kingdom Metazoa; phylum Arthropoda; class Insecta; order Odonata; family Calopterygidae; genus Hetaerina; species Hetaerina americana. The sequence goes on along the minus strand of NW_027286874.1, from coordinate 56,526,715 downwards.
GAGAGCTGCCCATACCCCCCCCGCCTCTGACCCAAGTCCTTTCCTCCCAAAGTTTATTTTTTTTATTTCCACAATTAAATCTCCGCGGTTATTGCTTTAGGAGTTCATTTTTTTGCTTGGAGAGTGGAGTGAGGGATTGGTAAGGAGGAGGGTGGGTGGCTAATAGGGTGACGCACAGATACGGCCCACGGTGGAGTGGAGGAGGGAGGAGGAAGGGGAGGGTGGACTCTGTCCGGAAGAGCTTAAAGGGAGGGAGTAGGATGGGGAAATGAATGACGTAAGAGAGAGTTAGGGGGTAGAAAAAGAGGGGAAGGGAGGCGTAGGAGGAGGGCATAGAACTGCGATACCGAGAAGAAAAATATTCTCTTCTAGACGAGCTGAGATAAATGGAAATACGTGGAGTGGGCATGGGACGAGAAATGAAATGCAGGAGAGGTCTGTGGAGGATACGGATTCACATAAATATTTAAAGCCACATTACTATCATAATTTCCCTGCTCATAATCTAGCTACGAGGGGTTGCCTACACGTGTCATATATTTAACCTTGTGAATAGAGTGCGGACAAATCTTACACTCACTCAGTTTGAAATTTCTTTCATTCCCGCCTTAAGTTTTTATGCGTTAAATTTCTCAATATTAGTTGTTGATAACAAATGTTGTTTCGCATTTTATTAAAAAATAATAATCAATCATCTTTCCATGTTATGAGTTAACGTTCCTAGGAATCTCTGTAAATCATATTCATTTCACTGCTTCGGTTCGTTATTAGTATTCATTAATACCGTATGATTATTTTAATAATATTTAATTAGCACTATTTTAAAGAAATTTTGACTAACTTTGAGTGTACTCGGATATTTCTCTCTCAATTGGTCGTATATTTTATAACATACGTGAGAGATTATTAAATTATGATTTTGCATTGGTAAATGCTGCCTGATTTATCATATTATTTTTGCAGAAATAGCGTAAATTGAATTTATATTTCCGTATTATAAATATCTATTCATGTTGAACTTTCGTACACATGGAATATTTCTGCAGAATTTTTGAAATTTTCATCCCACAATAATGTTCTGAAATTTTAAAGAGCGAAGAAAAACGTTGATCACTAAATCAGTCAAACCAAATGATATCCAGGTACGAGTACAGAGTATAGAGCACAGAACACACAGTACGCTTGTATATTATGCATTTATTTTTTTATACCATAGTTAATGCAATATTAATCAGAAATTTTCTCTACGTGAGACATTTTATGCGTATATTCTACTATTTTTTCATAGTTTAAGAGTTTTAAAATTCTTGCAGTTAAGTGCTACGTGCTTGTAAATTAAAGACTTTAATTTATTTCATCGAAGAATAATTGGCCTTATTGCATTTTGTATTAGTTTCCATCTTAAAATGATCACTGTAAGGATGTGGCCACCGTGCATAGTGTTAAAAATGATTATCGACTAGCCGTTTCCACCCGCTTTTTCACTGCCCGTTTTTTCTATTCTGTATGGAAAGAGTTTATGAAGAGGAGAGTAATATGCAAAAGTAAAAACATGAGAGTGAGTCAAAACTTCTATTTCTGATTTGGATCTGATAAAAGTAATCTAATTCCTAATTTAGATATATTTTAATTGTTAAAACATGCCTTAAGCTATGATGATTTTGTCCCGTATCCTGAGCACTACGGGCAAATGTATCTCAATTTGGGCAAAAAATACACTCGCTCAGTTGAAGTGCAAGTATTTCATTCGAAAACGACGAAATCTTTTTGATCGTTTTCTTAAAGACTCAGCTGCATGAAAAAAATTAAGGACTGAAAAAGTTATGTGATAGGGCGTAAAGAGTAAATTCCGGTAGGCATTTTACATTTCCACGCCTATAGTGAGGGTATTTTAGCTAAAACTTGAAAATAACGGATAATTATTACGGTATGCTGACAGAGATAAAATTGAGTTTAGTTGCAAACTTTTAGTGCGGTTACATCCATACTCTAGAATAGCCTCTATTGCTGAATGATTGTTTATATTTGATGAATTGTTGCCGTAGGTATTTAAATATATTTTTTATATGGTCCATACGTTGTAAGATTCAGTCGTGTGGGTATTTCAAGAGTACAAAAATGAATATTGTCAGGTAATATTAGCGTACTGTCACGTAAAAGATTCCGACGTGTATAAATAAAGTGAGGTAAACGAGATAGTATTGGCCATAAAATAGGACTATAGATTAGGACACCCAAACATTAGCTAACATCAATGAATTGGTGTTTTCCAAGGTTTGGGTGTCCAAAGTTGTTAAACATAAGTGAGAGAGCCTGACTAATTATAATAGGGGTTTTTAAGTCTACTATGACTAGTCCTTGAGACCATATAAAATATTTCAATAAGTCAAAAACTTAAATGGCATTGCATAACTTCTAGGGTATGTACCCTAGAAGTTATGCAATGTACCTACGTGTGAGGTGATTAGGGGCGCCCTAATTTGAAAGATATCAAATATATAACTGTTATAGTAATATAATAGTTTATTTGTAAAATATGGTCGATAGCTCATTGTAAAGGTGCCATCAAATAGCTTCTTATGTTTTCCACGTTTAATTTAAGCTTTAAATCATGATTTACATATTATAGTTTGCGACTTTTAACTTTTAACGGCTCGTCGAAAATTACTGAGACGTAGGAAGAGGATGAAATGTATGGGACAAATAATAGCGGACGGCGAAGTGAAGAAATATGAAGCCAAGAAGCGATTAGCCGATAGAAGAATCATATGGAGCGCCGCGTCAAACGATTTCTAAGAAAGATTGATGACCAATATGATGTTATCGAATTGAGTCTGGCTATAAAAAATGCTTTCCCGATTTTCACTAACAATATTAATCAATGTCGAATATTCAAATATGAATTAATCGTTTAATGACGCGGTATGAAGTCATCGTAGACTTTGATGATGTTCATCATTTATAATTGTCATATACGAGTAAACGAGATATTGAATAATCCTATTTCTTCCAGATTTTTGTGCAATACTTGAATATTAAAGTCATTCCCTGAGGTATACAAATAAGGTATGGCGCTACTATTGACTATTTAAATAATTTATCTATAATAAGGAAGGAATATAATATTAATTACTATATATTTGGTCAAATATTCGTCGCTATTGTACGATAAAATTTTCATTTATAAAAAACCATGTTGACGAATATGACATAATACAAAAGCTTCTGAGACCGAAAAAGTCATATTTTACGGAAGAATGCATTTTAACTTGTTATACGTTCGAAATGACACGTGTTCAAGTTAATGACAGTAATATATGTCACATAGTTACATAGTGGATCAGAATTTAATTTTTTATTGTTTCAAATGATCATCCCAAATTGTAAAGTCTACGAACAATTTTAACTTAAATGATACAATGACTTAAGCGTTTGGACTATTAATCTCTGCTGTGTCAATAAACGTTTTTATTTATTATAAGGTTGAAGAAGATTCTGTTCCGTTGAAACCAAAATAATTAAGAGTCTGCCCACGACTTCCTCCTTCCTGCAAAAAATTATTGATGGCCCGTTGTTAGTGAAATTATTTTCCGCTCGACTTCTCAATAGATTCCGATTTCATCTACCGCCACTTCCACCCAGACCCCCAAATAAAAGGAAATCGGCAAGACTCTCCCTCCCTAACACCCACCCGGTCTAATTGATTTAATTACTTTCCCCAGCGACGCTGTATTCTTTCCTCCCATAGTGCCGTAAACCTGCCTCTCGGAACGTCTTAGAACATCCACGGGATGGTGGCGAGTGGAACATATTTATTCTTCCGCCTGATGCAATCCGTGACGAGAGAACTAAAAACCGCATCTTATTTAATTCGCTCATTCACATCGGAAGAAAGGGGGAAGAAGATGCGGTGAAGATATTGTGGGAGAGTGGGTGAGGTCATTCCCTCTCATCCAACTGCACCCCATTCGAGAGGAATTTCTCCTCTCCTTTTCTTTTTAATGGGCCCGCACCATCTTCCCTCCTCCCCTCACTCAATCCTCTCACCACTCACCCTCTCGCCCCGTCTTCTTTAACCCGCGCATTTGTCTCCCGACTCATCTCCTCCGCTTTGCTCGTATCTCCTCCACCCATCCATTTCCCTTCTCCCTCCTCCAATCCCGCTTGCTCCTCCACCCTCCCGAGGGTCACCCTTTATCTTTCACTCCCTATCCCCCTATCCCTTTCCCCCTCTCCCTTTCCCCCTCTCCCTATCCCCCTCTTCTTCCCCTTTCCCCGCCCCTTCTACTTCCCTTCGCACGCTTCTATACTCGTTCCATTTATCCTTTGTGCTTTTTCCCACTCGTGCCGCCGCGCGCTCCCTTTTTTTTATCCTCCGGGAACCCCATACTCCACTTAAGGCACTTTATTTTGCGCTCGCTTCCCCTCATTACTCTCTCTCTCCCTCGCCTTCTCATTTTCCCCCGAAGACGTCCCATTTGCGTCGTTCTCTTCTTTTTTTAATATTCCTCCGCCTTTCCTCTTCCCCCTGGACTCCCTGCCTGCGTTCTTTCCTCTTCTACCTCTTCCCTTCTCTTTTTCTTTCTTTCTTTTCCACTCTCTTCATCCTTTTGCACTGGAATTGCTTGTCTTCTTGTCACCCACCGTTCTCTTTCATTTCAAACCTCAAGTTGATTTCTTTACACATCCCTAGATTTTTATATGTCTCCCCGCCCTTTGCTCAAGCTCTCCACTATTCCCCATTTTTCGATCTAGGGTCGCTCGAATGAATTAACTCATTGGAAGTCGAGCACTTCCCCATTTATAGGAGGTGTTGATCGTAAAATATACTCATATCTTACATTTTTTTGTAGCAAGCTCTGAATACCAGCGTTTGGTTCCAATAAAGTCAGTGGCAACCGTGAAATGAAAACCTCTTTTATTTAAAATATCAATAATAAATTATAATTGATCCATTAAAAATGCTCTTCTCGCGGCACGCGTTTCTTCCTCTTATTTCTCATCTTCGCTTCCAAATTTCACTCCTTGAGCACCTCATCGAAACCTTTGGCCAGCCTCTCTTTCTCTCTCGTCCGCTGTCTCTTTTCTGCCGTCTCTCGCAGCCAATCTTCCTCCTCTTTCTGCCACGCCCCGAGCTTTATCTCCCTTATTCCTTCTTCGTTAACTTATTTTCTTCCTCTTGCACCCCACACCTCTCGTCACGTGCGATCTTCCCTCCGTCCCCACCCCGTCGCCCCCCAGACGAGCGACTCCTTTCCTTCCTTCGGGGGGGCGGGCCAACGTGATTCTCGCCGCAATGGGCTCATTTCTTGATGAGGGGAGTTTCGGGCGAGAGGAGAGGGAGGGGGAGAGATGGAAAGAGAGAGAGAGGGGGTGATGTGGGGAAGAGGTGGGGACGAGGCGTGCGGGAGATGGAGAGAACCACAATTGGGGAATTCAAGGCTTTCCTCCTCCTCCTCCCCCACGACCGGCGCCGCCCTCACCGCCTTCCCCTACTCAAACCCCCAACTTTTCTCCCGAAGAGGCCGGAGAGGGAGAAACGGACGATGAGAAAGAACCTGTCCTTCTCCGTTCCGTCTCGCTCTCCCCTCCCTGTCCCTCAATGCACTCTCCCTTCCATCCTCTCCTCCCCAACCCCTGTTTTCGTCACTCTCGCCCCCATTTCTCCCCCGCATTGGGGCTTCCCTCCACCATTTCCTCCCACTCACGCCCACCCCGAGCCCGCACCGAGCCGCGAGTGGTAAAAATCTCGATCATTAGGGAAGAGTGTGGCTCGGATGGGGAGCTACGTCTGGGGATGCGGGGGAAGGGAGTAGGAGAGGGAAAGAGAAAGGGGGGGGGTTGAGAGGCAGTTGCGTGTGATGAGGGAGCAAACACTGAAACCCGACGGAAAATTAGCCGAAAGACCCACGAGTCGCTCAAACTGTTCCCCGCTGATGCAAATGGGTGCACGTCTCCTCCCGCTCTACCACCCATCCGCATTCCTCCTGATGCACGCCGACTACTTTTGTTTTTCCGAGAGCTCCGTTAAGACTCTTTTAGAACGTCCCCTGGTATTTTTACCCATCAAACCTTTCTCTTCTCGCTTTAAGACTTCCCATATGTATTCTCTGTGATTCGGAAGGCAAAATTTTCGCCTAACTGGTGATATTTAGTTAATCCCATAGGACTCTAGCATCGCGAACGGTTCAACAAGGATGCGAAGATGACCAATAACACTAGAAGGACGTGAAAATGAGAGTAAGCACGTTGAGACACAAAAAAAATGGCTCTATACCTCGTTTTTTCATCTAGAATCCCACGTATTCATTATCTCTTTGAAAGAATTTAGAGGACAATCAAGCGAAAATTAGTTCATTTTACGTGTTCCGATGGCTATGGTTATGCCACATTCCAATCAAAGTTATTCTTTTGGGTCAAATAAAACTTTGGAGCCCGGACCCGTACTATGAAATAAGATATTTGACTGGTGAGAGTCTATTATCAAGACCGGCAGAAGATACTTATAGTATTAATCCCTCTGAGTGTATAATTCTTTGCCGATTCAGGCGCAGAAGAGTATTTTTCAATTCCGCTTCATTTCCGCTTCAATTCTACTTCTTTCTGCATTGAAGTTGGAGAATGGAAGGAAGGTTTGTAAAGAATCCAAGGGAATTGACGAGGTACCACAAGGAATTTGAAATAGGGATTGTCTAATCCCTTCCCCAGCGTCTTTTCCTTCAGCAATTGAATAAAGAGAGGGAGAGGCAGTTTGGGAATAAATTAAACATCAAGCTGCGGAATGAGTGTGGCAATAAGAGGTTGAGAAATGAAGAATTAAATGAGCTGGGAGCGTATTTTTTAGGTGAGTAGTTAAGACAAAATGAGATAACAGGTGTCACAAGTCAAACATACTTCTACCTCCAGCTTTGTTCTGAATTCTCATGTAGCATATAAGCCCTTTGTTAATTGTATACATTAAAGAATGGTTTTAATTATTAGACATTTTGGATGCAAATTTTCTTGATTCAAAATTAAACTGGCAGTCACCTTAATTTTTTATGGAAACTGCAATGGCTGATTGGGAAAAATATATTCCTGATATTGATATAATATGCGTATTTGAAAAAAGAAATGAGTATTAATTTAATCTGACGGGGAGCACAGTTCGCAGCAAGAAGTCATGAATTATTATTCCGAGAGGTAATTATTATTTAAACGAGATCTTGAAGGTGATTTATCGCTTTCCTTGCTGGGAAGAACCAAAAAAGGACTACCGCCTCTTTACTCATTTCTTTTAGTTTTCTCTGCCCGTTATTAAACATCATTATTATTATTCAACATTTCTAATTAATCCGAGCAAGGCAGCTCATACGGGAGGTCATTATTGCTTTCGTTGCCATGCTATGCATCTGGCGATGCTCCCCAGGGATGCTGCGGAATAACCCGTCCCTTGCTTTAGCCAGTGGGAAAGGAGACGGGAAGAGTTGAGAGGGTATAAAATAAGAAAACCGGCATGGTTTATCATATAAGCGGAGCTTCTCCTTCTCAAACTTTCTCCAACCATTCCTCCTTCCCCTTCCGCTTCCCAGCCTGCCTCTCGGCAAAAAAATCCCACTCTTCACCACCTTCCCTGCCACCATCCTCGCGCCCGTGCCCATCAGCGGCAAAAAACAGCTTTTTTCCAGCCGTTTCCTCTACATATTTTCTTTATTCTTTTCCCCTGAGGGAAGGAGGGAAAAATCTCACTTCTCCAAAATCCAACATCTTGAAATCCCGGAGCCTTCTCCTCTTATTCTCTAACCCCTTCCCCTGATTCCCAGAAAAAAATCCCCTCCCCTTACCTTCACCACTCTCTCCCACCCTGATCTCCGCAGGCACCCACCCGCTCTTCTCTCCATCTCTCTCACCCTCCCTGGCCGACTCGCTCGAGCGACTCCCACCCCAGCGATCCCTGATTCCACCTGCACCCTTGTCTCCACCTAACATTTATCATATTTCCTGCGAACTACGACCCCGCCCCTTTCCGCCTTCCCTCCGCCCCTCTCCACTCCCCGATACATTCGAAAGATCTGCCCCGCCACATCCCCCCGCAGCGCAACCCTTCCCCTCCTTTTTCTGCCCAACCCCTTTCTATCTTCCCGCCGCCTCCCCTGCCGTCGCCCCCGCCAAGCAATCTCTCTCTTTTCCGTGTCCCTCCAATTTTTCATCCGGTCGCTGCTTACCCTTCAGCTCCCTCCTCCAACACCTCTAACTCTTTACTCCCAACTATAACAACCCCACACTCCAGGAATCGGGGTATTTTCAGCCAATTCTCATTCATCCCATCTATCTCTCCGTTCTCTTTCTCCACCATCCTCGTTTCCTATCGCATGCTTCTTCCCCTTCCAAATCGTTCGCCTTACGCCTACCCGCACTCCAACCTCGGCCAGTTGAACATCCTGGAAACACTTTATTATGAGGCAGTTTAAATAGCTTTCCTAACGATCGCCGATGTTGATTAATAGTCCCAGGCGAGGAAAAGGCATCAGAACGGCACCTTAGGTATCAGCTCTCAAGCAGTGGGAATGCCTTCGTAAAACTTCATAACCATTGTCACAAAGTATTGTTTAGTCTCTTCGGCGGACATTAAATTTCATGATATTCCGTTTGACCACGTAGGAAGTTTCGTTCTCCTAAAAACAGAGATATGAAAATAATATTTACATGCAGGCTTTTGTCCGTAAGACGATTTATCTTTAAGGTGTAAGGGTAAAAGATGATATCAGAGCTCTAATGTTGCTCTCATAGTGTACCAAGACTTTTCTCTCAGGAGTATGTACATAGGTTAAAATATTATGTTGCCTTTCACCAACCTTTTATCAGCTTCTATTTAAATAAAAATAGTAGCACTCTGATGGAGCTCGCTGTCGCGGAATGTTAGCTACATGTTTAAAAGCCTAAGATAAAATGACTTATTCATATTTTCATTCATTAAGCTAAATATCCAAGATAAACTATTAATTCCTAGTCGCAAAGTTTTTTGTCGTGCTTATTTCTTGTGATTGTTTGCATTAATACCATAAATTCAGGAGAAATAATTGATAAGGATTGAGTTCAGCAGTCTAAATAATACTGCAGCCTTAGTAATAAGTCTAACTGCATACTGGCATTTTCCAGAAGCCTCTTATTGTTTTTATGTGGCCGATATGGCTGATGATAGATTCAATTTTCGTGGCATCATATTCTTGTCCCAAGACGATATTTAAGATCTCAGACTCCAAAAGCGTCTTTTTGTTGACCAAGGGGTTACAAATCTCTTGTAGGTGCATATCTTTAAAATAGTCGGCATGAATGAAAGCAGCCATTGCTGAGCTGTTTTTGACTGGGCTCTGAAGCAATTTCCACAAAGCTTCTCTCAAGCGCAGTCGGGAGAATATTAAAATTAAGTCAATCCAAATTAATTTTATTTAAGAAAAGTTTCTGAAAAATTCTTTAACGTTTGTAAATAACCAGCTGTAACGCAGTCCGTCTCATATTTTCCCGTTGTAAACAAACTTTTTTGCAATACCTGTTGCGCATCGTGATTCGTAAGTCACGGGTGAATAGGCTTTGACTAATTTAGTTATTTAAAAATATGTATCACATCTTTATTTATTCACAAAACTGGAATTCATGGAGAACTTCACCACAGACGTATCCTACCTATAAATTTGACTTATCCCGAAAATGCATTTGATATTTATCCTCGTATTGATAAAGCGCTTTGTTTTGTACCGCACCCTCTGTTATATATATATATATATATATATATATATATATATATATATATATATATATATATATATATATATATACAGCCATATTTAAATGACATGAGTAGGAAAAATGAAAGGAGCACAATTATCGATTTTCTAGTATGCCAATAAATAGTTTCCATATGCCTGCGAGACTTTATATAAAAGGTTTGCCGTAGTATATATATATATATATATATATATATATATATATATACACACACGAGGGTCATCCGGAAAGTAGTACCCGTTCGTGCCGCATGAAGTGCTGACGACGCGAGTAGCCGCTGGACGAGGTCAGATAGCTTCAGTGGCTTGTCTGCCTTCTCTGAGCCAAGTTGCGTGACGCTAGCATTGCCTGTGTTGTTTCTGTGATTGTTTACAATGTTTAAAAAAATTGAGAACGCCGCCAGTTGTGAAGTGAGGGCAGTGATTAAATTCCTCAATGCAAGAAACGTTCGCCCATGTGATATTCATCGCCAATTAAAGGAGGTGTATGGAGACAATGTAATGGACGAGTCGTCTGTTCGGCGGTGGTGTCGCAACTTCAACATGGGGAGGGGGAACACACACGACGATGAGCGTTCGGGGAGACCGTCTGTCATTACAGACCAACTGGTGAGCTCAGTTGACGAATTCGTGAGGAACGATCGGCGCGTCACAATTGATGACATCTGTGAGCATTTTCCCAATGTTTCTCGAACAATTGTTCATGAAATTGTTAAACACCATCTGCATTATGCAAAAATTTGTGCAAGATGGGTCCCTCGCGTATCTCAATGAGCTGGCGGCGAAGGACTATGCAGCAGGAATACAGAAACTTGTCACACGTTATGACAAATGCCTTAATTTGCTTGGAGATTATGTTGAGAAGTAGTTTAAAGTATCCTCTTTCAAATAAAATTTTTTATGTTTGTTAATATTTACTTTTGTCTTTTTATTTCACGAACGGGTACTACTTTCCGGATGACCCTCGTGTATATATATATATATATATATATATATATATATATATATATATATATATATATATATATATATATATATATATATATATATATATATATATATGTATATGTATATATATATATATATATATATATATATATATATATATATATTTGGAATAGTTGACCGTTATAGCTAACAACTAAATCTACAGATGAATTTCCGCTCAAATAAAACTCTAGGAAAATGCGCTCAAAGTAATTTTCTATGATGCAGTGAGAAAATAATTTTGTTAGTAATACTATCTTTACAAATTTAACCGTGGACTTTCTAGATGAAGGCATGAAACAATAAAATATGTTAAATATTGGCTGGTAGCTCATACACCGCTCTTCTTTGACACTTAGATCATGATAAAATCATCACTTCTATCCACTGTTTGAGAAAAAAATCAATCATGAAAACAAAACTTCTATGATTGCAATAAGGAAAAACTGAATAGAAGCGGGACGCGTCGTGATAAACCTAAAAGCACTGATTAGCCTAGAAAAGCGTCGCTACTTACGACAGCTTATTATCATCAAGCATCGTCGCTACGTTTTAGAAGTGAATTAGTTTTTATAATTTACGTTCAAAAAAATGTTAAATACTATACCAAAAAACATTTAAAAAAATGAAGATATCATTAGAAAGCGGAAGTAAAAAGATTTTGCGAAATCTAAGTTGCGATTTTGACGTGTTACAAGTCGTACGTTTTAATCTCGAGGTGTCCTCAGATATGAGTGACAATAGCTTTTCGCTTTTCCACGCCGAATCGTGGAAACCCCTTTTGAGTTCAGTTACCACTAATGCTTTCTTTTCATTGCAGATTTGTCAAATTACCTTCTTTCAGTCCGTTTTTCTTTCCATTAAGGATTTACCTCTTCATAGATGAATTGTAGAAGAGGAATTTGGTATGATAAATGTTTATATGAAAAGTATCGGGAACATTTTTTTCCTGACGTGTCTGTACGTAGTAGCACGAAGGCTCGATGGTGGGGAATCTAACCTTCAACGCGCGCCAAGCGCCAATTATCTGCGAGTGTTCGTACAGACTAGATCTTGTTTTTAGAGGACCTTTGTGGAGTGACTCGGTGCTAGCGTAAAATGAAACGAACGATTGAACAGCGGTACGACATCAAATTTTGTATTGGACTGGAGAAATCGGGTACGAAGACGTTGGGCATGATTTGCCAACTGTTTGAGGAAGATAGCATATCACAAAACGTAGTTTTCTAACTGGCGCAAGCTCTTCAAAGATGGCCGAGTGAGAGTGGAGCCCCGAGCTTGACGGCCGTCGTTGTCAAGAACCGAGGACAACGTTCAACGTTTGCGTGAAGTGCTTAATTCAGACCGTTGGTTAAGTGATTGCATGATTGCAAATCTAATTGGCATTGATAACATGACAGTGCAGACCATTATCCCTGAAAATTTGGCGTTACGAAAGATCTGCGACAAACTCATCCCGAAGGTCTTGACGGGCCAAAAGCAGAGTCGAGTGTCTACTTGCGAAGACCTGCAACTTCACAACGATTCTCCATCGCTTTTTAGAGTCCCGACTTGGCACCAGTAGATTATTTCCTATTCCCATAAGTGAAATCCTCCCTCAAATGATATCACCATGAGAATCTTAGTTCTGTGTAAGAAGCTTGCGCGTAGACTTAAGGACCTTTCGGAATCCGCCTACCCCGGAGTGTTAGAGTCGTGGAGTTAACGCTGGAAAAAGTTTGACGACGCTTAAGGGCTACGCTTTGAAGAATTTTGATGCACTGTAGTAACATCTGAAATAAATATATTTTCCGGCATACTGTTTTGCAAAACTTTTCTAAACTATTGATCCTTATTTGTTCAAAATTTTCAAAAAATATTTAAAAGTAAAGTGATTTTATTGAAATTCCAAAGAAACTGCGGGAGATGCCGCATCTGTAACCTTTTAACGGAGTCATCCACTAATATACATTTCAATGCAATAATTTCAGAGTGTAAAAATCATCTGTGACACTGTATGTACGGTATTTCGTCACAACATCTTGCTACTTTAAAAGCCCCCAAAATTTCAGAGTTTAAGAGGACGCCTCGATAGCTTAACTGGTTAAACCACTATCCCGGTCAAGGCGAATGATTTTTACATTCTGAAATTATTGCATTGATTTTATTGAATTTATTCTATTGGTAAAGAGATATTTTTTCAGAAAAGTTGTTAAAAGATGAATCTCAGAAATGAAATTAGCAACATTAGATTTATTCTGTTTCGATTTATTCAGAAAATTAGGTCAAATAATTTCGCGACGGTACTAGAATATAAAATTTCACATTTCAAAACCCCATTATTAGTAAAGATTAGATATTTTTTTGTAATTGCGGAAGGATCCCATGGAATAGAAATACATACATGCATGAAAGCGAAGAAAAAAGAAAAGTTCTAGCGGAAATAAACTATAGAAACATTTCTTTAATTAATTAGTAAGGGGATAAATCATATGATAAAGTAAAAAAAAATGATATCTAATAATTATTTTAAATTACAGATAAATGTTCTACATCCGTTTATTTGAAAGTACTATTAAGTATTTAAAAAGTGTATGCGTAGATTTTCCTGTCCGCTATTGGTCCAAAATACCATATTTCAAAATTTCTAATATATTTAATTCCAATAAATATTAATTTTAAGCTCTGATTTGTAATCAGCTCCACCGATTAGAAAAAAGAAGAAAGGCCAGAGATGTCACTAAATTTTCCCATACAGGCACATATCACTATTTGCTGGGCTATATATAATTCATGTATCTTGGATAAATCAAGTATATAACTTATAATAGGACTTATAATTGCAGGGTGAAGAAACTGCAAAAATGACATGTACTGCCATGACACGGTTTTATTCTTTAAATTGATTAACCAAATATACTAATTAGTTTTCCCCCAATACCCATTCAATATTTAATGATTTCCCAATGAATATTTGATCGCTAAAGACGAATCTTAAGTATTCCACAAATAATCTCCTACGAGGATACAAACAAAAAAGTTACCCAAAAATTTTCAACCCTATTTAAAATAATTTAAATTTTTAGGTACAACAATTTGCGTCCACATTAAAAAGGCAACAGCGTAGCAGGTGATCAACCTTTGAAGGACATATTTATATAACCAGGAGGAGAACTTCAGGAATCCTCTTCTATATCGACTATTCTGAAGAAACTGTTTCCCTCATCAGTTTGCTATTAAGGTCGAGAAAATACATGCAAGAGTATTCAAATAGCACCCCTCTTAACGATGAGTGTCAATTGTAGAGAAGCTCCCGAGCCGACCACATAAAGGCAGAATTTTTACGCGCACAGAACTAAAGATCCCATGGTTTCAACGCACTCAATGCATAAAAAGAAGTGTTACTCAACGGTAAGTAAAAGATGGGCTCGGCGACGGGGGTGTTCTCCTTCACTCAAACTTTCTCCCCTTCTCACCTCAATCGAAAACTCGTTTTTCGACGTCTAACTTGTGCTGGCGCTGCATCACGAAGGGAAGACTTTGTTCCTCTTTGGCAAAGGGAAGGGCCAAGGGGTTAGAGGAGAGGAGGTAGCTAGTCTCCTCCTCCCGATTCCCTCCACTATTCCCCGCTTTTCTCTTCCCACCGACCTCCCGGACTCCCTCCCTGCCATACCCTTCCCTCCCTTACCTACCATCGTGGAACGAAAATCCTTTTATGTGCGCCGCTCGAGTGATGAATATGGAAATGACTCACCGTACTCTCTCTAGTCTCGTCGTCCCTTTCACCACTCCTCTCGCTCTTTATGAGCGAGGAGGTGAAGGAAAGTAAACACGGTGCACCAGTGAGGTAGGTGGTTGAGGGAAGGCAAGGAAAGGAAGATGAAAAGATAAGTTGGAGGAAGAAATAAATAATGTTGTGCGAATATTAAGGGAAGGTTTGAGGGTGGAATCGGGTGGCGTCGGAGCTCAATAGCGAATATCATACCCAAGCGGTAGCCGTTGACTGGTAGGAGAAGACGAGGCGGCAGATAAGTGCCAAAACGTACTCCTCGACTATAACAAGGTGTCTTAAATCATTTCATTACCGTTCACGGTTCACATTGGACTTAAAATTAAATATAATTTTTCATTGCATTATAATTCATTTTCAAGTCGCATTTTATAATAAGTCACATTTATTACATCGGTCAATAGGATTAGAATTGATTGATGCTAAATGAAAAAACAAGTATTTCAGCAAATCTATTTTCCATTTTTCACTCAGGTTTTAGGATCTTAAAAGCAACTGGGAGACAAATATTGATATATGCGAGTAATCTACGTCATTATAATATTTTGAAGATTCTCCCAGCTTACGTCCACTCTTGAATATCGCCCGTCACAGAATTGAAATTTTCATGTGGAAATAAAATTTAAATCCGTTAATTAAGGAAAAAAATTACTTCAATTCAAAGAACTAGGCTCCATGACAAATATTTACGCTGCATAATATTATGGTTCTCCCTGGAGAAAATGGAAGGAAAATTGTTTAGTGAGGTTCGAGGCAGACCTGAAAATGATAACTACTATTCATTCAGAGAGGAAATTAAATGTAAGGTTGGGAAGTGTAGGGGGGAGGATGGAAGGAGACCTCCCAAGAAGGAAAAAAAAAGTGACAGAGGAGTGGAGTGGGAGGTTCATTTTGAGATGAAGGTCGTTGGAATCTAAGAATGTTTCCGTAATATGCGTCTCTTGCTCCTTCCCTCAGTCCTAAGTAATATTCTCCTTCCCCATCTGCCGGTGAGAGACCGATAGGGGTTTAAAGATTCTGAAATGTTAATTCAAAGCAAACAGCTCCGAATGAAATGTGATTCCGAGAAAGGGAGCGGGAGCGGAATCCATATTCCCTCCAAGGAATCATTGGTTATGTGGGTGGCTCGTGAGCGAGCCTACAATACCTCCATCACTGCCATACAGAATCGAAGGCGGGCCTCTTCAATTTCCAAAATCCAATTAATGCTATGTAAAATGCGCCATTTTACGTCGTTGTCGAAAGTAGCAGTGAGCAGAATGTTTAACGTTTGTTTTGTCTGGCAGCGTTCGCGATTAATGCGAATGACAGATTATGCCGCCTTGTCTCCCAGCATACTCATTAGCCGTTCTTCAAATTGTCCTTCTTATCTCAGATCATTTCTTATAATTCTTCCCCTGAGCTTCATTAGCAGGTCTTCAAAGAGCAGTCCGAGGTTATGGTAAATTTATATTATCATCTCCTCTCATTTCAAGGAACAAAATCTACTGCATGCAAAAAGATATAATAAAACTTAATTATTTAAACAATGGAATTCTGGCATTCGCTGCTAAGGTAAGTAATTTTTAAGTGGTCTGATGCGTCTTTGTCTTTTATTTTGGCATATGTGTGAAACAATACCCGCGATGGAAACACATTGTAACTTATTTTGATACCCTTGCTTGTGTTATGCCTCTAAGAGAGAATATTCTGGAAAAATAACGTATTATTGACGATGCTAGATCATATCTATGCACACATATACATACTAGCAGCGTCAAATATTATATATAAATATATATTTACATTTGTACACAAATATATATATATATATATATATATATATATATATATATATATATATATATATATATACATATACATCTTGCACTCCTCAAACGCGGTTACCCAGAAAAGTTACTACAAAACAAAATCCACCGTTCTACCCGACCACACAATAACAAGCCCACATCTGACGCAGGACTTAACCTTTGCACCACCTATTTCCCCGGATCACACAGACTGAAAACCCTCCTTAAAGAATTGTTTCCAATTTTACATGACAATGACGCGACCTCATCCTTACTACTCCAATGCCCATTTATCGCATACAGACGACCCGCCAATCTCAAAAACCTTCTGAGATCCACCAACCCTTTGGCACCCCCTCGTGACAAATTTCCCAATATTTCCCCAACTTGCAACCACCCCCGATGTAAAACCTGTCATCTTATTATGCCTACTCCCCTCTCCCTACATCCCCTCATTGCCCCTTCACCTCGTTCCCACGCTAATTGCATCTCAAAAAATATTATTTATCTATTATCATGCAAACATTGCACTTCCTTTTACATAGGCGATTGCATTACCCCCTTATCCATCCGAATGAATAATCACCGGTACTCCTGCAATTCTGCCTCGCTCTCTTCTCTTCCTATCCCTTCACACGCCAATTCCCACAACCTTTCATTCGACCAGTGTTTTGCTCTCAGCATCCTAGAATCCCTACCTGATTCAGCCACCAATATAGAGGTGAGAACTCGTGAATCCGCCTACATATTAGCTTTCCGTTCTTTCAAAATTCCCACCCTTAACCGCCATCTTTAATTCCCTTAATTCTTTCAATTTAATGTGTGTGTGTGTATATATATATATATATATATATATATATATATATATATATATATATATATATATATATATATTTGGATGGCACAATAGAACAAATAAAATAGCAACACTTAAAAGGACCCTCACATTGTAGATTGTTTGAGCTTTCGGCCTTCCGTGAGGTCTTCTTCAAGTGAGACTTACTTGAGTCTTACTTCTCGTGTGAGTGCTTCTATTTCATCAAGAATCATAAGCACTCACAGGAGAAATATAACATTTGGACGGCACAATAGAACACTAATAAAATAGATAACACTTAAAAGGACACTCATATTGTAGATTTTTTGAGCTTTTTCGGCCTTTTCAGTGGCCTTCTTCAAGTGAAACCTCTTCAAGATCTTACTTGAAGAGGCCTCTGAGAAGGAGGAAAGCTCAAACAATCTACAATGTGAGTGTCCTTTTAAGTGCTATCTATTTATAAGTGTTCTATTGTTCTATCGTGCCGTCTAAATATGTATATATGTGTGTGTGTGTGTGTGTGTGTGTGTGTGTGTGTGTGTGTGTGTGTGTGTGTGTGTGTGTGCGCGTGCGTGCGTGCGTGCGTGCGTGCGTGCGTGTGTGCGTGCGTGTGTGCGTGTGTGTGTGTGTGTGTGTGTGAGTGTGTATAAAGTCAAAACCCTCCATGTAATCTTTCTCAATATGATGTTAATTAAATTGTTGAAAAATCAAAATGCCTGACTAGATATTCAATTACTGGTTGAATCCCTAACATTATTGGATAGCTACTTGGTCTCCATTGACAAGACTAGGATATTTTCAGATACATTGAAACATTGCGATTGGCCAGTTCCTGAGTGGCCCACTTGCAGGGCTTAGGGCGAGGAGTTGGGTTTTTATTGCACCCAAATCTCTCATAAATTTCACCCACGGGTTCCATTTCGAGCGTAATGGGTCTCATATTGACAGACCAGGAAAAAGAGGCCGATATATTTCGAATTTGATGGAGGAGGAATCGGGAACGGGGGGGGGAAGAGAGAGAGAGAAGAAAGAAGCTCGCTGGTCCTTGAATCATTCTTCTCGTGTTTGCAAACTACCCCGCGGTGGTGAATATTTCATGCACCTCCTTTGAAATTTCATTCCCGCAAAATTTTCATTACCCACCGTTCACTCCCTCATGGACTCAATTCCTCCGTTTTCCTCTCTCCTCCAGTTCTCTCTTTTGCCCCGCATGCTTATCCCCTAATTCTTTTCAGCTGTCGTATTCGCCCTCTCGTCATATAACCTCATGACTACGCTTCACGCATGCCATCTTCCTATTGCTTTTCTCACCCACGAAACAATCAATTTTTACTCATATCCTCCTATTCCTCCATACTTTATATTTCTTTCTCTCCCTTCATTCGTCCCATTGTTTCTCCTCTCAACCGTTCCGGTCATTGATTTCATCCTGTTCGAGTATTCTAAGATTGTCTAATTCTTTCCGGGATTAGATATGTGGATGGTAGGAATAGAGCGTTTTAGTTTACCGTCACGGTGAATGTATGTGTAACACGAATTTCCACGAATAGGAGCTGGTCGCAAAATCCGAGATGATGGTGATTATTACACCAGAGTATGTATATTAGTGGCATTCATTGGGTAAAAAGCATTTGCGTCCATTCATTTATGTAACATTTATCCATTTAAATTAAAACGTTGAGGTATAATATTTAGCTCATTCATCATTGGTTTATATTTGTTTGCCACAAATTTACGTTCGGCGGGTCACAATTACGTCCTGTTTCTTCTCTGTCCTGAGTCTTTTAGGTGATTCCGTTCCCATTGGTTCCAGTTTTTGTCTACCATGGCAAAAAAACCCTAAAAAAATATAATTCGATAACTGAAAAGTTTTTCAATAACCAGAAGTTAAAATGTTCAAGCTTCAAACAAATAATTAAACGCTGCCAATGTGCAGATGATGCAGTAGTGATGCCAATAGGCTACTTTCCGCACACCTTAAGTCTCAGGTACGAATATAAATCACTCGCATTAACTTCCATAAGTAATGTATTTAAAGAAGAAAGATTAGAATCTCCACAGAATATTTCATAACTTTCTTAAATTCAGCGATCTTTCAAAAGTGCCCCCCATAGCAAGCTGTACTATTGTTGTAGAATAGATACGGAATAATCTTCCAATTTGGATCTTATTTTTTACTGATTTCTCTATTGATTTATATGTAAATCAACGCCGACTGTTTCTATGACATTCCTTTTCATGCGTTTATATTCAACTAATTCACTATTACTAGAATAGTATAGGTATAATAGAGTAGAAGTAGTAGTTTAGACTAAAAGTATTATGCAAGTAATTGTATTTTTCTATTTAAGCATTAGTGGTTGCAGAACGAGTAAAACGAGGTCAGTCAAGGATTGTGGACGCCATTAGGCAGTTAGTGTACAGAGCTCCATATTAATACAATAGTTAATTTCATATAATAATAGCCAAATTGTAATAGCCATAATTTAATAGTCATAATTCAATAACAATAAATGATCAGTATGGTATAATTCAGTCAGACCCTTCAATTACACGGGCAACTACCACTCTTTGCAGTTTTCGTGAACGCTGTTTTCACAGCTTCCTCTTTCTTTTATACACCAAAATCTCATCAATGTCCTTAATATTCTGTTACCTGTTAAGCTTGATCACTGGTCATAAGTAAGAAAAGTCACTCCTTGGAATCTATTTAAGTCCTGCCTCACTCAACTTCCTCCTTAATTTCCCTCCCCCTCCCGGACACGATCTCTTTCCAGCCATACATCACCCTTCTAAGAATACGCCGTAAGCGGTTTTGCCATTGTATCATCGAGAATTGTTAACTCTCTAGATTGTGAATGAAATGGACGTGAAAAAAAATCAGCGTGCAAAAAATATGAACATCCCTGAACACTAAGGCTTTGGCTTAGGCGCCACTTAGAGTAAATGCCGAAATGACTGGAGAAGAGTACACACGACAGACCTGCATCGCTGAGCATCTACAGCCGTTTTCCTGTTTAATGGTTTGTGACGAAATAACCTCGTCGGCCCTTTTATATTCTACGCTATGAATTCTCGGGAAAATGAATCGAGTTAGTGCGGTTCTGCCTACAAGCCAGGAAATGCTGAAAATCACGCTAAGGTTTCTCAAAAGTAAGTTTTATCCAACAGAATTTCTGATAACTTCGCTTTCCAAAAGTTATTTTCCCGTAATTTTCCCGGTGCGATGCTCAACATCTCTTGTGAATGGGTCTTGTGAATAAAAATCGTAAACAGTTTATAAAAATAGAAAAAGCTGTTTTTAATAATATTTACTATAGTATGATAACTTTTTATTTTTAAGGGAAAATTACAAATTTCGCCTTCCAACATTACCTTGCCTGCTTATCAGTGAGTGCCTAAAGAGGGAGATTTTTGGAATTTCTCTTCGTGAATGGGATACTTGCCCCTTGAGCCAAATATGTTGAAGCTTTGTTTAATAGTCTCTCAGTCCAGTGTTTTCAAGCGAAATACTGAACGTTTGGATGAAAGAAAGAGGGGTATTTTTATGATTAAGTAATAACCTACCTGTCATAGGACTTAAGTTTGTCATACATGAAAAAACTAATTTGGGAATTACGAGCATTCATGAATCAAACTTATTTCCCCGCTGGATTCATGAAGTATGTCCCAACCACCTTAATGCTATTTTGAGCATCCTTCCGTCACAGCTTTAATTAATATAGAAATCCCAAAGGACTTAAATTGTAATTAGTGTATTCAGAGCTGGTTATCCAAGTAGTAGAAATGCTTCTCTTACGTTAAACGTGGCATTTAAAAGCTTTGTTTTATCGGAATATTCCCCATGATTCTTGTCGCAAGGATTATCTCACCATATCTTTGCGCAGACAACAATTTCTTAATTTCAAATGCCAGCTATGCTATTGAACTCTACTGTATATTGAATTCTGGATCAGTAAAATTTAATGAATTCGATGAATATTTAAATATAAATTTTGTACTTTTTTCTGCCATAATTTCTAAAAATACATCTGGGTGGGAGAAGAAAGTTGTTTTGTTTGAAAATTCAAAGGAATTGAGGAAGATGCCGCGACAGTAACATTTTACGGAGTCAATCCCTAATGCACATTATTTTACTCAAGAGGTTCTTCAATTCAATCGCAGCAATCTTCTTAGGGCACTTCTTTAGGTTGACAAAGTTTCACGCGCAAAAACAGAACTCACTTAAATGATAGGGGTATGACCTGATTTTTTCCTACGTTCAAGTAATCTTTCCTATTTGCATCTTAATTAAATGGTTTAGATTCTTCGTTCCATATGCATACTGAGGTCACTATAGAAACCTCCTCTTTTACATGGCCCAATTAATCCCAGTAAATTTTTTTCCGTCATAGGAGGCCATTTAATATTTTCATATTTTTTTATAGTGAAATTTTTAATCGTGTTAGTTAAAAACTCTGGGGTAAAACCGTATAGAAGAGCAAGTTTCACCAATTTTAAACCTCGCCGTGTACCATGCATCCCTTGATGGGATAGAGAGGCTCGTTCTGATGATCTCTTTGAGGATAGCTTGCGAGAAAAATAATGGCTGCTGCTGAAAGGGTCGCCCGCACCTTGTTGGAAAGTGCCTAATTAGAAGGATAGGAGCCTGACAAATTGTAGGAAACGTAGTTTCACTCCATTTTATTGAAGCAATAAGGAGGGCAAATGGAAGACATTCTAATTTTTCAAACATTTCATCGCTCCGCTAAATTATTAATTTTACAACTTTGAAATAAACATGAATTTAAATCTCTCTACATTAAATAAGTCATGCTTGAACAATATCTACATATATGAAGATTAGTTCACCCTTATTTTCCGCTCTGAAATTTCACGTTTTCATGCTTCTTGATTGTAAATGCTGTATTTGTTTGTCATTTTGCTTTTACTTGAAAGATTACTTGGTCTTGTTACGTGGGATTTGAATGTACATATGGCCTTATAAAGAGCTTTGACTGGTCATAAATACTATGGATCAAGACTCTCTCAATAATAACCAAAACAGTACTGCATTTTAAGTAAAAAAACCTAGAGGGCACTCCTAAAATTGTGCATATAATCTTATTAAGGAAATGTTCTGGAATTCTCCATGAAGAAAACAAATTTTAAAGGTAGGGGATTAAGATACGCTATTGGAAAAAAGAAAGCTGAAAATGAGTAGAAGTATATTTTTTAGGAAGAATTAATTACCCGTTAGAGGGTAAGGTTTTGCGGAAGAAAAAAATGTTGTAGTAGCTATGTTCGGTTCAGAACTGTTTACATGCTTAGGTACACATGGGATAAGCTGGAATATAGCATTAAAATGTTGTTGTGTTAGAGAAGATATCGGAATGGTGACAAACAATCGGCGCCGCTTGCTTGAGTAGGGTGCATATCTGGTTCAAAATGAGTCAAATTCAACAAATAATTCTAAACGCCAGAAGTACGCAGGAGAGATTGTCGACTTATTTGGAACTGAAAGAGTGAATTAGGCCGCACGAGTAAGCCTATCCTATACAAAAACGTGAGGGTAAAGAATCAGGGAAATGAATTTTTGTCCTCTGTCGTTTCTTATCATTTATGCATCCAGTGCTAAGTCGGACGGCGTGTGGCATTCACACATCAGGGCAGGGAAGCCAGTTCCTTTTCCTGTGCCGACTATGGTTTCCCAGGAAGATCTGGTAGCTGAAAAATGACAAAGCTTTTGTTATAGCTGATATTTCATTAGTTTAACGCTCTACCCCTGGACTATCGCGATCCATGAGCAAAGTACCTTGAAGTAGGAATGATATACATTTAAGGTGGATAAAGCTATTTGAATCAACACATTGTGAATGTAAAGTGCCCACTGTGGCAATACTCGTACATTGCAGTCATTGTTGGACTCGAGGCATAATCAATGTGAGTCTAGAGAGATTACGAGGTGGTACAATAAAAAGAAAGATTACACTATCTGGAGAAAGGAGAGATTAAGTTAATCCACCAGTCATAAATTTCTGCATCCGGAATCGTTTACCTAGGTGGATACATTTTAGTAATGTTGAGAAATCAGTAAGGCCATGCAAAAGGTTTTCAAAGTAAGAATCTACGAGGTAAATAGCTGCCATAGAAGGGAATGTAATTGAAATCGTTTTAACATATTAGCGATGGTTTCCATGTAAAGGGTAGCGTTTTAAGATTGGAACAATTGCGTACTTGAGGAATAAAGACAAACGTACATTAGATATATGTATTTTAATGTTGATTGAAAAAGATAGTGCAATATAAATTTTAAGGGAAGAGGGGTATTAACAAAGATATTCTAAGACCGCAGCCAAATTGGATGGAGGATATATTGAGAGGGGATGCGACACTAAAGGCAGTGATAATAGAGAAATTGTTCAGAAAAAGGAGAGTAGTACGAATACATTTAGGATAGCAATTAGGATCGTAGAAAATACAATACTTGGATCATGTGTTTGAAAACTTCGCAAAAACTGTGTAACTCATTGCACTAATAGATCATATTGGCAGAATCTATCGTTTTTGTTTGTGAAATAAGACATAACGTTAATAATAATTCATATGTATTATCATAACCTTTGAAGGGATATGGAAAAAAATTACAGCGATACATTCTCCTCTGCGTATAAATTTCGATTCCTTTAATTGACATTGCGATATGACCTGCCTTAAGCAATATTCGGAGAGACAGAAACGGAATATATATATATATTACCACGCAACAATTTCAAAGTAAACCGGACGTCGAGGGATCCGGGTTCGAATCAGGGCAAGGTGAATGATTGTTACCCCCTAAAATTGTTACATTGTAATGCGAATGTTGATGATGACTCCATTAAAGTTAATGTCGTGGCATCTCCGGCAGTTTTTTTTTAAATTTTGGATATATATAAATTAACTTTATGTATTAGCAAGGATATTTTCACAATTAAATAATTACGATTTGGATATCAGCTAACATATTGAGTCATATTGTTGAATTGACTTCCTGATAGAAATTGTGATCATTAAAAATTGACACATCAGGACACTTATTGTATAATAGTGCGAGTGTATTGTATCTCGTATTGTTGCCAGTCAGCTCCATAGTGTAGCATATCCGTGATTCGCCAGTCACGCCATGCATATGTCTGACCTGTGTCTCAAGTCGTATTTGTTTATGCCATTAAACGTACCGGGTGGGTTTCAAAAGAAATGCTATTAAATTTTCCAAGAAGTTCCTGAAGGTTGGAGTGAAATCAAACCACTTGGAGTAGATGAAGGGGATGCTAAGCTTTGCCACGAAACCGGTCTCAGTTCCCTCTATGCTGTAGAAGCAGCAGGAAGTTAGTTATTGTAAACCTCTGCGCGCCGACCGTGTCACGAAAGACCAACCGAGCGGAAATTTCTAGTGAACTTTTGCAACCTACTGAAAATGAACCTGATTATTTGGACAACTTCATTACTAGTGATGAAACCTAGGAGTTTGAACACGACCCAGAAACAAAACGCCAAAGCTCTGAGTGGCACACCAGATTTGACTCATTATCTTTATCGAAAGTAAAGGAGTGGTCCATAAGGAGTTTGTTCCTCAAGGACAGACATTTAAGGATGCCTACTACGTGAATATGCTGGAAAGACTCCGGAAAAGAGTCAACAGGACATAGACATATCCGCTACCTAGCAACTCCAACACGACAACACGCTACGATTCCGCGAGTTCCTGTCCAAATACCAGGTGTCAGCGCTACTCAATCCTCCCTATAGTCTTAGTGTCACCCCAGCAGGCTTCTTCTTGTTCACTCGGATTAAGGCAGCCCTGAGAGGAACTCATTTTTCGCCTATAGAAGAGATCCAATTAACCGTGACGAAGACGCGAGAGGTCCCCGAAGACGCCTTCCAGGGTGCGCACGGGTCATGATAGAGTCGCTGGAAAAAATTTGTAGATACCCGAGGTCAGTACTTTGAAGAATGTTAAGTGCAAATCTGTTCAAACAATTACTTTTTAAAAAATTACTTTTGGAACGCACCCTATATATGGGTTTGGAAGTAACAAATTAATATTGAAATAAAATTAAACGTTAAATGAAAGGGAATCTGAATTTGATAATGGAAGTAGAGCATATTGTGATTTAGAGAGACGAGATACGACTTTCCTCAGATATTGCTCAGAATCTCCTCTTACGTAGGAGCCTGATCCTCGGGGCTTCTATATTCATCTGATGCTCGGAGATAATGCCGAGGAAAATTCACGCGGGGGTGAACGTTATAAAAAGTAAAAGCTAGTTTTACGGACCCCTTTCCCAAATACAGGGTTTTTTTTTAAATTGCGCCTTCACAAAAATTCCATAAAATATAACGGGATTTATGCCAATAATTCTTTTTATTCCCTCCAGCGTCTACCGATGGGACATATAATAGCCCCCTAGCTAATGCAGAAATGGACTTAAATATTTGCTGAAGAAATTGTGCAGAGATTTCAAGTTAACATGATCCCATACTTAGACAATTGGATGCTCTATCCGACTCCAGACGATGCATCGGTCGATCATATTTTAGAATTCTTGCAGTTCGAAATTAGTACGAAAATGAACTTCCCTAAAAGCAGTCTCATTCTGAATGCATAGTTAACCTATCTAAGGGT
This sequence comes from Hetaerina americana, assembly GCF_022747635.1. Taxonomy (NCBI): domain Eukaryota; kingdom Metazoa; phylum Arthropoda; class Insecta; order Odonata; family Calopterygidae; genus Hetaerina; species Hetaerina americana. Next base: position 56,500,941 of record NW_027286874.1, on the reverse strand, counting down.
TTTAATTAATGCAGAGGATAACACAATTCATTTATTGCCTGAAACTAAGCATAAAATGCGTTCTTTTGCCAAATATGTTCATAGATGTTCTTGCAAAAATTTGTAACGAATAGCGGGGTAACTTTCATGCTTGTTTTCTCCCACCAGATTTTTCATCTCGGATATCTTTCGAAAAGATACAAACCGGCTTAATTATATTACCACTAGAATTTCCTTGGAGGAAAAATATTAGTCAAGGGAAGTTACGAAAGAATTACGTATGCAACACATATCACGCTTGCCTTTATCATTCAATCACGTAATATTCTAAAATATTTTTATATTTACCATCAATATGAAATCTACCTTAAGGAATGTAATGCAGCTCTAGTCCCTTGGTACTATGTTTTAAAAAATGTCTCCGTGACTTCTGATTCCAAATTACCCATTTTTACTGACAATTTTTTGGTAAGGAATTCCCTCCGCATAGGTATGGGTATAAGAAAAATTTACATGCACAATTTAATAAATGTACAGGTTTGCAAACATCTTAGAGCTACGTCCCCTCCGAGGTCAACCCGGCCGACCGGCCCTCGGGGGCCCTACAATTTCGATTACCCCGGGGCTCTCTTGGTTGCCCAAGTAATTTGATGGAGGTCTATATGGAAGCCGGGTTGGTCAGTTCGGATGCTCAGTTGCTGGCTTAGCTCAAAATAAAAATAACTTTTCAATTAACATGCTATCATGTAGTCATGTAGGTAAGTAAAAAGAGCTGTATTATTTATTTTCATCGTTATACTACAGCAAAATACTAGAATATGAAAACCGTTCTATAGCCTAGAGAAATAGGTCCCTTGTCATTTTAATAATACCCACATTCAATATAGCCATTGAAGATGCAATAAAAATCGTCCGATGATGATGATGATGATGAAGATATTTAATAAATATTAGAAGCATGCGTCTGTTTCATTTGAGCTCCGCAAACAGCTCTTCACTAGGTAATTATTAATTTCCAATTAAAAGTCATTAAATTAGGGCATTCAGAATATTGACACGAGAATAAGCTCACAGGGAATCGTGGTTCAATGTAATAATAATCGACGACTGAATGCAAATTTGCCAAAAGTTTCAGTTCACAATCATTGAAACTATTGGAATTAGTAGTCTGACGCAACTCAGGTGATTATTCTCAAGTCATGCAAGAATTTTGATCGTTTACGTGCTGTTTCGAGCAACACAATTTAATTATTTGCGATTCAATATTGATGAGTAGTTAAAGTTTGAGCGAATCGGTTATTGATTCGATGAGTCTAAGTATTCTACAATAGTTTACACAATGCAAGAGAAACAAAACACGGGATGTGCACTTGGATGGAAAACATACAGTTTCGGATACGAATTTTACCATAGTCCAGATAGTATTGCATAAATCATCACAATCGTTGTGTGTATTTTTCCGGTTTTATGAAATGATACACATGATATTTAAAGAATATAGTTGGTATTTAATTTACAATATTCAATGAAGTTACCTATTGTACAGAAAAACACAGAGAATTTGAAAAAGTAATCAATCAATTAATTTAGTGGCTCAAGTAAATTCTGATCATTCTTCACAGAGTCTGAACTGTTCCTTGAACTGACTGTCATTAAAGGGTAACTGCAATCTCGCCAGCCAGATAAACATGTTAGTAATGAAATGCCTCGTGATGTTTTCCTGTATGTTTCCCTCATGAAACTTCCTTCACATGTGAGTAGAATAAAACTACAAGACATACATTTTGTTACGTCAAAATATGATATCACTGACCTTTTATTTTAAAATGTTGTAAAATTGCAGTAAATTATGATAAAAAGAGGCCCTTATTTGCAACCCGAGGATATTTCTTTAATTGAGATTATAATTTTTTAGGTCTTCTGTCATGGTAAGCTGTAATTGAATATGCACCAATAAAAATAATAGAAATAGGAAGTTTTGTAAAAATTGGTCAAGCTTACGTATTTTCCTCAATATTTGATCGAATTTGATTTGAACTATATAAAAAAATATATTTGATACCATCGTCGTCCAAAGGAAATTTTATGATTCTCCACGCCATATTAATTTAACTCCATTTTTGAAATCCTATTCATATTGGTTCGTAATCACATGGAGTTATGACGCAAAAATCGAATATCCCAGTCCATTTTTTGCTTTGAGCAGCTGTTTCCCCGTCAGGTCAAGCGGTGAAATACACTTGGCGACCGATTTTGATGCGCCTAAGGTAAACTCTTTTATCATTATGGTGGAGCATTCATTAGAAAGAGAGAATAAATGCATCCCCATGGTTTGTGGAGCGACCGTGAAGTATGGAAAGCGCACTACCCTACCAATTAGTTTTATGTAAAAATTAAAAATTCTTGGAAGAAAAATATCCTCAACAAACTATTATTTGCCATCTAACGTGACTGTATGTGAGATAATACTCATAGTTTTCTTCAATTATGCACACTAAAAATCCCTGATAGCAAAACATTTAGACTCCGTTTTCTTTCATGGTGAATATTTATTTCTGTTTTCAAGCAAATTTTGCCTTCGCATTTGTGAAACCTTTGTTGAAGAGAAAATAAACTGGTGTAGGTAACTTCAAAAAGAACAATTAACTGATTCACAAGTAACGAGCAGAAAATTTTATGAATCGAAACTGCGAAACGAGATCACCCTCTACGAGTGCAAAAGAATATTAAGCATACATATAGGTTTCCAGATATTTCTTTTCAAGTATTTTAGACTTAATTAAAATAAATCAAAATTCATTTCGTTGACGAATTATCTTATTTTTACAATAACTGTTCGTAATAAAGACGAGGGCATGCCCTGCGTAGTAAATAATATAAAGGCGAGCAAGCGAAAGAGGGAATTCTGGAAATATGGACGTAATTAGAGAAAACGTTATACGTACGACTTTGTCGTTTTTGGAGCTATAAAATGGATTTCCATAATGTTTCGTAGCGCTATCTTGAGTCAAACATTCGTGGAGGAATGCTAATACTCTCAGATCATTCCTTCCTGTGCCATTATACGAAGGCATACTCTGCCGCCGAATGGCCCTCAGGGTCATTATATCTTTGGTTGCTTCATGAATCCAAAAGGGCATTTATTACAGGGCTCAACATTAACTACAAGTAAGTTTAAAATAGTGTAGACAGGTAGGATAGACCTCTCATTAAAATCCTTTAAATTTCAAAGGTTTTGGATGAAGGATCGCAATGGATTTAGGCAGGTAGTAAGGTAAGACTTGTCCATGATTTTTAGCATATACACGAGTCTTTGAATGAGCTTGTGAACTGAAGTAAACAGAGAGTTTATTTAGCAAGATAGGAGCAAGGCAGTTCTTAATTTAAAAAGGATATAGAACTTATTGAACATCGCTAGGAACAGTGTATAGAGCTGAAATGAGATTATGTTGAAAAAGAAATACATTTTTTTCCAAAATTATTGTGTTTTCTTAGTTTGGTCGGGGACTTCTGGGATTACCTCGTTTATGCCCTCCTGCTACCTTACTGTTCTTCTTGACTTTTATTTTAGTTAATTTTTCATTGTTCTTTGCTCCTCTTACCGTTTCTTTTTTTATGTATATTATATGTATTGCCTTTCAGCCAATATAAAAGCTGTCGTGCCAATTTTGGTTGTTTTTTTTATATAAATAAAATACTACTACAGTGAAGATAAAATAATTTTTTATAGGGTGCGTTCCAAAAGTAATGCAATTATTTTTGAAAAAGTAATTTATTGAACAGATTTGCACAAACACTAAAACATTTTAGTACTGTCCTTGGGCCTCTACACAATTTTTCCAGCGACTCTGCCAAGACCGGTACGCGTCCTGGAAGGCGTCTTCGGGGACCTCTTGCGTCTTCGTCACGGTTAATTGGATCTCTTCTATGGGCGAATAACGAGTTCCTCTCAGGGCTGCCTTCATCCGAGGGAACAAAAAGAAGTCTGCTGGAGTGACGTCAAGACTAGGATAAGTTGGGTGGGGCAGCGTCGGCACCTGATGTTTGGCCAGGAACCCGCGGCCTTGTAGCGCGTTGCGGCAAGCCGCGTTGTCGTGCTGGAGTTGCCATAATCCTGCCTTAATCCGAGGGAACAAAAAGAAGTCTAGTTTCAACATTCAAAGAAATTTTCAAGAAGTGAATATCTGGTAGTGCAGAATTTTATACATATCTCATTACCTGGAGTAGGAGTAGGAGGAAATATGGTGGAGGATACTTCAAGTGTAACATTTTTTCAAACGAGAATATACAATGAACAAGTAAATACAGCATGTGTATGATAGCTACTTAAAACGTAACTCTTTGTTAAAAAGGCTAATTTAACTAATTTTCCTCATCTGGATAATGCAAAAATGGCGCATATGTAATCCGCACAGGGTGACTTTCACATTTAAATAATTGATTACGCTGAAGGAAAAAATAGCTAAAGGTTATCATATTATCTTTAACTTTATTTAATCTAGCTTTACTATACTCTTACATGCCCCTCTTCATAATCTCTTTGACGATTACAGTGACCACTTACTATTCCATCCCATCCTTTTTGAATTTATGTATATAATACATGTAAGAATGACGTTCATCGTCATTCGTATGTAAGAGGTAATGTGGGATGAGTTCAAAGTTTTGAAAATCACTCTGAAGCAATGACTGTGCATACAAATTTCAAGATGCCATTTTAGCACTGTTATCATAATTTCTAAATTTCCTGGCTCAAATACACACATTAAAGGGAGAAGCTGTGTTAATTTGCAAGAAGATCAAGCTCGGAGTCTGAATATAAATTGTTCTAAATACGTTACAAAAACGTCAACTCCTAATCCTGATTCCTCAACGATATGGTAGAAAACATCAAACCCAAATGTTACGACGGGGTCATCCGGAAAGTAGTACCCGTTCGTGAAATAAAAAGACAAAAGTAAATATTAACAAACATAAAAAATTTTATTTGAAAGAGGATACTTTAAACTACTTCTCAACATAATCTCCAAGCAAATTAAGGCATTTGTCATAACGTGTGACAAGTTTCTGTATTCCTGCTGCATAGTCCTTCGCCGCCAGCTCATTGAGATACGCGAGGGACCCATCTTGCACAAATTTTTGCATAATGCAGATGGTGTTTAACAATTTCATGAACAATTGTTCGAGAAACATTGGGAAAATGCTCACAGATGTCATCAATTGTGACGCGCCGATCGTTCCTCACGAATTCGTCAACTGAGCTCACCAGTTGGTCTGTAATGACAGACGGTCTCTCCGAACGCTCATCGTCGTGTGTGTTCCCCCTCCCCATGTCGAAGTTGCGACACCACCGCCGAACAGACGACTCGTCCATTACATTGTCTCCATACACCTCCTTTAATTGGCGATGAATATCACATGGGCGAACGTTTCTTGCATTGAGGAATTTAATCACTGCCCTCACTTCACAACTGGCGGCGTTCTCAATTTTTTTAAACATTGTAAACAATCACAGAAACAACACAGGCAATGCTAGCGTCACGCAACTTGGCTCAGAGAAGGCAGACAAGCCACTGAAGCTATCTGACCTCGTCCAGCGGCTACTCGCGTCGTCAGCACTTCATGCGGCACGAACGGGCACGACTTTCCGGATGACCCTCGTATTTCTTTGAAATTCGTGACGCTTTTAATCGATTATAGAAAAAATTATTTTGTAATATTTTTGATTTTGCATCATTTTGTAGAAAATTAATAATTCTTAATCTTAATAAAGGTGATTTAATCTGAAACGACCCCATTATTCTTTCTTGTGGATTTAAGAGCTTCTGAAAATTTTGCGGCAAAGGAAATAGGAATGGCAGATTCTTTGAAGCTGGCTTCGTATTCATTATGACGAATAATTGTGTGGTGCTAGGTACGACGGGCAGATTGTTGTCTTTCATTAGGGTTAATATCCGTTTATGGTGAGTTCTTAATTACAGCGAAAGATTCTGAAGTAATGGATTCCGAATGGTTTTCCATGACATCAAGGCAATGAGGTAACTTAAATTTCTCCTAAAATGCAGAATGAACCCCATACAAAATTGAATAAACGTATTCATATTTTCCGAGGACCTCCAATCTCAATTCATTTCCATTCTTGGAACTGTGCTTTACTACGATTTCAACGTATCTATGTCCCTTTTCCCGACTTTCAGCTTAATCATCTCCTCGCACTCCATCTATACAAACATTCGTTGGTTACACTCAAGCGATTATATTCCTCGCCCGTGGCCCCATGCACAGAAGCCCCTCTCCAAACGAACCGTTCAAAATGTCCCCCTCCGCCATTAGAGAGGCTGCCGAGAGGGCGATCTTTTATCTTTTTAACCCTCAATGGAGGGGCACGATAGGCATAACGGAATCCTTTCCGAACTTAGTTCACCTCCATTCAAACTTAGTTGTTTATCTTCGCCATTGATCGGCTAAATGAGTGCGTCGCCTTCCTTCAAATTCGCATTTTTTAATCAACCCATCCCTTCTCTCAATCCATAATCACCGCTGCTTTCATAAACACTTGATTTCTTCCACAGTACGACTCTGATTTCTCTCGCTGACAGAAAACTCGCTTGACGTTGAGCGTCTAATTAATCTGATTTAACAATTTAAGTGATCATTTATCTCGAGTTCATTCAAGGGATGACGAAACGTTAGCGGAGCTCCTCCGTGATGAACGATTCGATTTCGTGTCTCATGTAGCTCATATATGCACTAAAAGGAAGTAATTTGTTTCCCTACGCTGACACATATATTGTTCTCATTCTAGAATTTCTTCGATGGATTTATTCCAATAATGCAAATTAAAATATATATTTTAAGGAAAATTTTAAGTGATTGATTCATGAAGGTTTAACCCAGCATTTATGTAATCCAAGGAATGAAACAATAACGTGAAAATGTTGATAGGATTAAAGTTTAATATTTAGTCCGGTATATATCACTGATCATCAATCCCAATATGACTTCATGCAGCTCGACTCAGCCTCCTCATTACTTTTCATGGGAAAATTTTATTTACTTCAATTTCGGCATCACTTGTCCCATATGACTCATCTCATAGGTCTTCATGTGTAGTTCTTCCCATTCGCCTTTAACCTCTGTCATCAGACCGTCTTGTTATTCAATTCCTGTTTTTTGAACTCCATCATTCTCATCTAACTGCACAGTTTCAATTTGACCGAAATTCTCTTTTCCGCTACTCTCTTTGCGCATGTCTGGCTACAGAAGTAAACCAAGCTTCAGGGTTATCTTTCATCGAAGTTCTACTTAATTTGTGTTGTTGGTCTCATGAAAATGTTATCCTGATATATTACGAGGTCTGCTCAAAAAGTATCAAGAATTTTGTGTTTTTTCCAAAAATTTTTATTTATTCATAAATACCTATTTTGTCCCCTTCAAAGTAATCCCCATTAGATATTATGCATTTGGGCCAACGTTTTTTCCAATCCTCGAAGCACTTCAAAAAATCATTTTTTGTGATCTTGTTCAGCTCGTCCTTCGATGCAGTCTTTATCTTGTCTATCGTAGCGTAGCGTCATCCTTTCATGGGCCTCTTTAGTTTCAGGAACAAGAAAAAGTCACTGGGCGTCCGATCTGGAGAATACGGTGGCTGCAGCATCTCATTAGTTTGTTTTTTTGGCCGAAAATTCGCGCACCATTAACGATGTGTGAGCAGGGGCGTTGTCATGGTGCAAAAGCCAATTTTTCTCCTTCCACAAATCCGGGCGTTTGTGACGGATTGTGTCGCGCAAATTGCGCATAACTTGCCGGTAATATTTCTTATTTACCGCTCTACCCTGAGGCAAGAACTCGTGATGCACCACGCCGCTTCGATCGAAGAAAACTGTAAGCAAAACTTTCACGTTCGACCAAACTTGGCGCACTTTTTTCGGTCTTGGTTCGTGCTGCAGCTTCCATTGGGGTGATTGGGTGTTTCCACATCATAACCATACACCCATGAGTCGTCACCAGTTATGACCCTATGGAGGAAATTTCGGTCGTCACGGACCGAGTCATTAGCAATGTTAATGCGATGCTGTTTTTGGTCGAAAATGAGCAATTTTGGTACAAATTTTGCGGCAACCCGTGTCATGCCCAAATCATTGGTAAAAAACGAATGGCACGAGCCAATGGAAATGTTTAGGTCCTCAGCAACTTCTCTAATGGTGATTTGACGATTGGCTAATACTACTTTCTTCACTTCATCAATGATTTCGTCTGCTGTTGACGTACTCGGGCGTCAAGCTCGCTCGTCGTCGTTCACAACTTCTCGGTCCTCTGAGAATATTTCGTACCACCGATAAACGTTGCTTGGTTCCAAGGTAGCTTCTTTATATAACACACTCAACATTCGGAAAGCGTCCGTCCCCTTACTTTCGTTTTTAGCACAAAATTTGATACAGATTCTTTGATCCATTTTTTGGAACAGGCAAAAATCGAAGACAAGCTAAAACACGTCCAAGCAAAACAGCTGTCACAGATAAACTGAACATTAAAAATGGCCGAACTTTTGGCATAAGTGAAAAACATAAGTACCACCATAATGTCACAAAAAAATCGAACATCAAATATACGTAACCCGAGAAAATTCAAAATTCGATATACTTTTTGAACGGACCTCGTATTTGCCTAATCCTGATTAATTATACTATTATTCCAGTGAAAATTAATTGAAGTTGTATTTAAAACTCCGTAATTCGAACTTCCAGGCTGTGAATCCTCAGTTATTTTTAACTGGGTTGCATTTCGCGTTGCCCCTAGTCAACTATTATTGATTTTTCATCATTTATCTTCTGGTTGTTTCCAAACGGTGCGAGGCGGGATTGAAATGACGTATATGCCTACTCAATAAAAAGGAATTTTTCATTTCTCTATACTCGATATAGTTGTAGAAATGGTAACTAATAAATGAAGCAGTTACAAATGTACCGTTTGTCGTTAATCATGCATTATTAACTTAGTTCGCGTGACCAACCCGCGACCGCATGATAGCCGTTCAATTTGGCGGTAAATTCTTTCAAACAGACCCTAACGATTCCTATAAAGATCATTAACGCTCATCTGCCAGGCATATACCATTATATATTCCCCATACGAAAACTTTCGAAATGGATTTTCCTGATAGAGAAACTCTTCTATTATCAAATGCTTCAATATCGAAGACCCAAATCAAGGCATTCGGTAAGTTGAGCTGTTGGAACGCCCTAGTTTCGAAAACCGTTCACGGAAAAGTCAGACTGCATTTAGATATTTGGGGGCATGATTGCCCCCATTAAGTGACTACCCAGTAATAGCATGCACGTTGCAGGCTGCTGCAAAAATATGGGCTAGGGACTGTCGCACGTGGTTTACCCTTAAAAAATCTGACACTTAACCTACCCTAAATTATTTTATGCAAACTTAAATTTGGCATAATTATTTTAGAGACTAGTGAATATCGTCCGTATTTGAAATCGTTACCAGAATTCTGAATGTGCAGCGTGACTATTTTGGTTTCAAATGCCACCTTTTTTATTTGGGAGTTGCTCAAATTCGACGAAAGTAAATAGTAATAATATGCAGGGTTAAATCTGAACGACCCGTACTCCATTCCTTAAAATTGGGGACACATTCCGATGTCTATTGCGCTCGTTTTCTTGGACTACGTGCTCGTAAGTGATCCGAAAAGATTCGAATGTTTTTATTGTCATGGGAAATTTTCTCAAAGATTGTTTTGATATTGAACAAATAATTCTTTTATATTTCTGTTTTTTCTATTATTTTTATGTCTATGAAGCCCAAGTAGGAAGCATTGCATCTGTTTATCTTTCTTGTTTGACAATCCATTGTACTCATAAGCAGGAGGGCCCCTCTCACCACATTTACTTACATCCTTCCATAAGCTAATATAATATTGAGAGACGTATTATTCCTAAGATACTGAGGGTTTTATCAAGTGCTGCACGTTATGGATTGATTGAACCGTGTACCTAGATCCCCAAGAGAAAACCGATTTGTTTCCTTGAAAAATGTCCATTTATTAATTTTCTTTAGTGCAATTTAATTACAAATCAGTACAAGGGAGCATCGTAAACCTTTCATCACTACTACAAATATAATTAAGATAGAAATTTAACCTTTATTTTTCATTCTTAAGAATTTAGTCACCATCCAGAGTAATCTATCAGGGCTTTTTGTCCTTTTGTTTAGTTGTAATTGTATAACTCCGAAGATTGGGTCGAAAATCATTATCACACCACTTAAATTACGTCATTTGCGTTGCCAAATCTCATACCCCGCAATGGGTTTTTGAGTTCTGGGAATAAAAAAACGTCACTTGAGCGAGATCGGGAGAATAGGGCGGATGTGAAAAAATTTCAAAGCCACATCGCTTTGATTCCTCAACCACACCTCAAGATGAGTGAGGGGGCATTGCCATTGCATTTCAAGAAGACGGATGCCTTTGGTAAGCATACCGTGCCGTTTCTTTGTCCAGTAGAATAGAAACCAGTGATGGTCTAACCCTTCTTCAGTTAGTCTCTTGAAATGACTCCTTGACAGTCGCAAAATCAGCATGAACTTTCCTGCAGGGATCTGCACCTTAGCCTTCTTGGGCGGAAGAGAGTTGCAGTGTTTTCAATCCTGGCTCATCTCTTTCGTCACAGGATCAACTTGATTAATCCAATATGCATCCATTGTTTCCAGGCGACCACAAAATCCTCATCGTCTTACTCTAAAAGACTCAAATTCTTCCTCGACATGTCGCGCCGTGGTTGCCTCTGAAAACGAGTCAGTGGTCGTGGAACCCAACGTGATCACACCTTTGACGTGAGCAGTTCTTCGTGAATAATTTTCCGCACATGACTGAGCTTAGATCAGTCTCATTATTAATCGTTTTGATGGTTTCTGTTCGGGTAAAGTCCTCTACTTTTCTTCTTCACTGTGTCAGCATCGTCCGGGATAGATGGTCTTTCACTTTTTGGTTTGTTTGTGAGGGACATGTGGTCGGTTTTAAAATTCCTTTTCCATCTCACAACTGTGTCATATAACGGGCCATTATTTTCATGAAAGGCTATCATTCATTTCATTGTGGATTTTCCGGACACTGTAACCTATCAAATGAAGAAACTTAATCCCACTGTAAGCCTTATCTTCTCCATACTACAATTTACTTCAATCTACGGCTTCCTGAAACCAAGCAAATCAAAATTAATGATTTTAATTTACAAATTAATGCACAGAAAGATCAATTTGTGCAAAATAAATTTTATCCTGATATCTAGGCTAATACTTAGTAAGTATTACTTAAAAATTATATCCCCGTGTACTTGATCTAAAAATTATATGAATATTATATGAATTTTTATTGTAATTATGAATTACTGGTGCTTTTACTTTTTCCTTTTGTCAGAACAAAATCACAGAAAAGATCTAATACAACCAACTCTTCATGTAAGTATTCTAGAAGTTTATATGAAACATGCATCAAGCATTTGAATTTACACTTGCGTAACTAAGTTGATCTTGCGTGAGTCGGAGGGCATTTATAACCGTAGATGAAGTAGAGACCAATAGACGAGACCTTAAATTTCGGCAATAAAGACACCAAATTTCACGAGATTTTCCTTACCGCTGATGAGATGGAATTCACATAATTTAAAACCTGAATTTCCTTCTCAAAATTGAAACTTTCGATAAATAAATTGTTTTCAAAATCAACTGAATTTTTAGTGTTCAGTTTAGAGGGTTTTTAAAACAATATGATCCCAAATACATAATCACCTCGTTATATTGCTGACGAGTGAGTAAGAATGGTTAAAGGTCATGAAGTATGCATTTTCAGTGCCCCCATTTGAAAATATTAGCTCATCAGGAAAATAAAATCCACCCGTATTTTTTATTGCAATCCGTAGACAACCTTTCGTTTTATAACTAATCCAAATAATGAAATAACTTTGTTTTTTCTCGCTATGAGTGAAAATTTTGCCATATTAGAAATCTAGCCATTTGCGTAAATATACCTTGCCCTGTATAAAGTTTCTGTCGAAGTCAACATGGACAGTTCGAGTCAAATTATACCCCTTAAAAAGTTTTGCGGCATCGTCCAAAACGAACTTTACCAAACTGTAAACCTTTCGACTGACTGAAGACCCTGAATCATCAAGATTCCCTCATTTTGAGCCATCGTTAATCTAATGATAACTTTAGTTCGACAATTTTCTTGTCAATTTTTTTATGGTTTCAGACACATTGAAGAAGGGGAAGTACGAGTGCATTTATCACTCGAGCCTCTGGTCTCAGAGGATTGAGATTCGAAATTGTTACCAGAGGGAATCTTTAATGATACATTAAGCCTCTTTATCAAATAAAGAGCAAATCATTTCTCCTTTCAATTTTTCACCTCATTATTTTCAATTTTTCATTACCGTTCCCATCTAGTTGCCTCACCCACCTTTTTTATTCATGGACAAATTCACTTCCTTCCCAGTCATTTATTCACGCCGTTTCATTTCCCTTTGGTGAAAAATGTTCATGTTCTTCTATTTTTAACAAATATACTGTGAGAGTTTTCATGTATTCTCTCAAATAACTTGTAAGTGTTCTCCTAAATTTCTCTCGGGATATTAATTTCCGAAAACGATTCACACTATTCTGTAAGCACTTCCACCTCAGTAAATCTCGTCCATTTTTTTGCGAGCCTGCCTGTCTTCTTGCGCTTATTTGGACCATTCATAATTGTAATCCAATCATATGTTTAATAATTAATTTCAAATACAAGCATTTTATCGCAGAATTGTTTGACTAGAAGAATAGACACAGCGGAAAGTTTGAAGAGAATACATAACATAACCCCTGACCTTTTTCTCTTTATTCCCTATAGCCTTTATTCCCTACACCTTTTATTCCCTACAACTGTTCCCAACAGCATATCCCTAACACAAAAAACAACTCAGCGAATTACGTTATTCGATTGTTTTATTCACTAATACATGCATGTGAATAAGGCAACTCTATATTGGTTTTGCCTCTGAGTTTTATTTCTTAAAAGTTATGAAACGGATAATGACATTTCAAAATGACGAAAGCTTGGATTTCTTGATATAGTCTCTAGTTCACGCACCTTATTATCTTCTCATCTTTATATACTTTGTACTATTACGCAGCCTTGTTATATTCATAATTTGAGCATTTTTCGCTCTACACATCCACCCTGCAACCAGTCCAACAATGGTAATAAGGCGAAGCTGATCTGTTCAAAATGGAGGTCATGCGCGCGAGGGTGGAGTGCTCTGACGGCCAATCCGGGGGAAATTCCACGAGCCTGATCTGCAATATTTACGGGGAGTCATCTGTCTCTCAAACGGAAGGACATTCTCAGTGGTTATTTGATCATCTATGGATTCAAAATCCGCAAAAGCAGTTACCATCGAATAGGCGAGGGCTCATAGAAGGACTAATATGTTCAGAAATTTCTGTTAACTTCAAAGATTGTTCAAACTTCTTCCGGATATTTTTCTCATTGCTATCTATGGCCGCGTGAGGCTCTAAGGTATAATAAGACTTCAACCTCTTGATAAAAAATAAAAACACATCTCCTAGAAACGGAGTTAAGGGACATTTTCAAAATTTTCCGAGTATAACAGTTCTAAAAACAGTTTGAAATTTTTGAGAGCTGACGTAATACGAGATATAGTGACAAACTCCCCTCTTACATATCTGGCTCACCGAATTGCAACGCCAGAAGTAGTCGTGTTTTTGTGTACCAGTTAAAGACATTGTTTTTTTAAGAAATATCCATTTAAACTTTTGAAGTATGGAAACACTTATGCTACACGTCATGGAGACTGAATGTGAAAACGATCCAATGAGAACCATTTGTATTCAAACATGAACGAAATTTTTAAAATATTGAAATTTCAACGCTTTTATTCGACGATTTTGCAGGTCTCACAGTGTGCAATATTCACTTTTTCCAAAATATTCGTGATGAAACTTATTCATGCAATTTCGATTTGTAATAAAGGAAAAAATCTTTCTTTTATTTTCAGCCGTATAAAATAATAGGAAAGGATAGACATTTTGACTTTGATTGAACTATGCCTTTAGTGTGCCTTTCACCCAGAATATTTGGACACACTTCGTCTGATTCCTCTGTCAAGGTCTCTGCGTCTTGGAGGCGCAAACCGGTAGCTAAGCAACCGCCGGCATAGGTTTCATTAGAGCACGGAAACCGCTTGCCCCAAGACTGATAATGCCTTCTTCAAGGTGTTTTTCCTTAGAAGATCACTATACCACGTCAATTGAATTTATTAATGATAAACTACAATGCAGGACATAGAAGAAGAGAATTCTTGAGTATTGATACTTAGAGTAGATAGTAAAAATGTGCTGTATTTTCCATTAGATGGCATTTCACAGGGTAATGACATCATATTATGTGCATGTGTGCAATAGTAATGTATACTTGAGTCGGAGTTTACGCAAACATTTTCATATTTTAAAGACTAAGCTAGAACAAGGTTGCCGAATGATTGTATCCTATTTTCCTATTAAGTGCTATTTTCTTCTTAGGTTTTTTAATACCTACTATTTTGTATTTTTTGGACCATGCATTAATTCTCTTTGATAACTAAGCGATTCCTATTTCAATGCGCCAGATCAGTTCAAAGTTAAATCCGACGGCTTTAAAGATAACAGCTTGTATTGGGTCAGGTTGTATTAGGAATTTTACCTCTTTAAAATATATGGCCATTAAACTCTACTGGAAGAAATATCATATAGAACGTGTAGTTTATCATATGTCCTCCTTGAATTCAAAATCCATGCATGAAATCACGAGTAACATTTGGTTCCTATTCTTGTCACAATCTGAGTTCCTAGCTACATGTTTAATTCCCTTAAACGTTTCTCCATGCTATTGTAATTGAATGTTATATCAAGAGCACCAAAATTTAGAAGAATTATGCAAAGTTACTTCAACGTCCAAAGAAACTACGGGAGATGCCACAACAGTAACTTCAACGGAGTCATCCACTAATACGCATTTCAACGCAACAATTTCAGGGTGTAAAAATCAAGAATACGGTCAAGGCGAATGATTTTTACACTGAAATTGTTTAATTGAAATGCACATTAGCGGATGACTCCATTAAAAGTTACTGTTGCGACATCTCCAGCAGTTTCTTTAAAATTTGTCAAGGTATAAACAGCCTAAGTGTTTAAAAGTTGGCTTTAACCTCGTGGAGTGTAGCGCGTCGCGCACGACTGCAAATGCCTGTGACATTGTATGTACGGCATTCCGTCGCAACATCTTGTTCCTTTAAAGCTCCCAAAATTTCAGAGTTTAAGAGGACGCCTAGATAGCTTAACTGTCTAAAGCACTCGACCGGACATAGAGGTATCCGGGTTCGAATCCCGGTCAGGGCGAATAATATTTACACTCTGAAATTGTTGCATTACTTCAACGTGTTTCCTTCTAACAAATAAAATTCATCAATCGATTGCAGGAGGAATAAACCTCAAAGCTTGTTTAATTTTCAATTCATTCAAGTTCCTAGAGAACCTACAGGTATCTTACAATGTTATATCTAATAACTCTCTTACTTTAATGACATTGGTCGTGGGAGCCTGAAAGTTGCATAACTCCCTATGGTTGTATGTGATGTACCTGCGATGGGAACGTAACGACATAAATAAATATGTTACTTATCATTTACTTAGTTTAGTTTACTCTCAACTAATACACTATTTCCCTGTACTACCTGTAAAACATCTAATATTTCATAAATACTAATAGGCAAAGAACTTTTGGATAATGATTCCGAATATATATTCATTTGTTTATCCAAATATATATGAATATATATTTATTATATGAGCAATGGAAATTGGTTGATTTTAATATTAAGACAGTAATTTCCCATTAAAATAACTCTGGAAACGCCAAGCGCGCCTATTAAATTACATGTCGTTTGCTACAGAGCATCCAGTCTGCCAATAGATTTGAAAATAGCTCACTGAGCATAGTCAACCAAATTTATTTTTCTTAATATCATGATCAATTTATAAAATGATTTATGTCAGTGCTTTTTCATTTGCACTGTCATTCATGCTAAACTTTAAAACCAAGCGAAATGTCCATTGCATATTAGTTTTAAAATATTCTTAGTTAAGATTGTTATAAGTTACATTAAATTATTTTTAATGTTGTAAGGGGGTCTCGGTAGCCCAGAGAAAGAGCGAATACTGACAGGAGAGCCCGGGTTTGATTCCCGGACACGGCACTCTGGGCCTATGGAGCTCCACCCAAGCTTTGTGATTTTTCGGTTTCCAGATCTTCCTGGAAAACCATAACCGGCACAGGGAAAGAAACTGGCCCTCTTACCCTGATGTATGAATGTCACTCGCTGTCAGGCTTAGTACTGGGTGAACTCTACCATCACCTACCAAACCGATCTTAGGGCTGATTATTGTGTTAAAGTTTAATTTCATAAGTAATGTTTTGTAGGCGCTGTACTTCTATTCACATACCAAGCGATTTTAGGACAATGAAATTGGAAACAAGTGCAGTAGAGGAATATTTTTGGTAAATTTAAACTTTTTATGTCGTAATTTCTCTTCTCACACAGGATCCCTTTCAACTTGGATTTCCAGTGGCACCCTGTCTCTTTCTCCAATCAGTTTTAATATACCACCATTCTTTCTCTTTTTTATACCTTTTCATCTTTGTACGCTTTTCCTATCTCTATTTAACCTATAAGAGTAGTGACTCCTGACTTTGTCCTCAATTCTATAGTCCCGTTTACCCTATTCAAAAAGATGTCTCTTCGTCTATCACATCTCTTGAAGCCTCCATATATTTTCTTAATTCTACCGTGTCCTCACTTTCATTGCCGCTTCATATTGATTTATTTTCTAACACATTTTACATGTCCGCCACTTTTTGATCCTTTTCCATTTCCTCGCGCTTAATTCCCGGGATTGTGTCGGCGCGGGAGTTTTTTTTAGCTATAATTTATTATCAGTGAAGGCCAGTTCAGTTTGGCTGTCAGAAATAAGCAAAAAACAAATAATACGATTACAGTAAGCAATGACTGAAGTCAGAGAGAATGGCCACTGGTAGGGAATTCGTGATTCCGAAAAATTTCAGGGAAATAGCCTGGGACGAAGGGGGGGGGTGACAAATTTCCAGTGGTCACAAAATAATTATTTGAACCCATTGAAAAATATTTTTTTGCCAATAAAAAAGGCAAAAACTTAAGTTTGAGAGTGAAAAACAAAAAATGCGAGTTTTAAAGGAGAGCGTTATTGCTTGGCTTTTAAAGCATTTAGTGCTACCTATTAAGCTGCGTAGCGCTAAGTACCTTACGCAACGCTACATCATCATCTACGTATATCAGCTAGTGCAAGTTCTTATTTATTATTTTTTATTCAACTAAATTTATTTTAGCAACTCTTTATTTTAGCATCAATTATTTCTTAGTTCATAAGGGGATACTCGAATATCTGCTTTGGAATCGGTTTAATTTTCTGAGATAAAAATGTTCAAGGTTCAAAATTATTATTGCAAAACCTTTAGGAATAGTCTTGGGGGAAATTGTGTTAATTTCAGAATTACTTCCAAGGGAGATTATAAATATCTATAATTACGTCACAAAAGTATCGTTTCGTTTTCTTAGTAATACTCAGCATGTTGTAAAGTGAACCCGATGAAAAACATTGTGTTTTTGCAAATATTTGTTGAACAGTTCGTGAATTATTTCTGACAAATGAAGGAAAAAATTTTTATTTTTTGTTTGAGTTTTATTTACCATACTGTGATAAGTTATAGAACAAAATGTTTCGAACGCAAATGTATAACCAACCAAAACGTAAATTTCTCAAAAAATCACTTCACAAAATATCAGCATTTTCTCTTCTCCAATCAATCGCCATGATTTTTATTTCATATTTTGGTGTTTATTTTATCACGTTTAATGAAACTATAAATATGGTATCTTATTATATATGTTTAATTGTCGTATTAAGCAGTGGAAAACTAACCACCTCATAATTTTTTAATGTTTATCCTTCTATTTCTACTCCTTCAAGAAGAGTAAAACCGATTGGATCCGTAGAATTTTTTTCAATTTTAAGGAGCTATATCATTGGGATATATAATTGAAATATATTTGTATACAGCGTGAAAATCAAACTCAGTAGCATTAAATAGAAAAATAAACAATAAATAACAAATAAATCAATTTTATAGACGGGGGTTTATTTAAGATATGCTCCGAGCTGAAATAATAAAATCATATTTCACCTCTTGAGGGTGAAATATGATTTTATTATTTCTCACTTAGCTAAAAAAATGCTTCATCTTTCGTTTTCATATAATGTGATCTGAAAATCTCAGGAATCTGGAAACAAGCATGAATTACGTTTTTAGACCGTCTAATCAATCTCATATTTCTTATTTTTCATTCTTGAAATCATGATATTTTAGATCCTTAAGGCAGGATATAAAGTTAACATTTCCAAGAGTCATCAGGGATAACTGATATGGTCGTTGAACACAAAATTGCGATCATTTCCATTAACGTTAGAGCTAATAAATAAAAAAAGACTCGAATTTCAATTTTACTGAATAGAAAGAATTTGTAAGAGATACGTAACATAAGGTGATTTTTTTACCTCAAACGTATATAATATATTTCTGTCACATCTGGATAAATTTATTGAATATACTTATAACGATGGGTGATTTAGTAGAGGGTTTGGGACCTCAATCCCATGAAATCTGTAGTGATACATAACATATTATTCTTTGAACGGTGGTATTTTTAATTATATGTTTTTAGTATACATTTCATAAATGGATCATCATTTAAACATTTTTCTCAGTTAAAGTCTAGTATATATTGAAGGTGGACCTGAAAAATGAATGAATCATACTAATGTGTAATATAAAGCGATGTTCTTCAATCACATATTTTTGGAAACATGCATACTTTCTGGAGTAATTGGTTACATGGATATTAAGGATTTTTTATTTTTTACATGTATAGTTCATTAATAATCAATTATCAGAGTCAAACACCGTCCATTATTAGTAGATAACCACGGAACAATTCAAATGTTCACCTATTAAATATTTAACTATAGTAGTTCATATTTTTTCCGTAATAAGGCCTCCATGGAAAGTTTACATGGAGATGACGAATTTAGGAAACCTCTGCATCATGTGACAACAATTGGATCACCTGAACACCTTAAATAATATTGCTTTCGTTCAGTCACGGACCTGCATGCCATCTTTATATTTGTTCCCATTTCTCCCACTGGGTATATATCTTCGTTAGTCGGAATGGCTCTCGAAATGTTGACTGGCTACGTGTTTATAGTCTACTGGTTCCTCCCATCTCCCTTCCCAGGCCAGAAGAGGGATGAAAAAAATTTCCCCTGGTTCCGGCGTTGTTGGATTAGAGTAGAAGACACTGCCCCAACGTTACCCATAAAGCAGAGATAAAGGCGCACGTGAGTCAACTAAAATAATTCCCTATCTCACTTTCTCTTACTCCAACTCGCCCCTTCCCATCCCTTCTGTTAAGTCACTATCCACTTCCGCCGTTCTCTTCACACGACACGCCTCCTTGAATCCCCTCTCTTCTTCTCCCCTGCTCCCTCTCTCCCTCGCTACCCCAACCGCCCTTTCACAAATCTCCGAGGTCGGCTTTCCTCGGTGTGTTGGCCTTTTCCTTGACCTTATGCCGGCTCCGCACTCCGCTGAAAATCCACTCACCGGTGAGTGTGGTTGAGTGGACTGCTTGTAGAGTGGGTGGAGGGTGCAGGACAGGAATGGAATATTCCTCTTTCCTAAGGAATTCCTGCTCCACATTCCCTCTTTTTCTCCCTCTCCGTCCCTCTCCTTTGTCCGAACGATTTAGCGAGAGATAATGGATCGAGACATCGAGTGATCTGGGCGAAGCCGTGAAATGCCGTGGGGCATGAGGTGGGAATTGAAGGTCACTGCGGGCCGAATCCTCTGCACCCGGTCAAAACATTGCGGTCACGGTTGTGATCAACCCTTCGAGTGTCAGGATGGTCACTCTGGGTCACCCTCGTCGTATTTCTCTCCCTTTTTCACGCTCCCGTCACGATATTCCAGTCCACGCCTGCTAGAGGCGAAGAAATTACCGCACACAGAAGCAATCGATACGCGTGCGCCGCTGCCATCTGGCAACGCGGGCCGTAAGAAAGGAGGGGACGTCTTGCTACAAGATGTCCCGAGGGAACAAGAGGCCGTGTTATTTTTATTTGTATTCCCATTAATCTGTCTAGGGAAAGGAAGTGGTGCAGGTATTGTGTAGAGTGTCACCTAATAAGCGAGGAGCTGAGAGAATTGAATGGATTCAGAATCATCATCCACGTCATTGTTTTGCCTCATATTCTCCCAGAATTAATTAATCTCGGATAATGAAGGCCGTTCTTGCATTGAAAGTGTCGTGAGGTGGGTTGACAGGCTGAAAACTCATCGACAGGGATAATTAAGAGCTGAATAATGAACCGAGAGGTTTCAGCATGAAGCCTGAATAACATTCTGGCATTTCGAAGAGATAGCGCTCCAAGGAGTTCCAATATCCGGAAGGTTTTTCATGGAGTAAATGCTAACAACTAGGTGCTGTTGAGTGCTTCCGGGTTTCATAATAATTTGTTAGATGTGTGCACAGATACATTGTTTTGTTTTACGTGTAAGGACATTTTTATAACTTATGGCGGCAATTTGAATTTGAATATTCTAAATATATGATGAATCGGTAGCTTTACGTAGTTCTCCGTTATTTTATGTTCTTGTTAATATGTCATGGATCGTTTGAAAAAGGGGACTCATATTTTTACATGCAAATCTCACTTAAATATTGTAAGTGAAAGATACATAGTAGACGTGATTTTTTTGCTCTCCACAGTAACGGTTTTCTAAACTGGCTCCAAAGTTTACAGCAAATTAGCCTTTACTATAGCAATTAATATGTAAATCAGAAGCCTTCTTTCTCTCTTAGGTCTATTGCATTTAATTCTGGGATATTTCTTGCATCCAAAACCACAGAAATCAATCCGAATATTGAGTTTGATAGGTGTTGATGGAGTTCGCCCATTACTAAGTCCCACGGCCAGTGAATTTCACATGCAGGATAGACCACAACAGTTCCTTTTCCTGAAACACCTGCATTTTTCCACGAAGTTCTGGAATCCATCAAGTCACACCGATTGGTTTGAAGCATAGGATGTTCTGATGCATCATTCGCTTTGGACCCAGGACTTCCCGATCAGTAGCATAAGGATCAAACCACTAAGCTACCGCAAAGTTATGAAAAGCCCTTTATGAAACATTCTTGTTTATTTTCAGTTCATTCGGTTCATTTAGTTTCAATACATGTCGAAAGAAAGAATGCACAATATTTATGCGAAGTATTTGGTCATCACCGTATTACTTTAACATAGTGAAATGGTTTATCAATTCCAATTGGCCAATATAAATTGCCTACATTTTCTTATGAAAAATAATGGATTTTTTTTCAAAATCACGGGCAGTGGATCAGTTCTATGAATGAATTTTGAACATTTTCTAGGATTTTTCTATTTTCTATCCTTGGTCCCTGCATTTATCAATCAAAATTGTTTTCGTAACCCAAAATAAAGGGGTAAGTTCAATTCAATTCAATTCAATTTATTTCTTCACCATAAGCATAGAATTATGCATGGCTTTGTCATGGCTTTGTAAGTGGGTGAGGGTGTTGATTTTGAAGCTCCTAGCAAGCATATATATTCAAAATAATGGAATATCATATTATTTCAAGTACCTGAAATCAATGGACTCTTGTGTAGAGTTTCACTTTAGAGATCGGCGACCTCTCCAATAAAGATGTCAAAGACCTGAGTATGCCCGACCCTATCTCACATTTTATTTTCCACGGTTCTTTGAAAGTGAACTTTTAGATTTCTGTTATGGAAATATTTTAAAGGCGATTTCTTTTTTAGGGAGTAATTCGAGTATGAGATCTTGCGGTATCATAAATTTATTTCGTGCCGCATGACGCTCTTATAATCCAAGTATCGCTCACTGGGTCATTTCATTTCTAAAGGTCACCCATTAGAATAATCGAGAAAAACACGAGAGATAAAGAACTTTTGTGTAAAAATATTTAAAGAACTTTTCTTTAAAATATTTAAAATTGATTAATGACTCAATTGCTTCCTGCAGAAATCCACGAAAATTGGAAAGGAAGAAACCGATTCATTTGCTTCAAATTCTGTTCCGTGCGACTGAATCATTCTAAAATTCAAAACGAAAGAGGATATTATGCAATGAGAAATCGTTCACTCGACTTGATAAACGCCGTTAAATGTTAGTCCTGCGTCGATGATTTTCGATTGGATACCTCCAATTTAAATTAAAGAAATATGAAATCCGCCCCAAATAAAATGATTGCGGATTTTTACTCTTTTTATTGTGAGTTTCAATCAATACAGGCTTTCATTACTACTCATTTTACGGTAAAACAACTTCAAAGTACGCCAAAGATAATGAATTCTTCTCGGAGCATCACGATGACACAGTTATGTACTCAGAAACAAGTCAAACTGATAATCTGTCTCAAACAGTTCATTTCAGTACGCAAGTTGTATAATCCTTCTGGAATAGTTCGTTTTTCCTTCGAGACTCCATTATGTGGTATTGTTACAAATAATAAAATAACAATCAGCTTTTAATCATTTTCTGTAAAATTATGTTTATGCTAAGCCATAATAAAACCAGAAACATAGATCCTAATATTTCAATATGTATTTACAACCAATATTATATTTACTTTGTTCAAAAAACGTGCAGATATTATGTAATTCCAAAACTGGTTCAAACATGTACTCTCTTCAAAATGTTACCTGGCGATTTACAATTACGTAGTTGTCAGGAACTGTAAGATGCATATAAATATTTAAAAAATGCTAATTTCCGAATTTTCATTCTTTTCATATCGGTGGTTTTCATAAATTTTAATAATGGAATCGACTTGACTGATAACCCTATCGCCTTCCATGTATTGAAAAAATTTTCCTCTCATCTATTTCTACCCGGGATCACCCGATTTTCCATGGTCCACTATTTTCACCGATGCCCTCTGCCTCGGGAGAAAACCATTATCTAATTTTTCACAATATGGGGCTTATTATGGTGATTTACGGTCAGCCGACTCATTCAGTTTGACGCCAAAAGACTGAATAATACCTTGGATTAATTAAACCCATTGTTAGGAACGAAGCGCTTAGAGCTCCCTTCAGACGAGTCCAACCGAGAAAGGGTACAGACAAAAAAGCCGTAATTGCCGAAATCGAATTGAGGTTCCTCTCTCTCCATCCATCTTCCATCCTTCATCTCGCCGTCCCCATCCCTCCCACACCACAACCAACGACTCCCATCGCCCTTTTTCTGCCCTTTGTCTCCACACCCATGTCTAGGGGTCATGCCCTAAATTTAATTCGCTCCTAGAAAAAAGAAATCATCGCTTTCAGCCTCTCTCGGAAAATTTCCTCCGTTAAAAACTTCCATGGGGGACCATCGGTGACGTTTGGTCCTTCCATTTCCCGGCACCCTGAATTTTTCTAAACGGCTCCGGTCGACTTTCCTAGGCGTACATTTCCTTTCCTTGCCTTCCTCTTCCCTTCCATTTCTTTTCTTCGCCACTTTCTCATCTTAAAGTCACCCCTGCCCGGGCCACCTGCATTCATCTTTCTCCTGGTTCTCCTAGCTGTCCTCCTCTTCTACGCGGAGTGAAGTCCACAGTCACAATGCATCTAGGTTCTGCTGAATAAAACTGCCTCTGCGGCTGTTTCCATCCTCCTTCCATCTCCTTCTCGTGCCTTTGCAGCCATCCGGAGGAGTCCTTTCGTCTCTTCTTTCCTTCAACCCTCGACTCACTCTTCAGCACCTACATTTTCGCGTTCAGGAAAGAATGGAGGAGGGTGAAGTGGGAAACTCTCCACTCTCCACCATCGGGACCCAGTTTTACTCCTCTTAATTGCGAATTTCCTCGTTCCACTCATGAGTTTTTATTTGGCCCCCTTGCATTCTTTTCCAACATTATGCCCTCCTTTTATAAATAGGATCCATTAAATATTTCTAGTGTCCACGCAAGTCCCGAATCTCGACCTCTTTTTATATTTAGATTAATCCTAAAGCAGTTTCCGGCCCGCTGGTCGGCCCCAGAAGTTATTTTGCTGGACTCTTTTTTTTTACCGGACAATGCTTACCTCAAATTGCATCCTTAGGAGTAAATGAGACGTGCTCATTGTCATTAGAAATTTGACTCTCATTAGGACGGAATGATATTTGCTCTTTGGATTAAGTATACGTTTTTAACGCAAACTAATCCTAATAAAGGGATTTTCATAGTATTTTGCTCATGAATTTACATTCAAATTATTAATAATAATTGCTTCTAAAATATTGCTTGATTTTTCTCATATGTGGTATTAAATACGTATGCCCCTTGGAGATTGCAATTGGACGACCGACTATACGGATTATTGCCAACATATACGTTGAACGGCCTAAGTTAATGTACTTTTACTTTTAATGTATTTTACCGTTATTATGTTCCTGTAGTTAAATTCTGTCTTGAAATTATATTTATTCAGTCCATTGTATAAACTTCATAAATTTTTGTGACAATGCATGCTTTCGTTACACATTTCAAACGGAAGATCGCTTCGTTGAGACAATAAATATATTTTCAAGTAGATGTTTTTACGAGTATTGTAGATGCATCGCAGAAAGATTTCTATGCATGCTAAAATATAATGTAATCAAATAAAATGTTAGGCTATGCTAAGAAAATTGCAAATTTATATCCTCTCCTAATCGAAAGATATTGCAATTAAATCACGGTACTACAGTTCCCAGAAACTCCATGAGGTATTCACTATCTTAGACTATCACTCAAAATCGTATGGAATACAGTAGGCATATGGACTGAATTCACACCTTAAGCCATTAAAGTACCAAATTGGACTAAAACCCATACGATTCTTTGCCATTTTTAAGTACTACTCGTAGAAGACCTCCCGGAACTGAAATATAAATATCTGTGAGAACCTTTCCGACGAACTTAAATACCGAATATTAGAGATTGTCAAGGATTAAACAAAATTCTGGGGAAAGGTGGTGCTCAGTTATTCAAACAAATTCTTTGAAAGAGCATGATATTCCATATAATTATGGTTAAATATGGCTTGGTAACGTCTTTAATGATGGAGACTTAGGCGTTTGTGTAGCAATTTGGTAGAAACCTTAAAATATTGTAGGTAAATAATAATTTCAGAATTTCACGCGGTAACCATTTCCTTAGATTGCGATCCGAATTCGGATTCCTCGGTTTGAATATCGGTTAAGACGAATGATTTTACAATGTATCCCAACATTTCCGAAGCACATAATATATTTGATACATAATGTCCTGTAAAGAGTTATTTAATTAGATAGGAGGCTAAAATTTTTCACTGAAATTCTCAATTTAGTTTTAAATAATCATTAAAATTTCAAGAATTTTTGTTTTGTTGCATTATAACATATTTTTAAAACAAAAAAGGTTTGAAATTAGTGCAAAATCATTTAACTCACCATTACACAATCTACCATTGAACCTAAAAGGCCAATGAAAAGCAAAGGACGAATATGTTATTCAAACCCTCTCACTGTCGGGTCTTCAGTGAGAAAAATTATTTCGCAGAGATCTTTGTCACGCATTCCAAAACTGGGTCACCAAGGCTAGGCATTTTTTTCTGCTCAAGACCAAAACTAATATATCACAATAATAAATAAACTCCAGAATATGTCGTGATCTCGTCGAATTTTTTCAAAATAGCGCAGTAAAAACTAGCGGGATGTAGTACTTTTAGACAGATTTCCCCCCAGTGTTCCCTTCTCTCCCTTTAAACGACAGCTTTTGCTTGCTCCGGTGTCCTCTTTATCGCGCTGCCCTATTTTTCCTGCCCCGTGCTCCTTGAAATCCGCCCCCCCCCCTGCAATTTCGACGTCGGCGTCAACCCCTTGCGCACATTCCGCCACTTCCCTCAACCCAGTTTTTAAAGCAACAGTATGTATTCGCTCTCCGTCACCTCACCGAGCCTCCCCCCTCCCCCGGTCGAACCCTGAGGACCCTCCTCCGAACGAAACATCTCCCTTCCGCCCCCCAAGGCGGCCACTCCCGACCACGCCTCCACACCCTCTCACAGCCAGACCATTCACCGTAGCCCCTTAACTCCCACACGCACACATAATCACAAGCTCTTAGACAGAGGCGGCAACCTCCGCTATTTCCCAACCTCTCGGCCCTTTTGCCAAACCCGCCATTCCGTCCCCGCCGCACTCGTCCTTTCAAACCAAATCTCACCCCTTTGTTCTACCGCACGCTTCCAATCCATTCTTCCCGCCTGCCCTCCCTCCCTTGCGAGAATCTCTCTCAGTAGAACCGCCGTCTCAGCTAACCCTGGCCAACAAACTGAGAACACCACCCTCCCGGTGCTAATCCGCGCTCTCCCCAGATTTCCCTTTCCATAATTTAACTCCTTTTTTTCGTGCATCTTCCTCTCTCTTATAATTCTCTGTGCTCCAAATTCTCATCCGCATTCCTCTCCCCCATCCGTCTTCCCTAATGCTGTCTTCCTTTCAGCCGCTTCTCTCTTCGGTAGCAACGCGTCCTTATCATCAAACCACCCCTCTCCGACTTTCTCATCTCCATCTCCTTGGTACCTACAGTTCCCCCTCCTGCAGCCCCAAAGTTAACCTCTCCACCCCAACGTCTCCTCACCGAAAAACCCACGCCCAGCCGACACTTCATCCCATTATCTACGCCGGTCCCCGTTCGCCAGCCATTCCTCTCCACCCAAGCCGCCCTCGTCCTTACCTCTCTGGCCGCAGCCTCATCCCCCAAAAGCTCCTACCAGTCCCTCAAAATTCTCCCCATCCGTCGTTACTATCCGGGACACACACGCATGGTACTTTCCCCATTGCCAAAACCCCTTCCCTCACACCTCCAGCCCGAATTCGCCCTCCGACCCCAGCCGCATTCTCTCACTCCTCCCCCACCCTTGTGCCCTCTGCTCTTTTTCTTGTTGCTCCACTTCACCCTCCCTCCACACACGCCCTCTTCCCTCCCACGTTCTCATTCTCTCCAGCCTCCCGACTTGCCCTCCTCCACACGGGCCCGTGACGAAGTAGTCTCCCCTTTTCTGGCCGAGCCCTGCTTTTCCAGCGGAACGAAGGAGACAATGGTCTCACCTCCATAGTCCTCCCGCGTGAGATTGGGTCGAGGGGCGGCGGAATCGAGGCGGAGGGACCGGGCGTTGGGACGTTAGATGAAAAATATCAGCGGCTGTTCGGAGATACAGAAGGAGGTGGGAATGGAAGAAGAGGGCGAGGGGAGAGATACGAATGTGGATTGGATGGTAGCAAAGGGGTTGAGAAGGGGGGAAAGCGAGGACAGGAGGGGGCGGGCACTTTTCCTGAGGTGGCAGCCGACTCAATTACTCTCTTCTCCCCGGTATCTGAATACTAATGGCCGCATTCCAAACGCATCGGTAGTTGGTTGCCCTTGTTCCCGCTCGTGGTCCTACTGCGCTCAGTCTCTGTCCTCACTTACTCTGTTCTCTCGCTCTTCCTTCCTCAGCATACATACATTTTCCTCGCCTCTACCTTCGTCCCTACTATGCCTGCAACTTTTTCTTGACTTCATCGTACTTTTCCGCCATCTCCAAGGTCCCCCCTCCCTTATTTCTCATTCATTGTGTAATGCATTTGGTATTTTACCATTTTCGCGCCCGTCATTTTCTCCGAGCCCTCATTCCATTTTCTATTATACAAAACTTCTCCAAGGGTCTCGGTTTCTTCCACATCGTTTCAGTTTCCCAGTTTTCTTGGCGATTTTTTTTACTCTCGACCCAATTACTTGTCGCGGTGTTTTTTTCCATCATGTGTTGAGGTTATTGGATTCGTTTAAACGAAGCTATGCTCGTTAGGGCAAATCGTTTTGGGTTGACTGTTTTACTTAGCATTCAAGTAAAATTTTCTTATGGGCTATCGTTCTACCGTTTTTCCTTGTACCACCCACCCCAAAGCGGAATTTCATGAAAACCTTAAAAGAAAAGGGGAGTAAAAAGAGCATAGAATTTATGCGAAATTACTATCAAGTGAAACCAATTTATTATTAAATGTCTTAACTAATAAATTTATGTTTTCGTAGTGGGCATTGTCCTAGCTATTCATGAAGATCAAAATGAAATACAAATAATGAGTGAAGTATTTTCCTCACGGCATTTAACGGTATTTGCGGAAACGCAGTTGGAAAAGTGAATTAAAAGGCTGCGTAGAAAATCTGAAACCTTAATTAGGTGTCTATAAATCGATTTTTTGTATTTTTACGCGTTATAGTTAATTTTCGATATCGTGAAAACTGCCTTCAACACCACTCTAATTCGGTTCATTATTTTTACCTGGAGTGAATTTAGGTATATGGAGAAATAATGATTATACCCCGCCGTTTTGAGGTTGTGTGGGATTAGAATTATAGACATCGGAAAATTGTGTGAATGAGATTGTCTGGAATGAATACGAGTTCGGGGGTTGAAGAAAGATTCAGAGGTTTTGTATAGGTGTGTTTACCATGATTATGAAACTTATAAAATTTAATTTGACTGCATGGTCATCGAATAAGGTGAAAACGGTTACATGGAATACTAGAAATATTAGAAAGAGATAATTGGACGTTAAGTAACTCAGGATTCGTTGGAAAGAATCAAGCGTATTTTAAAAAGAAATTATAGATTTCTTTAATCTAGACGTTAAAGATATTAGTATTTATGGGGTATCAGGAAACGTTAGACAGTTTTGACTGTTGGAATAGGTAACATTAGATCAAATCTTCTTGGCAGATTACTTGGTTCAGCAGATGCTGAGATCAGCACATTTCAATTTGACCTGCAAAAATATAAGGATTGGCAGGAGTAAATGTTTTTAGAAGTCTTTAATGCAAAAATTATATAACGAGTAGCAAAGTTCGTATAGTTTATTAAGGTTGAAGTGACTGAATAGTAATAGAATATATTGTATTATGGAGATTTCAGCAGTACATACTGAAAGATTTTGTTATATGTTGTCGAATCAGTATTAAAGACTACTGTGAAAGAGAAAAATGCATACGAATTTTGTCTAAATGTTTGATAGCAATAAATCATGTTTTATAATATCAGTGCATTAAAAAATTATTTGTTCAAATAAGTTAAAACATCATTATTTAAAGAGCGCTTCTTTTCATATTTTAGGTTCTTGTTGTGCGACAATAGGTATTATTTTCCAAAAAATATAGTAAAAATATTGTTTGTGAAAAATATTTGCTTTTTTTATGTTCCTAATCCGAGGAATTTTGGTATAGAGGCATTGTGATCGTAATTCAAAGACGTAATTTTGATCAAAGGCTACAGATGTAGAGTTGTAAAAGATTTTTGTTTTTTTCCGCGATTGCATAATGCTTTCTTAATGATTGCGTTGATAAATATAGCCTCTAAAATCACTAAGCTTATTTTTGTACTGTAAAATATGAAACATTAATAAGCGTATTGAGGTAAGGCAATTTAAGTATCACATTAGATGATTAATTTGTATCCTCTACCCATAAACTCCCAAAATTGAAATTCACTCGAAGTATAATGATATCAAAAGACATTCAATTGATGAAAATAGGATTGGTTGGTAAGCACAAGAAATACGATTTATTTAATCTAGTTTAAATAATTTGAATAGATTCATGCTTAAGTAATAAAGCATTAATTAAAGCTGTTGCCTATAGTTGCTCAAGCTGGAATAGAAGTAATGTTAAAGAAAGTACCAGTTCAATGGACTGACTATATCGAGCGTAGAACCCATTTTATATGAAGCTTTGCACGAACAATTAAATTAGTCATCAACCCCATTCATGCCTTTACAGCCGTGACACAGACTTCATTATCTTTAATTGCATGCAGCACTGCGGGAAGGAAGCGAACGCTTTTAATTTCTCCGTTTTTATTTTTCCCAATAATGTACCTCTTTTTGCCACTTATGATTTCGGAATTGGTCGTGTGCTTGACTTTAGAAGATTCACTCATGGAATATTGGTTATGGTATTGAAGTGCCCCCGGCGATTCGGTCAACAACTTTTTTTTCGGATCTAGGTCACGATTAAAAAGGGATTCCTCGAAATCTTTGTGTACGTTGATCATCAGTTTCTATTAATTTGTGTAATTTACTGTGCAAAGTGAATGCACAGACATTATTAGGTTAATAGGATCCAGGTGAAATGAATATAAGGAAAATGCTATTACGACTTGGGAATAGAACACACTTCAAGAGAAAAATTGAATTCAATTTGACTGCAATGCCGTTATGAATTTAATATGTGATTTCATTTTTCCTCAAGACGTATTTCATATTAATCTTTTAGATGATACTTTTCATACTGGTCGTATACGATTATTTTTATATCAGCGCTAAAAAAATCTAAACTTAGCCATATTAATGAGCATAATCACATACCTGCCAAAGTCAATGAACTAACAATAGGTGAACTTAAAAAAAAACTCTCTCCTACATCAAGAATTATTTAGAAAGGGTTTTCAATTTTGCCTCGGCGTTCGCATTAATATGAGTACATCTTCTCCGTGGTATATAAGTACTAAAAATACCAAAGGGGATCGATCATCTTAAGTGTGGCAGTATAGAATCTACGGGCAGTACAAAATACAAGCTTGTAAGCATAAATACAAGCTTGTAAACTGCGTAGATACTCAGTGTTAGCCATCATGTTGGTGTTCTGTTCTTGATTAGATAAAAATAAGAAGAAATTAAATATTCCATATCGGTGTAGTGGCTTGCGCCTTTCAGCAACAAATACGCCACCTAATATTATATGGAGATGGTATAAGTTTTCTTCGTCTTAATGAAAATGAACTTAATATTTTATAAGGGGGTATTCTGAGCTATAATCAGGCAGGGAAAGCAAGGAAGTAGAAATATGAAGGTTGGATTTCAATATTTTTAGGATTAATATATAAAATGATCGAAAGGAAAATAATTGCATGATCAAAACTTCTGGATAAAATACATTACATCGGTTAAAATAAATGCAGGAGTGAGGTAAATCATCGATAAATTAGCAATACAAGACGTGAGTACCTTCCGGTAATATAAAATTTCTACGTTTGCGTTAGTATCGAAGTTCGTGGATACTTTAAAGAGCCAGGTGTACGTCCTCTATGGCAGATTTATTACATTTAAGATGATTTAGCTGTGCATGAAATTATCGCGGCTCAAATAAAAAAATGTCTTATGTGCATTATTAGGACAACATTGACTGAGAAATTCAATTTTAAAATAATATTACAAAGCGTGAATTAAGAAAACGAATGGATGAAAAATATTACTAGAAATGACTAAAAGTGATATAATTTGCTGGTGGTGAACACATTTCAAAAACCTACGACGGAGGAATACTAGTGGATAATATCATTCGGAAGACGATATCACCGTGACTATATTTTAGTCAAGACGAAATTGTTTAAACTGGAAAATGGCTTGAAAAGATATTCGTGTAACCTTAAAAACTATTATGTTATGATGAAATTACAACTGGGTACAGAAGCTAAATGGGAAGGAAAAATATAAACAGATTAAATGAAACTAATGGGATAAATTTAGTTTTTTCGATAAGTTATTGATATTAATTTGTTATTAAATTGTTATTAAAAATATTTTTACACAGATTTAGCAGAAAAAAGGACAAATATGGAAAGTAAACCATTATATTCTTTCAGCAAATAGTAGTTAATACATCGTCCGTCAAGGGGTAACTCTGGATCACGTGTTAAATATTGAAGCCAATAAAACAGAGGGATTGAATAACTCGCGATTCAAGATAGACACCATAACCTTGGAAGGAAAATAAATGGTATTATCTGGAAAAGGTAAAAAAGCTAGAAAATATAGGTCATATTTCATAAGAAGTGAGCACTAGGTATGATAGCCAACAATAATGTTCTAAAATTCCCGGGAGTTGAAAGTTTGAGGCGGCATGAAAGAAAAAGGGTGCTGGATTGAACGAATAGCAAGTCATTAAGCAGTTCTTGATGAAAATGGTGCAGTTCCAATTTAGAATGAGTTTTTCTTAGCTGTTATTCATTTCAGCGAAGGATGGGAAGGCTACCTTAAAATATTTTTCGACATCTCCCGCAGTTTCTTGGAAACTATGAAATCTCCTATGAACATCGAGAAGAACGAATTACAACAGCTCCCGAAAACAAATAACTCCATAAACGCATTTTTTAACCAAGGGCAATTTGCCGAAAAGAGTGCCTCGCTGCTTTTTATTTCGTCGCCAAAGAAAAAGAAAATAAATCGGCGGCACATTTGAAAAAGTTTACTTGATATTTTAAGGAACTCCGAAACTGTTAAAATTAATAATTTTGCAGCGAAAACCAGGAGAAAACGACAATTTTCAAAAGACCAACTTTTTTGTGATATCTCCAATCACTCCTGGACTTCATTATTTCATCATATTTTCCTAATTTTACGCTCGTCAAATGAATCAGCTTTAAATGTTGTGAAAAGAACCAAGGGAAGAGCGTTTTAATACGGTAGACATTTTTCCTCCTTTAATCGGCTTATGTTTCTTCGGTAAACACCCATATTCATTTTTTTTCAATGGAAGGGGAGTATCATTATGTACCATCTGATGTGATGTGTTGACTAAATGAAGATTTTAGCCGAAAAGAGAACTGAGTGGAGAGCTGAGTCAAATCAATCTAAGAATTAACGGCCGTTACCTACCGATATTGAAGCAGTTTTCATTTTCCAGGGTGGTCTACGAGTATTTCAGAAGTCTGCTCTTTTTTTTCCACAGCTTCATATTGTTAACTATGCTCATTACTGAAGCAATGTAAATATAATTAATGGAAATGAATAGATTTTATGAAGGCATTAGTTAAAAAACTATAAATTAGAGGGACTTTCATGTGTCTTTTTTCTTTTGCTGTTAGTCCTTATAAGAAATGGAGTAGGATTCAATAGTCGATAAAGTTTGGAATAAAAAAATGTTTGTTCAGAAAATATCTATTTTTTCAGTGAACTACATCAAAAGATAACAATAACTTGTTCTAATCGATGGCCGAAAATTATTCGATAAAATATAGTGTTCGGTGATATGATCCCTTTTTTGGATATCCCTCGTACATAAAAAATGTTGTCCTACCATCGCCGACAAAATGCTCTTTCGGTAGCTGGCCGCAAGAGCATTTTGTCGGCAATAGTAGGAAACCATATTTTTTTATTTAAAAGGGATATCAGAAAAAGTGATCATAAATTTTTTAGGCGCATAACTATTGGACATACATTAAATTCCTTGTGCATTGCTCGCTGAATGTGTAATGCATGAAGTTAGTTCAATAAAGAATGATAACATTTCTTTTTCTTTTAAAACATTTCCTTTCTTGCTTATTTCAATTTATAACAGCTGCCGCAGATGCAATGCTGAGGTCTTATCAATGAACGCTGTATCACATATACAGGTACGTTACACTTTCAGCTAATAGTTTGACACAAGTTTAATTTTTGCACAAAAATGAATACGAATAAAAATTTTGTAATCACCCGTTATTGAAAATCTCTAATGAGTGGTATTTGGCTCCTAATATTTTCCATTTCTTTTAATAATGAAAATCTCTCATGATCACCGTTTCATGAATCTTTAGGGTATCATTAAATTTTGATCTTATTAGTTTTTATTTCTGAACTATTGGATTTTAGTACATCCTTGCGTTCATTTCATTACCATGGAAAACTTTTTATTTTGTAAATTATGCATTTATTTTCCTGTCATAACATTTTCTTAAAATACCTATGGGAAATTGCTAGAGTTAACTTAATTGAATGATAATTAAAGTTAATAGGTTAATTGTCGAGTTTGGTTACCAAGAGATTGGTTACCAAGTGTTTAGCATAAGTGGTGCAGGTGATAGTCTCGGTATTGGTCAATGTTTACTCTACTCATACATACGAATAAATTGCATTCCTTTCATAGTTTTAAATAATCAATTCTGGCATTAGGGTTGTCTTAAATATCCATTAGAAGAGTACAATTGCACAATTGATTATTTAGAAATATTTTGTGAAAAATTGTGAAGATAAACCTATTTCCCACCAAAGTAAAATATTATAATGACATTATTATCATATACATCATATAAAATAATATGGTCTCCTTTACGATGAATTATAAAATATCTAGGCAAGTCTAATATCACAATCTAAGCCCGTCATAGTCTCAGCTTAAAAGTGGGCGTATTTACTAGCAGTTAATTTGAATAAGTAAAATAAATTATTCCCACCATTCTAATAACTTTGATTAAGATGTTACATTCCAGTGCGACCGGTCTGTAGCATTCCCTTTCAAATTACACTGGCAATGAGAATATAACAAAAATGATCATAAACTAAAGGAAGCACGAATTGGCAGGGACAGAATGCATGCTTTTAAATAGGACAAATATACATTTTTCATCAGGTATCTCGTGTTTCTCCTATTTTAGAATACGTTTCCCCATATTGTTTCTTAAGTAAGCAATTTCCATTAATATTCAAGCCATAACTTAAAATAAAAATATCATTTCCCCTTATTATGATGGTACCAAAATGTGGTCCACCAGGCCTCCTCGTACCATACCCAGCAATTATTTTGACCGGCCAACGATGAACGTCTGCGAATAGAGTAAATCTTCCGTAACGCATTTACATTTGATTCATTTTAAACGAAGCAGATCCACCCGCAGAAATAGCTTCTTTGTCGAAGAACTTAAAATAGGCATTATTAATAGATCTCTATTTTAGAAAATATTATATAGAGATAACATCATATTGTCGTGTCCCCTCGAGGACAGCGCGACAAGGGACGTCTCAGAAAAGGATCTTGACTAACGCTGAGGAATTTCCGGACGACGAAGGTGGTCCAATTGGCGAGTTGGTACGGTGAAATAAAAGAGACGGGGTCTTTCGCTAGGAGTTTGTATTTAAACAAGAGCGACTCCGGCGCGAGTATCTCGTCCTGCGGCGAACCCCGGGTCAATCGACGAGTCTCCGCTTCCACGGCTCTCGGCTCCCCATCCCGACGTGTACACGGCCCCTCGACGAAAGACCCGGAATGAAGGTTCCGCGGGGTTTTTATTTGATCGCGGCATCCGGTCGCGCCCCGGATTCAGCATTCTACTGCGCTTTATTCCCATATTCAGTCATATTCGCGAGCTGCGTTCGCATGCTTGCCCCCTCCTCCTTCGAGGCGACGCAAGCACCTGAGTGACAGGTAAGCAGTGGAAAAATCCCAATATGTGAATTGCGCAGCAAGCGAACAGACCTCCTCGCGAAAGAGGAATGAGCCACGTCGGGGAAATTAACCCGGGACATAACATTACCCCCCCCTCAAAACTTCGGCCTCCGGACGAAGCCTTGAGAGGTATCCGTTGAAGCTTCTCTCATCGTCTAGCCGAAGACGCGAGTTCGCCGCTTTTGCCGGAGAATACAATGTTCATCACAAATACAATAAGGCTCAAATACAATTTTCATCACAAATACAATAAGGTTCAAATACAACTTTCATCACAAATACAATAAGGTTCAAATACAACTTTCATCACAAATACAATAAGGTTCAAATACAACTTTCATCACAAATACAATAAACCCTAAGTTCATCTCTAACAAAACCAAGAACAAATGAAATATAGAAGCACTCTTAGTCTAGGAAACAGTAACACACAAAACAGTAAAAACACATGGATACAAAATGCTGAAACTACAGAGTTCACTTGAATCTTATACGTGTATTCACCTACTGAAAATGCCATTAACCATCAAAAACACTAGTAAAAGTCATCTGAAAACACCATTATGTGTCTCTCCTCGTGTCTATTGGTTGCATCGCCAAATATTGATCTTCAACAAGGCCGTCACTACCGTCCACACTTTCATACAGGGTGGGTAATGCCACTTTGGGGATTCGGGAATTAGGTGGTGGGATGGGTGCCCTAGTCTCGGGTGGTTTTCGAAAGTGCACTGTCGGGCCACAGTCCCCGACCTGCAACTGAGTACTTTCCTGGCGCGTACGCTCCCAGGGGCGTTCAACTGTCTGGAAGTAACTGTCTTTTATACACCAAACACACTGATACAGGCAATACGAAAATATTATCAAAGACGAAAACAGAGCAATGGTGCCTGTACATGTTAAATAAAGAAAGGTAGCCTGATTTATATTCGTCATAGTAGGAGCCGTCATTCGTGCTACATGCAAGCATTCGGTCAAATTGGTACAGACGGCAAAATTGCGGTCGTCATACGGTGGTAATTTCAAAGAAGTTATGGGAGCCCAAGCAGCTGGTATAACTCGATGTACTTTAACTTTTGCATCTTTTGATTCACAAGGGTATTGTGACGAAAAAGTAGAAGTCCCCAATTTCAGTCTGCACGCGCATGGAATAGTGAGCTTGTATGCACCGATTTTAAAATTTTCTTCCAGAGTTGCGTTAATTCTATCACCACAGAAGATTGTCGAATTCCTTGGGGGTGGGTTATCACATACACTCCACTACTGATCTTCGTAACGATGCTATCAGGCGATCTCCCACACGCTATTGGGCAGGACGCCGTCATCTCCTTAGCCGTGGCCCCCTTGACCATTGCCTCGGCACACTTGATGGTCCCCAGCGTGTCTCCAAGCGGGTCCGCCAGCATGCATAGCTCGTCGGTGTAGATGTTGCATGCGAGGACTTTGAGACTCATACCTCCCCTGGAGAAGTGCCGAATGGCCAAGTCGTAGTCCGTCGTCCCGATGGTCCGTCGAACCGCCTGTAATCGCTCCTTCAAGATCCGAAGATTGACGAGCTCCGGGGAGAGCCTCCGAGCTTGGCAAGCCCTGAGGACCCCCGTCTGCGAGGCGATGACGGATTGGAGGTAGGCCAAGACACCCCAGCCAGATCCTCCAGGTATCCCTCCATGCTCTGGGATCGTCACGCTCTGTGCTGGCAGTGTGAGTAAGTCGCCAAGGTTGTCCATCCTCTCCTCGACTTCCTCAGCCTCTGCCTCCGATATGACGACCCGCTCCGCGTGCCGCCGCATCGGGAGGACGAAAGAGGATGCAAACGCCCCTCCATCCGATGTCCGTTGTGCCTCCGTCAGTGGATCAGCCCAGTACCTTGGGTTCCAGTTATTTAAGGCCAGGGCCCGGGATGCCTGTATGGCCTCACAGATTTCAGGGTGACTCTCTCTTACACAGTTGGATGCATTCCGAAATTTTCCAGCTTTCTCCTTGGGTTAAAAGGTGTTTTCTAAACAACAGGGTATGACGTCTCGTAAACCGTAACATTAGGTAAAGTTCTGAACAGGGCTCCCGCCGTAATATCTACTGGCACTTCCGCCAGGTGCTTCATCCCACAAGCGACCCAAACCAGCATTCCCAATAGACAAATGTGACACTTGATCCCCTTCATTCTTCTCCGAGTTGACTACCGTTTCGACTTCGACTCCCCTTGGTTGACCCCGAGAAAAAGGGGAAGAGATGGTTGATCAGTCCACCCATTCCATCCTCCTCCACAGGCAATCAATGGGAATCATCACCAATAACCTATGACTATTCTCTACTACATTATATTAACTAAACATAACAAAGGTTCATATGCAATCCTCCCGGATTGCTCATTCGTTTCCCCCCTTAAACCTAGGTCTTATGCTTACGTCGCTAATACTTATTTGCATATTCTACCATGGTTAACCAGTTTCTTAAGTGCACTAATAATTCTCTTACAACTGTTTTTTTCTTTCTTTTCTTTCTTTCATATTCAGTCATATTCGCGAGCTGCGTTCGCATGCTTGCCCCCTCCTCCTTCGAGGCGACGCAAGCACCTGAGTGACAGGTAAGCAGTGGAAAAATCCCAATATGTGAATTGCGCAGCAAGCGAACAGACCTCCTCGCGAAAGAGGAGTGAGCCACGTCGGGGAAATTAACCCGGGACATAACAATATACCGGTTATAATACAAATATACATGGTTTAATTAAATGAAGAATACAATGTATCTTCTCCTGGGACAGTGGAACGATACATTGTATTCTTTATTTAATTTACATGGTTTTCCACAAAGTTAAGCCGGGAGCAATTGAATACATGGTTTATTACGAAAGTAATACGCATGCTTTTATTGTGTGTTAGCATCTATGGCATCTATGGCAGCGCAGTAAAATCAGTCAAATAATGCGGTGGAGGATCTGCCTTTCCAACATAGCTGGTTGCCAGTTTGCTTTGAGCAGTCTGAGTGGAAAGACGTGCCTCCACGTGAAGTGTGTTTTTCGACTTCGTAACACGGCGTGATGGTGTGTTCGCTTGCACGCACCATCGCGATACGCCATCAAGTTTTACGTGCAGCTCGGAAAGAGTGAAAGCGAAGCATTGCAGATGTTTCAAGAACCCTTCAATGAGGACTACATTTTAAGGTCACAGTTCAAAGACGGCGGGTGGAGGTCTCCGTTCTGGAAGCCCAAAAACGGCCAGAACCAACGTAAACGTGAATCGTGTGAGCAAAGTTTTGCATTCCGAGCATCGATTGAGCATCCAGCAAATTGCTGACACCTTTCCATATTTACGGTACATGGAGTAGTGACCAAGGATGTGGAAGTTCGCAAGTTCTGCGCGAAGTTTGGACCGAAAGTGTTAATGGAACACCAGAAAGAACTTCGAGTTTCGCGCTATCAAGAATTGTTGGATTTCATTCAAAATGAGTCAGAATTTCTGAACTATGTCTAAACCGGAGACGAATCCTGGATGTTTAAGTACGACTTAGAATCGAAAAGGTAATGCAGCGATTGGCACGCAAAATCGTCCCCCCGCCCCTATAAAGCGCAAATGGGCAAGTCTCGCATAAAAACGATGCTCATCGTCTTATTTGACGTCCGAGGAATCGTCCGTTTTAAGTTTTCACCGCAGGGAGAAACTGTCAAGTCAGCCTTTTACCTGGAGGTGCTCAAGAGATTGAAACGCTGGGTCGCGCGCGTGGGGGTCCTCAAAGGCACGTCGCCAAAGGAGGTCATCAAATACCCGGCTCACCATGTAAATACTTCCAGCCACACGCCCTTCATCGTTACCAACTTTCTGGCACAGAGCACCACCCCAGTGGTCCCCCAGCCCCCTTACTGTCCCAACTTCTGTTCCGTGCTACTTTTTTTTTGTTTCAGCGACTGAAAATAGAGCTGAAAGGAAAGCATTGGGAGACCGTGGAAATATCCAAAAGCAAAGTTCCTGCGAGACATTCCCGTCGAGTTTCAGGGTACCTACTAGGCGTGGCAGATACGTCTTCAATAGTGTATGGGTGCAGGGGGAGAGTATTTTGAAGAATTTTTCAGCATTTGTACAAGTACGATCAATAAATCTATTTTTCTCAGAGAATGCGCATTACTTTTATAGTAGACTTTTAAGGGTCATTCAAATGAGCTATTTGTGCATATTTCTCCCAAATATGTAATTTTAAAGCCTCTCGTTCATCTTATTTTGTGATTCTTACGGTATAGGTTCCAGATATAGGTATTTCATTACGATATCAACAAATTTAAGAGCACATGCCAATTTAGCAGCTATAGAAACTCACATATGGGTAAAACGAAGTAAGCCGTCAGATTGAACACCCAGATATTCAACCATCTCTAATCTCATAATGAACTCACCATCAATTCAGTAATTGAAACTAAAAGGAAATTCTTACGGTGAAGTGAGGCAACACAGTTTATATCAACATTCATCACATCAAATATTTGGATTCTGTGAAATTCAGTTCTCCTTCAGCTTGATATGAATACAAGGTAGTAAACCCATCATATGTTTCCGTAAATTTGTTGATTGGATTACTTTAACAATGACCTATTCGGTGACCAAATCAAAAATAAATGCTGTCACTAGTAGATGATAATTTATGATTTTTTTTACGAGTGACTATACACGCTATACTATAAAAACCTGGAAATACAATGCAGATATGCATAGTAAATTTTTAAATGAAATTAACCTTGAAGTTTTAAAAGGGCTTGCGACTCACTTATAAATTTAAATTAGCTTTCATTCGTGGCCATAAACTATTGCCATGCCATTTATGTTTTGAAAAAAAATGAATGATGAAATTTTGATGAGATAGAAGTAGTTCCGTGCGACGATACCCAAGAGCTCTCTGCCACACGGGACGTGTTTGCATCACCCAAAATTTGTGATTTGAGCCAAACCCCACAGCATAAACATCCATTCAATTTGCCTTTTACCACTTCCTTAACTGACGACATAGGTACCCCCCGTGAGTTAAAAATGACCTTAAAGCTTTAATTTCCTCCTTCCTGCCATCACCAGGGCATTCACTCTCCCATCCCACGCCATTTAGTCTCCTCCCCTCTTCTTTCAATATTACATTCTCCTGCCTCTCAGCGAGGAGATCCGGTTAAACGCATCCCAGGCTCCTCCTCTTCCCCCTCCCCCCCTACATCCCGTTTTTTGTTGAGAATTTTCTATTTACAAAACTCGGAAAGGGTCGCTTATGCCAAAGTACACGGCGTAGGAGGGAGAGCAAAGATGGGGGATGATTAAACGGAGGGAGGGAGGATGGATGATAAGGGGAGAACAGAGAGGAGAGAGTGGATGGAGTTCGAGAAAGGTGGGACCGGTAGAGGGGGTATGGGGCGCGAAGAGTGTGAGAGTAAGCGGGAGGAAGGGAGAGGGAGGTTGAGAGGAGGGTGGGGTGAAGGCATAATGAAATTTTAGCCTTTTAGGCAAAAATAATCCATACGCACACACACTCAAGCCTTACAACAGGTTTGCACGAAAGCTAATCCCGACGATCCGACCGATTCCCGAAATGAGTAATCCCCTCGCCGTTCCCGTACCCCCATTCACCATGCCCTTGAATTCATTAAATACATTTATTCTTTCCCTCGGTGTTATTCTATTCCCGACCTCCCTCCCCGTCACTC
Source organism: Hetaerina americana (assembly GCF_022747635.1). Classification (NCBI taxonomy): domain Eukaryota; kingdom Metazoa; phylum Arthropoda; class Insecta; order Odonata; family Calopterygidae; genus Hetaerina; species Hetaerina americana. The sequence continues at coordinate 56,459,838 of NW_027286874.1, read as the reverse complement.
CCTCTGTATCCAAGCCATCCCAGGGTCATAACCGCCCGCCGCCCAACCCTCCGGAGTACCCCTTATTCAGTACAAGCCCTCCCTCCCCCAACCGAACGTTTCCTTCCACCCCTTCCTCCTTATTTATTCGCCGACCAACCCGCCACTTGACCACCCTCTATTCTTTCCCAAAAGTTCTTATACCCCTCTTCGGTGCTACCAGCTGCACCGCCCCCGACTGACTCCTTGTCTCCACCCAACGCCGCCGCACCCTTCATCCTCCGGTCCCTTCTCCTTTTAACCCTTCTTCCTTCCTTCCCCGTTCCGAACGCCTCCCCCTCCGCTTCTGTCTCCGTTGATGAGTTTTCCTCCCCTCTTTGAGTCGGTCATAAGCGAAATCATCTTAGCCTACTAACGGTGAGATGATGTGGAAGGAAACGTCTCTGAAGGGAAGTGGTGAAATATAGTATCCTTCATGGAAATTTGTTTCATCACATTCCTCCTTCCATTCTAGCCCATATCCCTTCTATCAGCCCCATTTCATCTAAAAGTTTCTTCGTTTCACTCTTCATATATCGTTCTTCGTCATATATTTCGCATGCACGTTTCTCAGCGCTTAACTATTGATTTAGTTGGTAACGCGTGGCTTGCATTAACATATTTTGGACTGGTTTCGGTTAATATCATGTCAATATATTTGTATCACAATATTTATTCAGATTATTTGCAGTTTTTTGCATATCATGAAGGTTTTCTTTGATGTGTATTTTTACGGATCGGCTTCATTTTACTCATAACCGTTTTGTCAGCCACCCCCTACCCATCCTCGGTAAACGAAAGTAATTCAAAAAACCCTCCATCAAATATTTTTATTTTTACTCAGTCACCCCAGCTTTTTGAATCCACTCTCCCCTACTATCCAATTAATTGATGTCATTGTATTTGCCCAACCCAAAATATTATTCTTCATTTCCAAACTCTTAAAATTAACTCCCAATTAATCTTCTTTGGAGAGTTACCCGTCTCTCCCCCATCTCTTTAAATTATGGACCATTTAATCACTTAAATGGAAAAGTGCAAGCATCCATACGCGTGTAATCGACAAATATCTTTCTAGGTGCACTTTATTGTCTTGTCCTGATTCATCTGTCGGAAATGGCAGTGCATTGTACCACATTTAACCATGTAATTGCCACCGCAGATACTGATATCCTATTAATTTGAAAAAAATAATCCTAATATTACAATGTCCTCATGATGCATTTTCATTAAATGTTTTTCAAAAACCATGATTTTGAAAGCTTTTTAGCTCCGAACATTATTAAATGCTACCATTCCCCAAGTAAAAAGTAAATGTTAGCGCCTCTATAGTCTAAGGTTTGCTCCAGGTTTTTCATATCAACTTCAATTGAAATGCGATTTAAGTTTATTCTTATTGTTTTCAGCATTTATGTCTTTTGCAAAATTAAAAATAATCGTACGAACTCGAGAGAATCGTCATAAAATATAGTGGAGCATATTTTTTTAAATTTATGATCAAAATTTGTTTTCTATTAGAGATTGCGAGAGATCTCAAAAAATATTCCGAAATTTCCTAAAATTTAGTGTCACATGAAAAGTGTTTCCAAAGCAACCCGTCATAGTTGTAACATGTGAGGGAGAAATTGCATGGGGAATCGATGAATACTTATTTACCCACTTCTTTCTTTATTTTGTATTTATCCAAGCTGAACGTAACTAGGAAATTTCTTCTTTATTTATTTATAATTTTTTCCTACTATGATTAAATCTCTTGCATAATACTATAAGACATACTTTCTCCGTGAAAGTTTAATTTATAAGTTTTAATTAAGTATAAATTTCTCCAAAAATGTTTGCGTCTGCTTGCTTATAGTGAAAATTTGAACAACTATTACAAAATTTTACTTGAAAAAGTTCTTCAACTAAAGTCTGTTTATTTTTATTGGAGATATATTGGATTGGCTATATTGTCATTGTACATTAATTACTATGATATTTTACTACGAATACGTCAACGTACTCTTGGCATATCCAAGATGAATTGGTGAAATGATGTTGATGCTTAATAACCGAAGCGTGTCTCTTTACGTGAGAGATCCAATTTACTCTCCATTACAGGTAAAAACAATTTTGACGCTTCCTTATTTGCATTCCTAAATTCACAGTGAAAAGAAGGGAGCTAAAAACTTAGAAACCCCTTTGCCCACACCACCACTAACGCAAGTCCTTTCTTTGCTCGCCAACCACTACCTCTCGCCCCTTTGGTTTTCCTCCGTCGGTCGACCCCCCCCCTCTCAAGACCACTGTCTCGCCTCTTCTCTCTCTCTGTCTTCCTCCGCCCTCCTTACTACGTAATTTTTTCCCCTCCCTGACATCACCATCTTGAACAAATACCTCACTTTGCTCATCCTAACGTAAAACCCCGCGTGTGGATAGTTTTATGTGTGCCTTTGCCTTTTCCCTTCGCCATACTCTTCCTCATCCTCACCCCTTCCGTCCCCATCACCCCTCTACCCTCCCTCCGGAGCCTTCTCAACTCCGTGAGGACCGCTGCGATAAAAGGATTCCGGAGGATGGTGCAACGAGGCAAGCAGAGAGAGAGGGAGAGCGCGCACTGGGACGGGAGAAGAGGGGAGGAGGAGGGGGAGGGCCATGGCGGAAGATTCTTGCAGCGGGCTGAGTTGTGCCGCCTTGGGGGTGGTAATGGCATTCAGAATTCTAAGGTGGGGAAAGGACGGACGATGGGAAGAAGGGAAGATGGGAACGCGTGGGACGCATTGGGAGGATGCCGGGAGGATTTCGAGTGTGGAAGGCCATAAAGAGGGCGCGGGGCATCGGGCAAGGAAGAATGAGCGTGATGTATATACGGTAAACGTACACATAATGGAGAGCAAGAGGTGAGGCTAGGAGTGGGATGGGATGGGGAGATGGAATGTGAGAGGAGTGAGTAGGAGAGAGCGAGAGGAAGATGGAGAGCAAGGGTTAAAGGGTTCGTTATTTCAGTGGGGAGGAGGCAGGTGAGGGAGGTCGAAGGGTCGAAGAGTGGGAGGCTAGAGAGGGAGGCATTGGGGGGAAGAAGATTCGGGGGGAAAGGGGCAAACGGGATGAAGGGAAGGGGCCGCCAAAAGGGTGGCGGGGTAGGAGGTAGGTAGTGGGTGAACTTTTGAGCGGTTCCCTCGATGAAAAGACCCCCGCCCTTGGGGTCGTGCAATGGCCGGTTATGAACAGCGGTTTTCCATCTTCGTGCGATGAGGAGAATAAAATAAGAGAAAAGAAGGCCGGGTTGGGAGATGTGAGGGGGTGGGCAAGACGAGAGAGAGAGGGAGGGAGTTGGGGATGTGCTTGAGGAGATTAACGTGAGATACGGAAGGGTGAAGAAAAGGGGGGTTGGAGGAAGCGAGGGCATAAAGGAGACGAAGGGAGAGGGGGTATAAAGCAGGATGAGGTGACGTTCAAATGAGTCCGGGAGGAGGCGTTGGGAACAGGTCTGAATAGAAAGAAATGGGGATTGGAAGGTTAGGTAAGTGTCGGCAGCGCAGGGATGTTAGGACGGAGGGAAGGGAAGGAGTTAAAAGATGCGATGAGAAGGGTTTTATTTTAGAGCAAGAAAGGGCGCGATGTGGCGTGGGACCAGCACTCTTTATTAATTGCTACAGGATCTGTAATGGACGCCCGACACGGGCCGTAAATAGGGCCAGTTATGCGCGGGCAAGTTAAAGGAAAAGGAGCGATATACATATATATATATATATATATAATGTGTATATATATACATATATATATATATATGCATGTGCACATAGTATTTTTTACTTTACCCTTACTCTTCTGAAAGGTCGGATGGGGATAAAGGAGAGAGCAGTGTGCCTTTTCCCCCAGTAACCTCATTCATCGGTATTCCTTTCCAAATTTCTTTTTGCCTTTCTCTGTTTAATATTCCGTCCCCTTTTTCCAATTTCTGGAGCTATGTGAAATTCTCATCCCGTTATTTTAGTAGAATCTGAGAAATCTCAATCGGTTGGCTGTTTTATCATATCAAAAATATTTTCGTTTTCACGCAATTTTGTTTTTCTTGCTGAATAATTGTCATAGTTTGTCAATAAAGAGCCTTCGTCGGAGGGCAACGGTGCGAGACAAATGCGCAGATTTTCATATTATTCAAACTATGGTTCAGAAGCATTTAATTATGTGTTTTCTTAGAATTATTGGATAAAAAAACTAAATTATAATTCTGAATTCAGCAAGCAGCCCCTTCGTTTTCGTGAAATTAAAGGGAGCACAGGAAAGGTAAATTTTGAAGCATGCTCTCCTAGCGTTTAAGTGGATAAAGTCTCCTATGGAAGCAAAGTTTTTCTTTTCCGAGTTATCGAGAGACAGGTTATCTAATATTCATACTAACGTTTTAACTTGCGGCTCTGCGACGTGAGCACCTCATTCCTCACAGTTTTCTTTTAAATGGCTGGTATTTTCAACTTTCTACCATTTTCACAAATTTAATCTTTTTTTTTTGTGGGAGTTCTCTGTCTTTGAGTGAAGAATCCATTTCACCGAAAGATCTATTTTGCATGAAGTAGGACTTGGGTTTCCCTTCCTTTCTCTGTCTTTTGCGTGCATTCTCTCAGTATTGAGGTTTCAAACTCATAAAATAATTCCACTTAGTTAACCCCTTTCGTTTCAATCCTTTAAAAGATCTCTTAGCTTGAAATTTTTCATGCGTTTATTACGCCCCCTTCTACCCTTTGACTGTTAATTCCACATTCTCCAATCTGCTTCGTTCACTTCCATGGAATCTCTACCTTGAAGGCTAATCCATTTGGATTCTCCGCCTCGCGAATGTCTTAATTAAATATTTCTCATTATTATTTAGAGTTTCTACCGGAAAAATGTTTCCTTATGTCACCACAAAGTTACGGTAATGGATTCTCTGGCTCGGGATCTTAGTTTCCCTGTTATAGGTAATTATATTGAAAAGCTTAGAATTAATTTATAAAATATTCCTAGATCAAACTCTACATATCGCATTCCTTATCGTATTTTTCCTTGAGTCCATCACTTCACACAAATACCACTCACTTGGTGACTTTTGTTTTCAATTTCCCTGTAATGCCTCACTGTCTGCTTTGCTGTAATGTGGCCCCGCCTTCAGGTCCATCTGTAATTTCTCCAATGTTGTGTGGGATCGGAATGGTGCTGTGGCTAACGTACTGGCGTCCCACCCAAGGGGCCCCGGCTCGAATCCCGGTGGAAGATATTCTTCAGCGGTATCCTGATCCCTACTTGAGGTGCTTTCTGGAGGGCACTTCGAGCGAGCACGCCGTCCATCGTATGGGACGTTAAGGTGCGAAACCCTGGACGCCTTTTGTTTAGAATAGGCTAATGTCGACGCCTGTTTCTCTCCACCCTTAATCCTTTCCTGTCCATCCCTAATGGCGCAAATGATCTCAGCTGTCGGTCATCTCCCCTAAAACTACTACCACTCAAATGTTTTTCTACTTCTGAAAACCATTTAATTGTCTTTGTACTAAATTCTGTTCGCATTTATTCCTATTAACTGCTTATTGCATTCATTTTACGTCTTATCTTACATTTTACCTTCACTCTACACAATTCCAGGTTACTACCTCAAGTCTTCTCATATTTTCGTTTGAGGGTTACGTTGTGTGCGTTGTTCTTCTTTGGCTGGCTCAGGTGGCCAAAAAAGTGTGAAGCCCGTTTTCCCACGCAAGAGAACCCCAGTCAATCCATCAAGAGATTGGTAGCAATTTATTTAATAAATCCATTCGTTTAATATCAACCCCGCCAAAAGTTTTTTTATAGGGATGAATTAAATGCATTCGTATGTGAATTTAAATGGATCTATAAGAGAGATAAAATATTAAATTTTAACCGCTTTACTCTCCCATCTATATATTAATAAAATACCTTTCCTTATCGAATGACTATGTGAAATTTTCTTCCAGAATACATGCAATACATGTACAGCATATACAGCAATATCTAACAAATGGTATACTTTACAGTCGTTGTAGCTGTGCTAAACAATTATTGATGCTCTATCATATGCTAATTAGCAGGTGGCTGTGCTTAAGTACATATTAACATTGTATTTCCTAGGGTAAAGGAGCCAAATACGGGTAACGATGAGTATTTTAATTTATTTATCTCGTACAACTTTATAATAAGATATGAAAGTTTCATGACTCTTCGGTTCAAAAGGGTAAATGAAAATACAGAGACAAACTGGCTAAAAAAAACAGCAATTAATATTTAACAGTGTGGGTTTAAGGCTATATTTGGATCTTTCGAAGTAGATAAATCTCCCTTCTTTTGAATATGGACTATATTAATTTATATGAAACGGTATTGAAATTAGAAAATGTTCAATAAAATTTTGTTCCTATCTTGATTTCAATTACCACCTTTATAAAGTTATAATTTTAAAATTAAAAAAATACAATAATATGATAAATAGCTCATAATCACTCTGCTGAAGAAAATTCAGGAGCCTTTTTAAAATCTGGCAGTAGCAATTTTATGCATCTAAGTTTATATATTGATTTCACTTCCTATTTATCTTGTCTGTCTTTGCCACAGGTAGAGAAGTAAGATATTCATTCAAAAGAAGGCCTTTCAGCCTGCACTTGATATTTACCCGTATTTTTGCCTAGTAGCATAATATTTTTTGGCGCGGTTTTAACTAGCTTTTCCATTTTGGCTATTTCAAAGGTCCCGCTTCGTTTTTCATTTAATAAAATAATTCTAAAATATCAAATATTGTATTCAAAACCCTGCCGGGTTATATTTTCAATATAAATATTTCGAATATAACCTAGCAGTTTGGTATAAACTGTCAGGTTACATTTGCTTTTTTTTGCTTAGCTTCCTCAGGGTTCTTTTCTTAGCCTCCTGTACTAGGTTCACTTCAACATTGCTGATTTTTTTCATGCTTTCAATAACTTTGAAAAAGACCGTGACGATTCTTTTCGAACTTTTGAATTTGAAATTCCCAGCGTGGATGTCTCACGATAACTAAAGCAATCATTCTGCCCATGGCAACAAGTCATGACATGAATGGCGTGGACCACCCTCAGTATTGAGAAACCTGATGTGTAGATTAAGAATTTCTTCTCCCACAGTTCGGTTGGAGCGTAAGTTATATTTATAGTGCACAGTTAAATTTCAATCGTGTCGCGTCCAGTTAAAAGATTTGATTTTTGGCCAAACTTACTAGGCATAAAATATAAATTGATATGAGACGTTGACTTAAATGAAAATGTCATTCCCTGTCGATACATGGTGTTTCCCTATTGGACAAATAAGGGAACCTAAATTGTGCTTCAGTGTCAATCTTCAACCAACGTGAAGCATTATTTCGGTAAGAAAATGCCATATAAAAACTGAACGCTAACTTGATCATATTACACAAGAGTAATTCAATTAAAAACAGTGAATTTCGATTAAAACTAAGCTCACTTATTGCTTAAAAAATCATCTTAAAGCGTTTACCGAGAATTACAGCAGCCTTTTTTTACATATCCTCTTTTCCATTTTTACTGAAAATAATGCAGTCATATCGGCTAAAGAAATGGATAAGGTGATTACGAGTACTTTACCCATGCACAGGTATCTTTTCTTATTTTTCATTCCATTTTCTCTCACTAAGTTAATGTATCTTATGTTAAGTAATCCCATTGAACAAGAAATGATGACATATCTTAATCGATTCATAGGTACCATCAATTCTCTTGATAAGGTCTACATTGTCATCAGATTGCCGAAGGGTGAGGCTATTAACATTATGCTTAACCCATGATCAAGATGCCATTGTGTAAACTTAGGATAATCTGGTGACCGCGTTACTACCACGCTAATCGAACGAATTCTAAATGTTAAAACATTTTGTATAGAAAATATATACTTTTGAAATTCGATTTTTCTGGGAATGCTTTGCAATTTTATCTTACTATACCGTCATTCTTTTATTGCTCATTATGTACTACACGCTCTAGTGAATACAAATTGAGGTATGCCATTTAAAAGTCGTTATAAATCCACATGCTATGAAAGGCTTTTGATAACGTTTCGTCATTCCGTAATTATTCACCTTTTGAATGAATAAAATTTTCAAAATTCTGAATTTTCAGTGTCAAAATGAATCAAATTGCTAGAGTTAAGATTTCTCAGTGCTAGTAACTTTTGCCAATTCAGTCGGGAAAATAGGAACATTAAAGTAAATTCCTACATTTTTATCTAGTTTCTATGCTTTGACTCGATGTAATGCCAAGCTTGGGCAGAGTTTTTGACTTCAAAAGGAATTTGAATTGTCACAGATCAATATCTTTATAAATAATTCTCGTAAAAAGTTGCAAATTATAAGGCGATCACTCAATGTGATTACCAGTTTCTCTCTGAACCCATTTCTCTCCAGAGGAAAAATCACTCGCTCTAGAATTGGATCTTGCCATTTGTTTGAAAAGATGAAAGATGACTTTGAAACTTAACTCAATAAGACATTTTTCTCCTTCCACTTAAACAGCAAAAATAAAACCCAATGTGCTATTAAAATTGGCCAAAGGATTATACTTAAATCATGAGGAATTCTTTAAGATGATTACGTACTCAATTCAAAATTTTTTTTGGCAAAAGTTGCTCGTTAAAAGTCACCAGAGGGAACGACATACAGGTATGTCGTATGGTGGGTTGACAGGTCCTTAAAAATGTGTGTTCTGTCAGAATACATCAAATATTTTAATAATATTACGAAATATATGAAAACCTTTATGCCTGCCAACATTTTAAATAGCATAAATCCTTAAATTCGGGGTACGTCCAATGAATTTCCAAATTCCATTGGTTAGTCGCGGAATAAGCGAGTGCAATCAATTATCACTGCATTAATAGTTTTTGTCAATATACTGTGGCTGAAAAGGGTCGAACGTTATTTGTCGAATGGCTGCCCCTGAAGATTAACCTTCCAGTCAGTCCTACATTTTGGTGACTATTCTTCTTCATACGAGTGAAAGAGAGATCACAGGGGTGGCTACACTAAAAGTCAATTCACCGCAAACGAGGCATAATTTACTATAACTATAGTAATGCGATAGCAAGGAATCCACCTCGTTGTCACGAAATGAAATTATCAGCTCTTTAGTCATTAAAGTTACGATTGTTCGGGAGGTATTATAGGCTTCCATTTGGATATCGGGGGTGGATGACAGGAAGCGAATGAAGGAAGTGTATCAATGCGCTTAAACAGTTTAGGTTTAAATCAATATAAACTTACAGAAGATTGAAAAACCTGAAAGTATAAATGCGAAAAATGGAGGGAAAATATAATCTGGGAATCGAAATTGAAATATTATTAAATTACCTTAAAAAGGATATCGGAGCAACAACTACAGGGCCAGGACTATCACTCTAATGCAATCACCGGTCGAGTATCCTGAAAAAGGTCGTCTAAGGAGGTAGATAACTCAATATAAAATATTTTGAAAGGCACAAGATAGGATGGTAGAAGATTGACATATGTACTGCTCTATAAAAAGCGGAAAATGTAATTACAACCTAACTCAACCGTAGAAAAGCGTGAATAAAGGAACTAAAAAACAAACATCGTCAACATTAATTCTGAAAACATTTATGAGGAAGGCAATAAATGAAGCTGAAGATACTCCGCAGAAGAGTGGATCCTTGGGAGTAAATGTTGATGCGTGTTGCCGATGGCATGGGAGTAACGCCAAAGAAATAGTTAGGCCTGGAAAAATGGAAGTTCACTGGAAGAAGGTAATTATAGTGAGTTATCTAAGTTGCCGAAAAAAATCAAAATTTGGATTCGTGGAAATAAGTAAAATGTTAAATTGGCAAAATATGTAAAATTATGGCTGAACAGCCTCAAACTATGATTGGAAGAATTTCATTTCTTTGTGAACACTATTGGTGTTATATATTCTCAGAAATGTAAGAATAATACCTGAGTCATATATTTCGAAGCACAAGCCGGAAAGGCTTTCTAAAAGATTAAATCTTTACTAGCAGTTCCTCACAGAGAGAATAAGCAAAGAATGAATCAAAATGTACACGATACTAGACTTCCCTACGCCGCAAGGTGTATACTGCTACAATAGTCGTTAATTTCTAGTTAACATCATTGGAAAATTGTGGCTCCAAAAATATTTGAAGATCATTAAAGCGAATCGTGCAAACACCGAAAATATAAGTAGAGTGGCCGAAGGAAAAAGCCTACGAGCCTCGTACATGAAATAGCGGGCAAAATTCATCGATCATATTTCAAGGTACGATTAACTATTGAAAATATTCTTGGGAGATCATGTAAATGAAAAGCCGGGCGTATCTGAGGATAATCAGGTAACGAAATAAAATCAATAAAATGAAAACACAAAGAGATTAACAGATGATAGAAGATCCTCGAGGGCTGCATCTAATGTATCCCACGACTGACGTTTATTGGTAATAATATTTGTCAGGATGAGATGTCAGCCTTTTATTCTAGAGAAGGAACTTTGGTTTTCCACTCAAGGAACGTATGCACTTTTTATTTCCTTCTGTAGCAAAGAGGCCAAAATCTCTAACAAATTGGATTGATCCATGTTGCTCATTTTAGTGCTACTTAAACGGGACTAGGTACTTATCTTATCCGTTCATCATCAAATTGCTCGTCTATATTTCTTACAACGGACGTAAGGAATCCATCCTTTGATAATCAACCACTCAATCTTAGCTTTTTAATTATTTTCCTTTTTCTTTTTATCCTCTCTTGTTGACGAACACTAAGAATGGTGCCATGTAAGCGCTCACCTTTGTTCAATTGGTAAAATGTAAGGAGATAAAGAGAACATAGGTTCATTTTCCGCATAATATATCCTTATCTTTCTCTCTTGCTTCCCCATCTTCACTCTTTATCTCGTCCTTCTCCCCTTTTCTTTTCTTTCTCCCCCTTCATATCGGTTCCACCCAGCCGTTCTCTTTCATAATCCATGGCAAACAGCATCAGTCAAGGGTCCAATTAAAAAAGCGCGCATAACAGGCGCTCTCTTACACGCTTATGTACTTATTTATTAAACGCACAAATTTCACCCAATACCTTACCCAGAGCGCTCATTTATATCACCGCTCGCCTCTCTGGAGCATCCTGTCGCCCCTAACTCCGCCTCATCCTCTTGTCCGAAAATTGGAAAGGGGAGGTAGATGGAAAATAAGGCGATAACTCCGCAGACATTTTTCCGACGCGATAAAGATGAGCGAAGCAGAGTGTGTTACGTTTATTTAGGAAATTGATGGTCAGGAGAGTAGAGAGGCTTGTGGGAAGAATGGAAAAAATAGATAGGATGTTGGGAAAAAAATATATAAATGGTTTTATTAGGATGAGAAGGGATAATAAATAGAAGGTGATGGGGGAAGAGGGGAAGAGAACTTATCGAGGAAGGCGAGGCCGTTGATGGGGATGAGGAGGGAGAGAGAGGGAAGGGGAAAGGTTTGGCACGAGAGGGTTATAAGGAGCGAAGAGTGAGTACAAGAGAGAGGGAGAATGGGAGGGTGGGGGAAGATATGGACAGTTCCTAGGGGAAAGGAAGAGGGGGGGAGGGACGGAAATGGCGTGGATCTCGAGGAAAGAGCTTTAAAGGGGTCAGGGTCGGGGGAGAGGAGTCTCGGGGAAATTGAGGGAGGGAAAATAAAAGGAGAATAAATGATGATGGTTAAAAAAATAAACGGGTTCACAATGGAATTTAATGAGGTTTTTAAGGAAGAACGCCTGTAGGGGTACGCAGCACATCGATTACCGAGTCCATATGCCTCTAAAACCACCCGCGCAGCCTCTATATCCCACCTGCCCCTAAATCCTACCTCTCCTTTCCACCCTCACCATCCTACGTCCCTTCCTCCAGCCCATCCTCTGCCGCTCCCGTTCCAATTCCCGCCTCCCCTCGCGCCAACCCATCCTCCGCCTCGACCGCCCCTTCTACATTCCTCCCACTCCCTCCCTCAAACCCGAATTATTCCGCGTCTCCCTCGCATCGGCCGTCGCACCCGTCCCCGCCCCCCCCCCTCCTCTCCTCTCGCCCCCGCCACGCTCATCCGGCCATTTTCTTCCCGCCCTCCCGGTCCGATCGCTTTCACGGGACCCGATTAGTCTCCAGGACCCGATTCCTTCTCGGTGGAACCCCTTCTCTCGCTCTCTCTCTAGCTCTCTCAACCCGTGCACTCGTCCCACCCATTTCCAATTATTATTCCACTTTATTCGCACGGTATTCGTGCCATTTCTGCGCTTCTCCCGCGCGGTTATTTACAGGCCTGTCAGTGCTCGACAACGTCCGCGAGCCTCGAATCGGATTTCATTGTTTATACACATTGCGAATGCCTTTCTTCTCACCACTCTTTGGACGTCAGCGCCGGAATATTCATATATTACCTCCCCCCGATTTTTTTACATCGCGCAGTCTGCCTTTCTCTTCCGGCCATCCTCTCCGTGCTAACGTGCGGCGTGGTTGCTGTAATTCAAGGTCAAAGCAGTATTAAAAATTGTATTTTTAGTATACTGTGAGGTCAAATCGAAAAGTAAACTCAGCTAAGGAAAGGTTCGTTGCATATAAGCACAAGAGTAATGCCAAGGCTAGGACTTGAAACAACAGCCATGGGATACCTTTATTGTAAGTTTTTCGAGTTTTGCAAAGCTCTCAGTTGTAATTTTGATGAATTATTGTGGTTAATAATATTGAGGTGTCATTTAATTAATAAAATTTGAGGTGTAATTTAGATAATATCCTGAAGTTATTTGGTAAACATTAATCTGAATATAATGTTGATTGTTTATAATCATAATGCTCTGATTTTTTTTACATTAATGTCTAATTAATAGATTTTGACTTGGACCATTTTTCCTGCATGGCCTTGATTGGCCTGACTCTAATGTGAATTATTAGCAAATAATATTAGGTTATACACCATAAAACTACAAACAATAATCAATCCGAAGGTCGATTTGGTAGGTGATAGTAGAATTCACCTAGCACTAAGCCCGTCGGCGTGTGAAATTCACACATCAGGGTAGGGGGGACAGTTCCTTTCCCTAAGCCGGTTATGGTTTCCCAGGAAGATCTGGTACCCGAAAAATCACATAGCTTGGGTGGAGCTGCAGGTATCCAGAGAGACGTGACCGGGAATCGAACTTGGGCCCTCCGGTCAGTTGTTCAACCCTCTAACCCCTGGACTACCGCGACGACAACTTATTCCCCGTTTGTGAAATTTTCTGTGGAACCATTGGAAACTCGTGGAAAGCTTGAAAATGGAATTTTATTTCACATATTGTTAGTGTAAATGGAATAAAATCTAGGGGAAAAGCTCGTTTTGTTCCTTCGCAATCAATTTAGAGCATGCGCGAAATTTTCATGGAACGGTCAAAAATGGAATATGTTATCAAAAAACTTAAACCGAGCGGCGTCACATTCGTCAAAACCGGTTTTCATAAAATCTGCCGTCTCAATTGAAAGGAATGATTTAAGCTGTACATAACAAGTCGAATAAAGACCTCCCACTGAAAATTATTCCAAAATATACCATTTAATCATGCCTAAGAAGTTTAAATATAGTCTTTCTAAATAAAACCTTATTGTATATTTGCAAGTTTCTGGCTCGTAGTGAGCGTTCATGTATATATTTTGATGTTTTCCTTTTTCATTCGCTTTCTGCAGTATATCTCACTATAGACCGAATATATTTAGCTAAAATGCCACACTTCCACCAGCACACAAAGCGTTGTTTCGTAGCGGAAATATCCTCCTGAAATATTTCAGCGTTTCCATTGCTTAACTCACCTGAATTCTAAGGAAACGCCCATTTCGATTAGCAATAAATTTTAAATGTCGATTTTGCGATATAGGGCAGAGATATTGCAGCCATATTGTGAAGGACAACGGAAGACTGAGTCTTAGGCATCGCCCTTTATGCATTGGAGTGAGATGTATTCTACCATGAAAAAAGATTTAAAGCTTTATTGTTATTGGTTTCAAAAGTATTTTGAGCTAATTACTCCACGTTTACGAATACGTATACCATTATCGGAGGGTGAACTTGTTTTTTCACGGAATACTAATTTAAATGTTGGGAAATACATGGAGAAAACAGTAGCAAATGCATAAATTGGCATTTTACGTAAATAATATGTGATAGTTTCCAAATAAACACGTACTTTGTAAGTTAATAAATGTGCAACAATACCACTCACCATTAGGAAATATTTTATAAATTAAATTTTTAACTCATACACTTATGTTCCCCCGGACTAATTTTATTTCTTTTCTCCCTTTACCGATTATTACCACTTTAAAACATTGCTTGAAATCTTCCCTCCAACTAGATTTATAGTTTTTGGTACACTCACTTTCGTACATGACGAAGTTGAGTGTACCAAGCATGTATTTATATCTCGTATATGCATAGTTTTAGATCTTAGGGTTACTCTGGTTACCCAGATTCCATACTTACAGAGGTAACCAAATCTTACACTGTAAAAAAATTTTGAATTCCCCATAGAATATGTTTCTTCTATTTCCTAAGCACTTTTAATCAATTAAGATACTTCAAATAACAACATTGCAACCAGTCTTTGACTTTAGGGTAATCTCACAGTAAATATTGCAGTGAAATTCCTACAGTTATTATTTCAGCTAATCTACTGGATACAATCGTTCTTATAAATATCTGATAATGGTTCTACGTATTCATATCATACATAATTATTATATCCATGATCATCAATCCTAATATTGGTATGACGCAGGTCTCCAAATAATTCCTCTGTTGCTGACCTAGGCGAATTTCCATTTATTTAAGGTCCCTCTTTATCCCTTCTTCTCATTGTTTTCTTCAGCTTACTGAAATTAGGCTGAAATTTCACTGCCAATAAGTTATGACTGCTGATGATACATTCATCTGAGTAACCTTTGCAGCCTTCGAACCGGTCGTGAACATTTTTTTACTATAATATAACCAATTTGGGGCCCTGACATCAATTTTTCCCTGCGTTATTCATACGCACCATCTCTGTAAGATTTCCAAAACGATAATTTATCATTCCTGATTCACGACCCCTGATTCACGTCAACACGTATATTTTGTACACAGGTTCGTTATCCTTTCTCATTTTTCGTTCCCTTTTTTTCCAATATGTAATTTTCATTACTTTCTTACTTCCTTCGTTTTGGAGAATATCGTCCAAATATTCAAGGACTATTCATTTTTTCCTTCTTTTGCATTTTGATTTCATTCACAGTACTTTCGAATACTCTATTAATTCCTTATCACGATGTTGCATCATACACAAATACCATTATAGCAGGATCGTCTAACTATCTACGCTTATTCGAGTCTGCATGATATTTGGTCCCTGGTCCTAATTATTCCTTCTTCGACTCATTTAATTTCATTCATTCCATTAATATCTAAGCTCATCCTTTCCATTTCAACTTTCAACTTTGCCGGAGTCCCAGTCAAATAGTCTAGATTTAATGAATATATTATTTACCGCACTCGACTTATATACTCTCTCTAGTAGTATCGGCCTGGATATCCAAATGGCTATCTAACTTACTTCCATATTACCCTCTAGAGGGTCCTTCATGTGTCAAGTCAAGAAAAAATTGATTGTTGATGATACTGAGGAACCGCTACCTCACGGATTAACGAAGAAATAGATTTGTATAGCCTCACTGCTCGCATCAACAGTTTCAGTTATACTTATTAGTTGAGATAACCCACATCAGAAGTCACTTTCACCATTAAGAATAATTTGAAAAGTGGGTAATTTGATAGATATCGGATTTTCAAGGAATGGGGATAACTGAAAAGCGTCGACAATCCCATTAGTATTAACGAAAAACACAAAAGGATCCACAATTGAACGTCCTATCCAACTAATTAGAATATCCACTCGAAGCGCTCTTCACATGTCAGGCATCGCCTCTGAAAATTTCTGCCTACATCGGGATTAGAACCCGTACCGCCGGGAGGGAAGCCATTTAGCGCCTACACCTGCAGGAACCGGACTCTCTCCCGTCATGTTGTTTTAAAATACTAGGACCATGCCTTTTGATTATTATGTTTTTCCATCTAGACTCTTAAACCTGATACCACTCTGCTCACCTTCACTTTCATAACTGAGTTCTTCCCTACTTCCAATAATTGGAAGCGTATTTTCTGACGGTTCCCTTCATAGAATTCTGTAATCTCTGTCAGGCCTTTAGTATTCAATATTAGGTCCATGCAATTTCTGAGTGTCGTTAAATTTTACGACTGCTATTTCGTTAAATACCTACACCCAAGCTTTCTCAGCTTTACTCAATACTTAGAGATCGCACCACTGGGTACGTAAACGTTAGCTCTCGAACATTGCAATACTGCATTTTACATACAATTTTTTCTAAGCATTACGACAGAAATAAAGCACACAAGTGAATGGATTTAACAAGTTTTCAGATTTCATGTGCACAGTGATTTTGTGCCGTTTTCGTAAGTTTTTATAAATAAATTAATTTATAAATATTTTTTTTTGTTTTACTTTGTTTGTCTCCAAAGTGATCAAATAACAACACTTGGCAGCAGAAGTAGTATATATATACTCAAAATGTTTTTTTTTGGAAATCTTGCCTTTTAATAAAAATACTGATCAGCATAGTATTATGGAGTGAATATAAACTCCTGGTAAAGCTAAACAACTAAATATTCGAATCATTCATGCACAAAAATGAAAATTAAAAAAAAACAAAACTTTTATAGAATTGATCCACTCTGTGTCCATGCATAAAGAAAGAGTTTGTAGCATAGGATTTTCAATAAAATTTCTTTCACAGGCGATCGCCTCTGGTCACAATATATTCCATTCCTGAAGTATTTTATGTAAATTTAACCGCGATTTTTGCACTTAAATTCTCATCACTGTGGCCATTTTCTCTAAATATTACCTCTGATTTCAGAAAAAACATCACTTTTAGAATACTTTTTACTCACCTTTCATTTTATCACATTCTATTTCGATACTCCGCATTCAGCCTTTTTTGGGTAACCACAGTCATAAAATTAAACGTACCTCTTGTGGTTATATTGTGGGCTCAATATTCGTTAGTTAACATTATTCCAAGATTTTAATTAAAATTTTTTTCAAGCGATGGACAACTTCGAAACCTATCTGATTTAATAATTTTCCTGTTGTCTTCATTTTTACACTATTAAATGAAATTCACCATTTATAGCTAAATATCCTAAGTAACGAACTGAGAAATACTACTGATAAAAGAATATTAATTTCATTTATATGGTAATTTAGGTCATCCTTTAGAGGAGATATATCAAATTATTTATCATTCAATCTCTTTCATTCTACGTGGTACCTGCTGATAGCATACTGCAAAACTCTGTGTGCGTGTGTGTGTGTATATATATATATATATATATATATATATATATATATATATATATATATATATATGTATATACAACATTCATATACGTACATACATACACACACACACACACACACATATATATATATATATATATATATATATATATATATACACATAAAATAAGCAACCAATTATTTGACTTTTTGATATGGTAGTCCGGTCGAAATATTTTCAAGTACCAAAATTCATTTTTCTAGCTCGACTGTTTATTAAATAGTAGTTTCAGATGTTAGGTAATTGCATTAAAACGTGGTTCATTTCTATCAATAGTAGGTGATACGCTACTTTTTCTTTCAATTGGTTTTTCAATGATTTGACTGCCTACTGAACCATATGGCATAACTTGAAATATGCAATGTTTCCTCTAGAGATTGGTGGAAAGTTCTTACGTATATTTTTTTCCTTTAGCCTGTAATATTCTAGAAATCATGTATGCGCCTTCCTATCTAAATAAGGTTTGTAACCTCTATGGTTATCGAAAATCTTTTCTTCGTAATTTTCTGCGTTGGCAATAAATGAAAAATACTGCCAAATTTTACGTTACTGCTACCATGTGTTGGGACTGAGAGTTTGGGAAATCACTGATTCAGGCCTTCTAGATAAAAATTGCTACAGAAAAATATCTTAATATATATTTTAAGGAAAGAGAAACAAACGGAAATTGAACTTCACTATTTACAATAACGAAGAACAATTTCTTGGAGAGTAGTGATTGTAGTTATCATGTTGTATTCAAATATTTTTCACAAACAATTTTTTGTCATGTTCACCACGACGATTTATGCCGTGTCACCACGTACCACAATCACAAAACTTTCTATGCTCTAAACTTTTCTCTTTCAACACTCTGACATGTTAGGGATGTAGTTTTGATACTTAATCAAAAGATTATAATACAATGTATAAATGCGTGTTTCCACTTTCAAGTTTCAAATGAATTTCGCCAAATATCACTATTAGCCTAAAATTTATATTACTCTTAGTATTGAAGAAACAATTATTCTTCAAAACAGTTAAAAAGGGTAAGTTGAAATGATATAATTCTACACACTGAACAAATTATTATATTATTTTACCTAAACCTAGCAGTAAATCTTTCCTTCAAAACAGGGTACAAATTCCATCCATAATAGATGGTACAAACACCTATATCGTCCGTGAAGAAGGGTATTGAAAAACATTTGAAGCATTGAAAACCAAGCATTTTTCTCTTGATAACACCGGTCAGCAACGAAGAGGTTGGTCTGATGGTTAAGGCACCTCAAATAAATGTAAAAAAAAAGGCTGTAACCAAGTTCCTCATTGACAAGCTACAATGAATCAGGAAGATTACAGTTAATGAACTCCAACGGTACAATGCAGGAAGAAAAAGTAATGGCGTCTCACATTCACCCTTGGCTTGTTGAGGAGCTTAATCACCTCCTACCAGAAATAGGAACGAACACAAGAAGAGAAATGAATAGTAGTATAAATAAATAGATATTGTAATAGAGGATACTTTTGAAAGTACGCATAGCCAGAAAAAGGAAATAAGCGACATTGATCACGGAAAGGAATGAAATGATTACCTGAGTTCAGTGAAAGAGCCTTTAAAAGAAAATAAATTTCCTGTTTTAAAATCTATACTGAGCCGATATATCTGCAATCTTGCATTCAATGATTTTTCAATATTTTAACAGGTTTAGCAGTAAATTGATGCATTGTGCGACGCAGTGCTTGACTCATACAAGGCCACGATGGAAGTCGTTTTTTTTCCACATAAGCCGAGAAAATAATAATAATCAATCAATTATTGGTGCCGCTTTGCTCAACCTTCGTTTGGATTATTTCTCCAGGGAAATAAACTGTGCTGAGCCACGCTCCATGTATCCGATTTCTGCGTAAATAACACGATTACGAAAGCAAATACAAAACGAAAATAATCATGGTGTTTGCCTCAGGGAAAATGGAAAAAGTTTCTGTCCAGCGAAGCATATCAAGTAAAAATTTTTTTTCTGGAAACTATTTCTCGTTTTAAATACACGATAGATCGTAATTGCCTTGTGCAAAGGGTATAACGCGTGAATGAAAGAGTTGGAAAATACCATTTGATTTGATTAATTGGTAAAATTTCGTTTTACAGAATGATAATGGAATTTCTTTAGTTATTTTTCATAATAGCATCTCTGCACCTACTCAGATAAAATATCTTGGGGAAATCGAAGTCTTTTCTTGGAGTTTTAGTGCCGGTGAACTCGTTAACGCCACGGATACTTGGCGCCGGGAATAATACTATTTAAACAAGATATATTCTGGGAGTATCAACTATACACCCATGAATTTAAAAGCACTTCTTCGCCTGGTAACTAGTCCTGAGGACAATTCAGCGTTTCAACGAATGAACAACTTTCTTTGGGCTTTGCGTGCATTTTTTCAGCTGAAAAATAACGATCCCAACCAATTCGAGGACCTTATTTTGTTATGGGAAGTCTATAGAGATATGAAATATTAAAATCAAATAATATACAAATTCAGCACTCTCGAAGTGGATTTCTCTTCGCGAAGGTCTCGGAAATGTTCCCTCGCGATTGCGCAGTGCCCTAAGAAAACCTCGCACATGGAGGAAGGAGAGGAGAGAGGGGGAGCGTAGAAGGAGGGTGGTAAAATGGCGTGTGCCTATCCATTATGATGCTTCCCTCTTCTCACCCGTCCCATTTGCTCGTCCCGCTCCTTCGAAATATCCTGAATTGCAGGGTCTCGATGAGTTACAGTCCCTCTCCCGCCTCCTCAGCCCACACCAAGCCCATCCGCCGTCTTCCCAAAACCTCGCCTCGCCCACACATCGCCCATCCTCCGCCGTCCACCCCTCTCACCCCCAATCTCTCATAACCCCCTCCCATTTCATCCCACCTTACTCGCATATCGGCTTTATGCACGACGCCGAAGTGGCTTGTTACGATCTAATCTCGCCGTGTAAAAAGCCAATTACCAATCTCTCTGCCTCTCTCACCACCTCCCCCTTTCTTTCTCTCTCCTTCCCACTCTCTCTCTTCCTCTCCATACCGTTTCGCGTTCCCATTTAAGTCCCGTTTTGCCAACCACAGCCCACCCCGCCCACCCGCCCGCCATTTCCCATTCCTTTACGCCAACTCTAATGCTGCTGCTCACACGTCCGTGGGGGATTCCCTTATTCCCTTTCCCTTCACTTCCGCCGCCGTTGCTCCCCTCCGTCCCCCGCCAGATCTCTCCTTCCTCCCTTTTCGCAACCTCATTCACACACTCCCTGCTCCCCCCTCCCCCGCACCCTCATCACTTCATCCGCGCATTTCTTTGCACCCTGCGGTTGCCCATCCACCCTGGTTATAGACGTCCGATTGGGAAATTCTTGGATTCCCACTTCCATTCCGACCGACCTTACCTTTAGTCTTATCTGCCTTACAAGGAACCTCCACGGCTATTCATTCAGCGCACTTATGGGTTTCCAATCAAGAGAACGGTTGGAGGTGGAGCACCTAATGCTCGATATCGACCGTCTCTCTTCTGATAAATCTCCCCTGGCTTTGCAGAACGTCGTCTTTATTTACTGAATCGCCGACTGGTGATGATTAAATGAAATTGATGGCTATAGAAAGTAAAAAGCCTCGTAAACGCATTTTTCGAGGTTTTTTTCGGTAGGTATAATTCGTTGTCTCAGGCGTGACTTCATGGAATCGACTTAACATAATGAAAGGAGAAACTTTGTAATTCCACATAGATTTATTCGACGGACGACCTAGGTTTCGACGTGGCACGTCATCATCAGGTACATTTAATGTACCTGATGATGACGTGCCAGGTCGAAACCTAGGTCGTCCGTCGAATAAATCTATGTGGAATTACAAAGTTTCTCCTTTCATTATGTCGGTAGGTATGTTTAACAGGAAATCAAATAAATTGCGGAACATTGAGGCAGGACAGGAAAAATGAATATTTAGGCCCAATGAAAAGAAAAAGTAACTGATTTATTAGCTGATATTGTAAATAGGGCTCCCTAGCATAGAAGAAGATTCCTTTATTTGTAGATCATTTTAGTAGCTGACTGCCGTGAATTGACATTAAACCTGTCTTGGTATACCAAACACTAGAATAAAAATTGACTTCAAATATTAATTGGCATGTAACGTTTTCATTAAATATTTTTCAAAGCATCTTAATTTTTTACTCGTAATATACCATTCTAATATACTACGCTTATAATCGTAGAATTTAGGAGAATTCCTTCTCTGTCCACACAGAAATCTTTAGGTTTTTACGCCGGCGATCTCACTAATCCTTAAATAAATTACAGTATAAAATTTCTGTATTAACTCTTTTGATAAATAAATTTTGTGAGAAAACATCAACTTTATTCTCTCTGCATACCAGCTATATTATTCATGCTGATTCCGTTCTCTGTTTCGGTAGCTTATCTCATTTCTTATACTGTTTTCCTCTATCATTCTGCGTTTTTCAGATCATATTCTCTTATGGAATTCCCTTCCTAATATTTACTCATAGCACTTGGATTTCTTGCTCGAGTTTCCTCCACGATTTTCAATGAGTAAAATTGTGAAAAGCTTTTTCTGTTTTCCAGAATGGTACGAAGAGATAGATAGATACCTATGCATAATAAAGTACACCTCCTTTGCCTTATCTCTAAAGTTGAATTTTATGAATTTCACTCTGGAAACTTCATTTATTTCATTATTTCATTGGTTTGTTATTAAATAACTAATCAGGAAATAGACCACGAGGAATTGACACAATCATAAACACCCTAGCCATAAGAAGAGGAAATTCTCATACGCAAGAATGAAACACGCCACCTAATACTTAGCTGGATAGGGCGTTACCACACCTCCGTCGAGGTCGGCGTAAAAGATGGAGGAAAAGAAATCATCAGGGGTCTACGAAAATAAAGACGTCCCTCTCCTTTGCTATCACATTCTCAATTTCTCTTCACTCTCTCGAGATGAAACCTCATTATTTGTATCCTCGAGGCAGTCTCCGGAGGTTGTAACATTCTCAGTATTACTATTTGTTCTTTCCTATTTAATGAAAATACCCGACGTCATTTTTTAATTGGGTAATAGAAAAAGGTTTCCTGTAAACTTTTACGGAATGTGTAATACTTTTTTTCTGCATGCAAAAATGTTTCCTTAATGCCAATTTATGTTTTATTATCCCTCATTGGTGTGACGCATGCACCCCCACTCTCTTCACAACTCATGTTTGTTCAATATAGCTGATAAAAAGAAACTAAACATTGACAATTTTATTGGTCAAATGTGTTTCGATCATTATTTCATCCGTTTAAAAGTTGCTGCAGTCGAAAAATGGGGTTCGTTGGAAAAAAACTATTCAGCGACACCTTTATATTTTACACCTAATTATTTACCTAATACTTTATTCCAGCATTCGATCATTGAATTCAAAGTTCTTGGTGTCGAAAATAATTAGTCATTAAGCCAATTTTGATATATCGTTTTGATGAGTATTTAATGTGGATTATTAATTTGTCTACCTTTTCAATAGGGTTTTCTCCCGGAACAATACATATATCAAAATCCAATGCTATCACACATATCGGAGTTTCCAAATTACAAATACAGCTTCAACTAAAGTCCGATGAAATAGATGAAAATTTGTTATTCCTCCAAGGCTATCTGCATAACATACCACCTTCTAATACATACCCCCAGTGAGGTAGCTCCGTACATCTAAACTAGATAATTCTTAATTTAAAAACCAATCTCCGCCCCCTCTCACACTTTCCCCTCCTCCCCAAGCCTCATTTCTCCATCACTCCTTCCTCCCGTCCCCATTTCCTCCTCCTCAGAAAGAATCATTTCCTTTCCCTTTCCCCTTTGCCTTCAATTTCCCTTCCCCTCCGCCTGAACCCCTTCGTACACTTTCATCCTTCCGCCGCCCACACCCCACCACCACCACCACGATCCCCTCCCCCCCTCCCCAAACACTCAACTCCTTTCGCAGTCATAATTAATTAATTATCTCCTCATTCTGACTGCGGGTGGGAATGAAGAGTGTTGGATCCATCCCTCCCTTTCCCTGCCCGCCCCTACCCAACCGCTTCCCTCCTTCTCCCGCACTCCTTTGCCCTTTTCCACCCTCTCCCTCCCGCCCCGATTCGAGGGATCTGGGTTTGGTAAGGGGATGTGATGGGATAGGCAGGGGGGAGGGGGAGATGGGCAGGAGCTGGGCGGGATTGTAAGGGGAAGGTTTGAATGGGAAGAGCGCGAAAGGGAATCTAAAAAGGGGCAATTCTTTGATGAGTTGAGTGGGTCGAGTGTGTGGTGGGTGGAGGCAAGGGGAGCGGTTGGTGGAGAAGGGAAGGATTGAGATCGTTGAGAGGCACTGAAGAAAAGAAATCGTCGGCGGGAGGGCCGGCTGGGTGGAGGAAACGGAGAGGTGGGAATAGCACGGTTGAGACTTCGAGGGTGGAGGGATAGGAAGGGAGGGAGCGGGTAGAAGTTGTTGGATAGCTTTGAAGAGGAGGAAGACATAGATGAGAGGGTTTGGAGAAGGGTGACTTTCGGTATAGAGGGTGCTTGTGGATTATAGGGATGAAAGGGTTGGCCGAAAGGGTTGTCTATAGGTGCCCGGGTTGGAGAGGGAGGGTGGGTGGGTGGAGATTATGAGATGGAAATAAGAGGAGCAGTGTGGGAGAGAGGGAATAGGATAGGGAGAGTTATTGGCGAAGGGTGTGGCGGGGACGCGAAAATTGCAGGAGGGAATATTTGAAAGGGTTTGCTGAAGTGAGAGACGCTTTGTAGGGAGATGGGAGTAAGGACGCAATGTGATAAAGATGCACGTTAAGAGTAGAAATGTTAGCAGGCCAACTCTCAGACATTACCTCCTTGAATTCCATGGACTGGAAACCTTCAGTTTGAGGCACACTAATCCTCTTTTGAGCCTTTTTTTAGGAAATAACGTCTACCTCTTCTGTGAAAACCAAAAAATAGCGTTTCGTTACCGTTCGCAACTGTACTCCGATGGGACCCCAAAATTAAAAAGTAAAAGTTAGTATGGCGGTGAAAAATTTCAAGAGATATACATTCATAAAACTGGATGTATTTCCAGCTTTGGAAGAGCCTCTGGCTCAAATTCATTTTTTTTTGTTTCTTCACTAACTTTCAGGGTAGGCTAAAAAATTAAATACCTGAGGTGGTTATGATAAAATATTTTCATGCCACGAATTTTTCGTGCGCGCATGCAACCTTCAGTGATAATTATGTAGGTCTATTTCCTTCCAGTGTAACATTTTTTTATGGTTTCCTGGAAATGGCCATTTATTATAAAATTTGTCCTCCAGAATTCTCCGCGGCCAATCAACCTTCATAAGCATTACTTCATTTAACACAAAGAATTACCCACAGATATAAAGTGCACCGATGTGTAGATAAAATTTTTAGCATATCATGTCTACAAATCTTCTCTTTTATCTGTTCCTGCTCATATTTCGTTTGTAAAATGTATTGACATCACTGATCCAGAGGTGTCCAAAGCTGTGCCACGGTAAAAATTGTTTCCTGGAAATGAAGGCCCTAACTAAGAAGTGGTATTCTCATCAACGAACGGGGAAAAAATATTCGGGCGGCTTCCTTGACAACGCTGGCTACGTATGATAAGTCCGTGATTGATGATCGATTTTTCTCTTCCTTTCGTCCCCATCCCTTAGCTCCAGGCCACCTATATCCTTTCCGCCAGTTCCACCAGCACCATTTCCTTTCTTTGCCAATCTCTTCAATTTGGCATATCCCCTTTAAAAAAACAATCAAGCGCAATTCCATGATTAAACAGGGAATCATGTATGGCCAGGAAGTTTAAAATAAGAAGATTGGTTGAATACTATGGCATCCAATGAGGTCTCGGAAGGGCAATATCAGTTCTCCTCTCTTCTCCATAGCAAAAAATAACGTACTAAGAGCGTGATAGAGATATAATATCAGGTAGGGGGCGTTAAATTTCCAATAAAATTCAGATTGAAGTTCCTTACTTTTCTAAATGGCTGAAGTAGAGATTAAACCAAGAATTGATGCCTTCTGTCATTTTCTTTATGATTATCAATGCACCGATCTCTTGGCAATATTTTTTTAACCAGTAGAGATAAAGTTCCTCGTAAATGATTCAATCTTGCATCCTTGCAGTAAAGTTTCTGGAATCCAGTTATTAAGAAGATACCTTACATATATCATTCCTCCTTGGTCAGCCGAGGAGAAAGGTCGTGTTCACCGCTCCTCCCGTAGTGAAAGCATCCGTACGTGGGACCCAGAGCGAGGTGCAATGGGTAAGGGAAGCGCTGTTGAAGTTAAATGCATAGTGTGCAGTAAAAAACTGAAAAATGGTGTCCAGTGCCAAGCATGCAGCTGCTGGTACCATTTTAAATGTACTAAATCCAAGCTGGAGGATTGTGTAAAAGAGGAATGGAAGTGCTGTGATTGCGACATTCAGAGGGGCCGGAGACTCTTGAAGGAGAGGGAAATCACCATTGCTGAGCTGCAGGCCGAGTTGGAGGAATCGAATAAGAGAATTAAATCTCTTACTGCCGAAAATGAGAGGTTGCGAGCCGCCGCGGCGGAGTGGAGATCGCCGCGTACGAAGAGTGGAAGCAAGCGAGAAAGGAGAGACGGCGGAGGGGCCAACGGCGGAGCGACGGAGGCGGCCAGCCCGGCGAATGGCGGACGTTCGGGAGCACCCCAGGCGATGATAATCGGGGATTCCCTTATACGTTTTGCCGGAGACCATTGCAGAAGGAAGGGAGCCTCCGTTCAGTGTTTTCCGGGTATTGGAACGGAACAATTGGAGAGGCAAATCGATAACATGAGTAGTCGTGGAGAAGAAAAAGTAGTGATTTTACATGTTGGATCCAAAGACATCAAAAGTGCCAAATCTGATGACCACGTAACCGGTTATATATTGGACCTGTGTACCGCTGCCAAATCAAAGTTTAGTAATGCAAAAATTGTAGTGACAGGTATTATTCAAAGAAGAGACGTGAACTACAAAAGAATCAGATACGTAAATGAAGGCATAGAATGGGTGTGTGACAAAATGGGGGTTACCTTCATTGATCCTAATTGTCGAATAAGTGACTATCACCTGGGACGGGATGGTATTCAGTTGAATAGAAAAGGATCATTTTTATTCGCGGAATTGTTAAACGAAGTTGTAGAGAAGATCACCAAACGGGGAAACTACTAAAGGAAACCAGAGATGTTCACCGGACCTGCAAAGAGAGCGGAGTTGAGCCAAATGCCGATCCAGGAAGTGACATACCAGGCAGTAATGGGTTCATGCAAGGTAAGGGCTTAAAAGTTCTTCAGGTCAACTGTCGCAGCATAATCAATAAGCGGGATGATTTTCAGACCTTGGTTGAGGTCAGCGAGGCTGACATTGTAATAGGAACAGAATCTTGGTTGAGTAGTGACGTCTTCTCGAATGATATCTTTCCGAAAGGCTTTACAATATACCGCCGAGACCGAGATACGAGAGGAGGGGGTGTTTTTATCTGCGTTAAGGAAGGCCTTCGTAATGTACTAGAATGGTCCGATAAGGACCATGAAATGATCTGCGTAAAATTATTAAGCGAGAATAACAAAAACTTCTTAAACATCATTGCCGTTTATAGAAAACCCACCGATGGCCTCCAGGTAATAAAGGCCCTTGCCGCCTCGTGCGCGGAAAACCCAGGTAGTCGAACCCTAATAGCGGGGGATCTTAACCTCCCCAACGTTCATTGGAGTGGCCCCACGGCAAGAGGTGGCAAAGCCCAAGAGCTCGCTAATCGTCTCATTCAAAGAGAGGGTTTTACCCAAGTTGTAAACAAGCCCACAAGGGAGGGGAACATCCTTGATGTGTTTCTAGCTAGACCATACAATATGTTCTCGGAAGGAGAGGTAATTCCTGGTATAAGCGACCACTCAGCGGTATGTATCAATATTCAATGGGAATTCCGGGTACCCGAGAATAGGGTAGTAAGAAATTCGGTGTGGAGATACAGCAAAGGAGATAGCAATGGGTTTCGTACCTTGTTGAAGGAACGTTTTCAGGACTGGGCTTGTACAGGGGGAACTGTAAACGACATCTGGAACAGTTTCAAAGACATTGTCAACGAAGGGCTGGAAAAATTCGTTCCAAAAATGACTCTCAAAAGTAACACCGACCCCGAGTACTATAACTGCGCAATAAAAAAACTAAAGAGAAAGGCTAGGAGGAGTCACTCTATGATCAAGTATGGGAACCCATATCTGTGCAAATATAAATCGATAGTAAAAGAACTGAATAGGGAAAAGAGGGTAGCAAAAGAAGAATACTTAGTGAACATTCTCACTAAAAACGATACAAATAAATTTTACAAATACTTAAGAAGACGAAAAAACAGCCAGGCGAAGGTAGGCGTGATCCAAACCCAAGGGGGGGACATTATAACAGATGATGAAGGGAAAGCAAATGAGCTCAACAAGTGGTATGGAAGTGTGTTTAGCAAGGATTTCAGTGGAAACCTCCCCCCGCGTGTTTTTCATGTTTGTGAAGGGGAGAACGTATTATGTCCGGGTGAACTAGTCATCACACCTTCAAAGAGTAATATTGTTATTCCTAAGTATATGAAGATCTGTGACCGCGAAGTTATGGACAAAGTAAAAAAGCTTAAAGTCAACAAATCGATTGGCCCTGACAACATCTCTGGAGACGCACTCAAATTAGGGTCAGAGGCAATGATACCGTATCTGCGCACCATTTTTAACATTACGTTAAATAATCATCAAATCCCCGATGATTGGAGGAAGGCTTATGTAATACCAATTTTTAAGGGTGGGACCAATAGCAGTGTAGAGAACTATCGCCCGATTAGCCTAACGTCTGTAACCTGTAAACTAATGGAGAAGAAGGTCGCAAAATATCTACGTGACCTCTGGGAGGATAAGGACTGGCTATTTAAATACCAACATGGCTTTCGCAAAGGGTACTCATGCGAAACCCAACTACTTGGACTCTGCCAGGAAATATCAGACTGCTTAGACAAAGGTAAAGAAATAGATGCAGTTATACTCGACTTCTCAAAAGCCTTCGACAGGGTTCCCCATGACAGATTGTTAGATAAAATTGGAAAACTAAATATTGATAAAAGAGTACTACTATGGACGAAGGCCTTCCTACAAGATAGAACCCAGCAGGTTCGTGTTGGGCACAAAATCTCAGAAGAAACCCGCGTCACATCCGGAGTACCTCAGGGTAGCGTGCTTGGTCCTCCTCTGTTTCTTTGTTACGTGAATGACCTTGCGGAATGTGTCAATTCCAAAATACGATTGTTCGCTGATGACTGTATACTCTATAGGGAAATCAGCAGCAGCAGTGATCGCGACGTTCTGCAGGGTGACATAGATAACGTGGCTAATTGGATCAAAATCAACAAAATGGAGATAAACATTGCAAAAACTATCCACATCTCATTCTCCAAAAGGAAGGCAGGTGAGGGAAGGGTATATAAAATAATGGGAGAAACGATTGTAACAAAAGATAATTGTAAATATCTAGGGGTACACCTAAGTAAAGACTTAGGGTGGGGACTTCACACAGATTATGTGGTAGGCAAGGCCTTTAAATCGCTCCACTGGGTCATGCGGAGCCTCAAAGGAAGCACTAAATCAACTAAAGAATTGGCCTACAAAACAATTGTAAGGCCTATTGTCGAATATGCGACCACAGTATGGGATCCCTTTGAAATAGGGCATGTGAAAAAATTAGAAGCAGTGCAAAGGAAGGCTGCCAGGTACGTTTTAGGGCGACATAGGCAGACCGACAGTGTAAGTGACATGCTAGGCTCACTAGGATGGGGGTCACTAAAGAACAGACGGAAGCTGAATAGACTGTGTGCCATTTTTAAAATATTGAAAGCTGACGGAGGCTGGAAAGAACTGAACGAGAGTGTAAATAAGCCATGTTATCTCGGCAGGAATGATCACCCGCTTAAAATCAAATACATGCCCCAAAGGACAAACACCGCCAAGTTTTCGTTCCTAAATATGGAAATCAAAGAGTGGAACCAGCTGCCTGATGAACTCTTTAAGCCCTTACCCAAAAGCATTAAATCATTTAGGCGTGAATGCAAAAGGTATACATGATGGGATTATTTAATGACACTATTTAATGGCGACTATTTAATGACACTGTGATATGTTTTAAGAATGACTACTGTTTGTTATATCATGTCATTGCCACCCGGCTTATCGCCTAACAGCAATGTATCCCAAATAAATAAAATAAAAATATATTTTAAAATAAATTTCTAAAAACGTTGCGAATTGTTTTCAAAATATTTATTTTAGAGGATTAGCATGCATTACATAGTATAGAAATTATTTTTGGGAACATGAATTAGAATATTCCAAGTTTTCATTAAATGTAATTCAGATATCGTGCACCGCGTCGCATAATGCACGTGTGATCAGATATCGTACACCACATTTACAGCAAAATCAGTATTATCAAAAACGTTGAAGATCAGTTAATGGTCAAATATTAATAAAGGTTACTTAAAATTTGAAAATATCTTCTTCTCATGCCAGGTAATTTTCATATCCGATGAGAAATCATTGAAATCTATTGCTTCCGTTTGAGTCAGAAGAACATATTTTAGGATGTGCTTCAAAGGAAACGCTATTTAGCCGCTTTTTTGTTAATATAGACAGATGAAGAGGGCGTATACGTCCAGATAAGAAAAGACACAGCGCAGACATATTAATGTAATTTGATTCGGGAAAATTACTTACTTCTTGAAGTATGTCCGAGGAATCAGCTGACCCATTTGGATTTTTGGCCCATCCTGATAAAGTAATAGAATTTTGATTGATTCATTCCATTTCCTCTTATTTGGTTCCATCGGCCCCCAAAGGCATGTCAAAACAGGACAAGGATCAATTCGAAATCCAAATTATTCCTCGCGATTTTTGGTAGAAAAATCATCCTGGCACCCAATAGAATTTGAACCTGGATGCAAAAATGGGATTCCAAACACATTCGTGTTCGCGTAAAAAAAAATGCATGCGACACCGACATTCCATTTAGTTCAATCAAGAGTTCATAAACAGCATTTCCGCCACGGTGCTTAAAATTCTATTTTTTACACTGAATAGTTTAAATCTCTTTTTGTTCGTCTTTCTCTTTCTCTCTCTCTCTCTCTCTCTCTCTCTCTCTCTCTCTCTCTCTCTCTCTCTCTCTCTCTCTCTCTCTGTCTGTTCCGCCCCATTCTCTCCTCCATCTGCCTTGTGCACACCTTGACAAAATGCGTTGGTTTTTTTAATCGTTTTCTCTTAGCCTTTCCCTATCCCTCACTCTCTCACATACATACACATACTCTGTTTCTCGGGCCTCTATCTATCACTCGCTCTCATCACGACCAGAAAAATTCCCGCAGCCAACATCCACCCGACCCAGATCGCAAGAATAAAAAAATATGACTCGCAAACAACGGAAAAAATAACGCATATTACAAGCCCGGGGGAGTTCGTAATATTTTTTGCTTCTCCCAAAATGCTCCCTCCCTCTATCTAAATCTCTATGTTTTCTTTCTCTCTCTCTCTTTCTCTCCTCGTCACACACCGCCCTCCGGTTCCAACCTCACCTCCCCTTTCCCTCCCACACCTCTTCCACCGTTCCCGCGAAAGGTGCCTTCCACTATCTCAACTATGCACCTCTTCTCCCACCCTACACTCTCTCATCCTGTCTCACCTCCCCATCAATCCCTATCCCTCCCCCGTCTATAAATCTCTCCCGTGCAACTCATCTTATATCTTTTAATTTATATTCCACTGTTTCACGCCCGTCTCTTCCTGTGGGTATTTCTATTAGTTTTCTTGTTCCGGGAATATTTTTTTTCCTCACTCTTTTAGCAAAAACGTCCAGTTTTTATTTCCCGTGAGCATATCCATTTTACTGTCTCCTTTCTGTGGAAGGAATTTCCCCAAAAATAATTAATTACACATATGCAATTGATTTCCTAGTCTTATAATGCCGTACATCGTGCGATTTTATTTTAAATTTAGCTGATCCGTTTTCCAATCTCAAAATTGAAAATAGTTTAATTTTAAACTCTGAAAAATATTCCATTTTTTTTTGATAGAACAAAATTCCACATGTTGGAAATGAGAAGTGGCGAAATATTTGCTGCCAAAAACAACGAACACCAGTCGTGAGACTCAAGTTTTCTTTATTTCATAATTTCCCGTTTGATTATTTTTAAAAATCACCGTATTAATTTCAATTGCAGAAATTTAATCTGCGAGCGAAGAGAGAAGATTTTATGTAACCGAATCATAATGATTTTTTTAAAATATTCCATTCATTCAAAAGATCTACCGTGACTCTAGGTACTGTTGGAAACTCAATTCACAACATTACATATTTCATACACAATGTTGCTTGGAAGTTCATCGAAATTTAAAACCCTGGGTATTCACTCAAGGCAAAAAGTCTTCGTCAACGCTAAAATGTTGAGGTAATATCGGGGGGGCTTGGTTGTCCTGGAATGAAAAACGCACTCCGATGCGTGGGATAAATATTGACCGTGTAGCAAGCCCTATCTGCCCCACCGGGATTTCCCATCCCCCCCTCCCCGGTTGTCTTTACTGATGACATTTTAAGTCTCTTCATTTGATTCCCGCTCCTTCTCCCCAAAATCGATGTCGTCCGCATTCATCTAAACGACCACCATTCCCTCCGAGGTGGATGATTACTTTCGAGGCGGAATTCCTCATTGCGTGGTCCTCCGCCAGAAAGAAAAAAAGTAGAAAACGGTTCCCACCGCGACGAAGCGAAATTTCCAACCAGCCTAACCCTCCTTGGTCACCCGCCGGCCTCGCTTTGTTCGATTTGTCACGTGCACTTCGATTCGCCGACCGCCCTCATGCATGCACATGCACGCAAGCAACCCTGCGCGGGAACCCCTCGTCCCATTTTGGCGGCCCGCTCAATCCTTTTCGCAGTTCCCGCACCCGCCCATTCGCGCCCCCTCCCCTCCCGTTTCCGCCGCCTTCGCACAATCGACGGCGGAGGCACCCCCTCGACCTGAAAAACACGCACATTTCATCGATCTCATCGCATGGTCCTTTATTTTCCCCGCCGCCCACCCCATTCCCCCCCTCCCCACTTTGCCCTTCTCCACCCCCTCTCCCCTCTTCCTCCATCGTAGCCCTTATAATCCCTCCGCTCTACTCCCCCTCCCCCGTCCTTCATCTCCAGTAAGTTTTCTTCTTCAAAGGAGTTTTCTTAATTGTTTTCCCTCCTAGTTTTTATCATTTTCGTGGTCCCTTTCATCTATTTATCTCCACCATTCTTCCACCGTGGTCTGGAACCTCCTCCCAAACTTCCCCATCCATTATTCTTGCGCATGATCACTGTTCTTATTGATCTTTTCATACTTGGACTCTTTTCCTCGGGCTTTTCGTTGAAATATGGATGCCAGCACCAATATCATTTTCCGTTTTTCCTTCGTAATGAAACATCTGATAAGGAGTTCATATTTTATTACATAATCAAAGTTACGCATGCATCCAATGACGATCCTTGACTTGGAATGTTTGCTCACTCAAATCATATAGACATCATGATTGTATTTTCTTAGATCCAATTATTGCTATAATACTCGTAGTCACCTAATTCTTCATTCTTCGCCGATCTAGTTCTTGCCCATTCTGATCTTCTGGAAAGAAAATAAAAAGCTATTTTTCAGGTAAAAGTATTTTGTAATAAGCGAGAAATCCATATAATTCTCTATATCTAAGGTGTAAGTAAAGTAGGCAAGAGTTAACGCTTTAAAGAACTTTTTTTCCGTCATATTTGAAATTTGCACCTCATCGAAAAAAGTTCTAAATGAATATTATAAGGTACCCACAGTAATATCTCCGAATGCATATTGTGTCTGTAAAAAAAACTACGGGGGTAGGCTGATAACTTATGCACACATGCTTATAGACCATAAACAAAATGACCTTTGGAAGCACTCCTGGTGGCATGTGAACGTTACATTCCCCTCAACATGCATGCGCACGTTTCAGGTCGTTTCATTCAACCAGTTCATTTAGAGGAGAAAAAGTGGGTCCTACTGAGATTCATACTCGTTTATCGTGACGGTGCTGTTGATAGGTATACTGTACATCGATGGGTAGTAACATTTCGTGGTGAGCGTGCCATAATTGTTGATGAAACACGCAGCGGAGGTCCGATCATTGTCACAGACGGTAAACATCGCAAACTCGTCGAATATTTGATCCAAAATGACCGGCGAATCACTCAAAATCGTATCGCAAACCATATTAGACTATCCAAGAAAGAAGTTTGTCGTGTTAAAGGCAGCCTGGCGCCAATAATCTTGCATAATGACAACGTTCGTCCACACACCTCGCGCGCAACTGAAGAGGCTCTGCGAACCTGAAATTTGAACCGATTCCACACCCTCCGTATTCCCCCAAACTTTTCTTCAACTTAAAAGACACCTCAAGGGTAATCATTACACCTCGGAGAAGAGGTGAAGACAGCTGTGAAGTCCTGGATTCGGGAAAAGTCGCAAGAGTTTTTCAGTGACGGAATGAAAAAAACTTGTTACACGTTGGGAGAAATATGTTAGCCTTAGCGGTGAATATGTTGAAAAATAAATGCATATGATTTTGAAACTTAATAATTGTTTTTAATTTAATGTTTGCCCGATCTTGCTATTTGTTTTAATTTGCGCTCTACAAGCACGTATGCATTACTTTGCCCTATTTCTCTTTAACATGGCAACATGATACCTTGCTTAACAGGAATAGTTATGCTTATGAAAGATACAATGGAAGGCATCCATTAACGCGTTTTATGATGCACAAATGTGAAAGTTTTCAGCGATTGAGTATATTAGCTCGGGGAGGAAAAAACATTGATTATTAATGAACGGTCGTGTATCAGAGATTGATTCTATTGCTAACCAATCAAAAGGATCAGGTGATTGATAAGGTGTATGGAAAAGGGATATAATGGAAAAATGATAATTTTATAAAATAATTAATACTATCAAAAGAAAAGTCAGATATTAGGCAGCGTTATTTCCAAGTTACCATAATGCAAATAAAAACACATGCATCATGGCTACGATGTGGGTTGAGCCACACTTGAGGATGAAATCAGTGAGTGGTCTATTTTTGGTACATTTTCTTAATATATCATATTGAATTTGTTCCATTAGTTCCGATATCTACATCGTGCTTTACTCGTGTAAGTTATGGCCCTCATTTAACACAATATGTTTTGTTAGAGTGGAATTTAGAGAAAAAATAATCCTGTGGTTTATAAATGTTGATCATTTAATATTCATATAATTTGCTTATTGCATACGCTGCTAATGGCTCCATTCCTATTATCAATGAGAACGATGATATCTATATCTCCGTAATACCCAGCAAGCGCGTGTGACGAGGGGTGTTAGGTCTCCAGTCATGCATGCATACAACCCCAACATGTCACCTCTACACAAATATTAGTTTGATCATGAGCTCGGAAAAAGTTAATTACACGAAAGAAAGTACTTGCATGGAAAAATATTCAATATCAAGATACGTGTATTCAAATTCAAATAATGCATTAGCACTCTTAAAAAGATAGGTACCAGGAATAAATAAATAACATGCAGGAAAGAGCATACAGGATGTGAACAAAATATATAATTAGTCAATTCTAATTATCTCCTACGCAACTGCTTTCATATCTAATTTTATCTCTTACAGTACGAAGAAAAAACGATATTTTAAATCCATCCGTTCTACTATCTATCCCCTACTTTTACACACGTGATCTGATATAACGATGTAAATCGGGGTCTGTGATATGTCTATAACATCCTCAGATAAGTAACCTACCCTTAATATACGCTGCAACGTTGCCGCAAACATACGCTGTAAATTTAACCTGCATTTAAACCTAAGACCAACTAGTGACTCGCATTATAATTCTTCCAATAGTGTCGTGACACTGCCACCTTGTTCATTAGAACTTTTCTCAAACACAGCTTCTCTACGCTGTCTCGACCTAGTTAAAAAATTACCTACCTACCTCATAAGGATCCCATACACACGCAGCATACTCAAGCTGGGGTCCTGCTAGCAGGAAATAACAAAGCACCGAGACCCTCTCATTACAACTCCCAAGTATATTTCTTGTGAATCCTAATTGTTTATTTGCTATTTAAAAAATTGTTCGCATGTGCTTTCGCCAAGACATATCCTTTGTTATCGTTTCACCCAAGTTTCTTATAAATTTTACGTTTTTTATGCTAGTTCCGTGTATGGTCTAAGTGTTTTCGGGTGAAATACTCTTCCTCCAAAAATGTATCGAAATAATTCAATATTAATTCTAGCTCCCATGCCTGGCATCACTTTTGGGTCGAATTAAGGTCATTAGATAATGATAACCTATCCTCATGACTAGATAATTCCCTAAATATCTCTGCATCGTCAGCAAATGGGCAAAGTTTTCTGGAAACCTAAGACCCAATGTCATTCATGTATAAAAGGAGCAAAGCGGATCGATAACACTTCCTTTGTGGGACACTCGATGTGAAGCTTACTGTGTCGGGTAATATTCCATCTATTAAGATCCTTTGCTCACAATATGTTAAAAATTGATAAATACAGTCTATAACTCACTAATCTATTCCGTAGTTTCCCAACTTTTGGAGCAACTTACAAAGAGGGAGTGGCTTCTAGGAATTTAGAATTACGGCATCGACCTGAATATTAGGTTCATCCGAGATCAAAATTCTATGAACGAAAAGTGCCAGCTGGGTGTCGTAAGATACGCCCCTTCGGAAACCATGTTGGTTCTTTGTAACTGAACTCTGAGAATCGAGAAACGAGGTCTGTTCAAAAAGTGTCGCGACTTTTGTGTTTTCTCAAAAATTATCTATTTATTCATGAATATCTATTTTTGCCCCTTCAAAGTAATCCCAATTAGATATCACACACTTGTGCCAACGTTGTTTCCATTCCTCGAAGCACTTCAAAAAATCATTTTTGGTGATCTTGGCAAGAAATAATGAGCTCTACGGCCTCTCAGTTAAATAAGAAGGAGAAAAAACTCCAATGGCCGTAATAATTAGTCGCAACTCTCTCGCCAGACCAATTGTTGTGCTGGTTTAACGGGAACCACATCAGGGACCAACCACAACCTCTCTACCAAAATACCCTCTGTGGTGATTTTCGGGAAATTAATCAGCGTCAGGGGCCACACACAGCCCCACACACTCTATCCTGACTGAAATCCTTCACGAAGCTGTGAGACCCTGTTAGAGAATTTCAGATGGAAATGGAATCCTTCACGAGGATATAGAGAAGACCCCGTCAAAGATTCCAGGATATTCTCAAGCACACACTTTGTGACTGGTACAGACCAATCACACACACAAGCACTCAAGAAACACACACTCAAAAGGGCCCAACTTCTGGGAGAATCTGGACACAGGTAAAGAGCAACCAGGAAGTGCGTCGAACACGCGTGTTTCGGCCACAAAGTGGCCCTCTTCAGCGAACCGAAGGGAAAACACCTCCAACACAAGGTTGAAAGTAAACAACCGGAGACAAACTTCAAATATATATAGAAACTGTTGGAGTTTGGGGACCAATCGAATTACTGGGAAGATGGAAAGGGGAGGAGTACTTTAAACGTAACGGTAAAGAGGATGGCGGGGAGGAAGGTGCGGGGGGATAGAAACCAATGGACTGAGTGGAACGGAAAGGAGTAATTAGTGAAGGAGAAGGGAAGGGGTGGGGGGAGGGAAGTGAAAGGTATCCGAGTAACGGATTATGACCTTTGTTCAACGGAAATTTGTTTGAAAACTGGAGAAGAAGTCACTTTAAAAGGGAATAAAGTGTAGAGAATGGAATCGGCCCTTTATCGTTATTAACAACAACATTTTTGAATTTGTGTATGAAAATGCTTTCATATGCGTCCAAAAGGTGGTTGGGAGTCTGTTTGATCAGTTTCAGTTCCTTTTCTGATGTTTGATGGTCTTCCTGGAGTAAATGTAGGACAATACTCGATTTATCTGATCTGTTATATTTGTAATGGGCCATATGTTCTTTGATTATTTTTGGCTGATGGTTTAATGTTTTAAACTGGTGGTAAGTTTTTACCCTTGCTATTAAGGGGTGGCACTGTCGACTTGTTTTCTTGAACCTCCCGTATGTACGACCAAAACGCTTGTTAATTAGTATTCTTCAGGGGAGGCTGTAGGTATCTATTTACTAAAGTAGTCATTTATTTTGCCCAGAATAAGAATTATAATTAGACTCCACCTGGATTTTTCTATTAAATTTCCGGATGAGGTAATTCAACGAGTGAAATTTGTGACCTCATTCCCTACCCTGCATTGATGAAGTTCCACCACAGATTGCCCCACTTCAAAATTAAAAAAAAGACAATGATAAAAACCCCCAACGAAATAAAATTGTAGGATAAAAATCAGAAGTTTCAATTCGATTGAAATAATATGTACTTTAGAACCGTGATGCCTCAAAAAGGCGTTATCATAGCTTTTGAATAATGTTGACCGTAAACCGTAATGGCTTAATCAAAAGGTACTTTGAAACGAAACGATAACTTCATTGTGCATTTTTATCACGCTGGAAGAAAAAGTGATGACGATGTGAATTCCATTTTTCCCGATCAGCTACCGCGGGCTAATTTCTTTGAGTGCCCTACCATTAGAACTGCACTGCGATTCTAGAGGCATTATCGCCGTATAAACAATGGAGATGTCGGCAGAAGTTAACTATAGATGATATTACAACAACGTGGCATTAAATTTTCATTAATTCCTTTAATCCTTATGGATCAATAATGCTTCATATTTAAGGCGCTCATCCAGTAAATCTATATTTTAAAAGTGACTTTTTTATTTTCTTTGCTAATTACGGGATTGTTCGCCACTTACATGAAATACACCGATTTCATAAAATTTGAAATCTACAAATTTAAAACAAAAAGTTTTTAGGATAATTCATCTTCTATATATATATGCCTACCGAAGTTTTGTTAATATTTTTCATTATTAAGGCCTCTTGCATTCAGATATTATTTTTTTCGATTACCTAGCGGAATTTAAGAAATAAATTCCACTTTTAAGAAATCATTGAGTTTACCATATTTTTCAAAGGTAACGTGGCCCCAAGCTAGAAGACAAACGTACGCACCGCTATAAATTCTGCCAAAATCTCATCACTTGCTTGAAAATGTATGCTGGACTGTGTTTGTTTGCTTGTTTATTGAAAATAATTGATACTATTTTTCTCTGTTCCAAACACACTTTATTACTGCTTTCCTCTCCATTGGAAGTTTTATAGAGGAATTGTATCTGTAAGAGATACATTATCGAAAACGACCTGTCAATTCTAATTGATGAAATAAATTGATGAAATCCAAACTTGCCCAAATTTTCATCCCTCTTCCTCAAGCTTTCGACATCATATTATAAATAATAATATCTGCACTCTACAATTAAATGAAAAGGATAAAAGAATTCTTGGGTACTGCGAAACAAGTGCGATGCTTACGGGAATTGTTACTGATTTCTTCCAAAAACGTGTAACGGGGCCGATATAACCAATCTTTTTATGATTTCAGGGCTCAAACCGTTATGGGTAAGTGTATTAGAAACACGCCACGGTCGTTCCAATTCATCTTCAGATATCGCACGGCTAACTGCGAGTTCGTAAACTTGCCTTTTTGCCCTCGTAACTCATTTATTTTTCCTCTTTTAGGATTTGATCTTGACTTATCGTCTGCGAAGCCCAGAGAGTCGTAAATTTATGGGCATACCATAATGTGTCGTCGGGGAATACATAAATAATTGGGAGCAAAACGAACAAAATCGATTAAACGAGGCCCACCATTTGAAATTCTTCGCGATTCCATTAGAGCCTCTTTCCTCGCTCTCCTCACTTTCACACACATTCCCCTAGCAGTCAGCAAAATCTCCTCGCAGGGAAACCAATTCAAATGTCTTCTCCCACTCCCTCGTGAAACCCGGGTCACTCCTGTCGACCCAGCCGGCCACACCGCGTTCCGCTCCGGTCGTTTAATATCCGCGATGACGGTCTAGAGGGAAAGGCGTTAAAACCTTAAGGCAGCGGCGCAGCAATCAGAGTGGCGAGTGGTGGACTCGCGTGCCACGCGGCAATTCTCCGTCCCCCTTTTCACACGCACGCGGCCCTTTCCGCGCTTCCGCTTTCCCTTCCGTCCTTTCAACGCGGCGCTTTTCGCCTTACTCTCACCGACCTCCTCTCCCCTCCACCCCATTCACCCCGGCCCCCTGCCCCGAAGGCTCCTGGAAATGATGGCGTGCTGGGAAAGGTGTTCAGAGTCCAAGCATGCGTGGTGCACAACGGCGTAATTATCTCATGGAGGTTTACCAGAATAGGTGACTCGTTTGATGCGCGTCCGTGTTGGAGATAGAGTCATGACACTTCCCCTCCGGATTTAATTCGTCTGAGGTAAGGCAGAGATAGGGTTTTGCAAGTGAACTGCCGAGGATACTAACGAGTAATGTGCCGATCATTTTTCGATGACAGGCGATACACAGCACCACACTTGTGCCGTCGTGTACTTTCTCCAAAATATTCCAGTCCTTGAAAATTCTTCTTTGGAGATCCGGACCGTGCAACTTCTTAAAATTAAAACTTCATATTTTATCATTATTTTCTACGTCAATTCTGAGAGAAAATATTTCTCTCGTTATTCTAATTACATTACATGCATATATATATATACATATTTATTTATTTATAAATATATATATATATATATATATATATATATATATATATATATATATATATATATATATATAAAACACAGATGTAGATTTTTAGAATATAGAGACACAAAGAAAGGACACTCACAATTTGTTATTTTACGTTTCGACAGCACGGCTGTCGTCTTCAGAAGACTCTGACTGATTCTGAAGACGACAGCCGTGCTGTCGAAACGTAAAATAACAAATTGTGAGTGTCCTTTCTTTGTGTCTCTATATTCTAAAAATCTACATCTGTGTTTTTTATATATTTGTGTGTCGCCGAAGAGCGTTCCATTTCGAAGATATTTTATATATATATATATATATATATATATATATATATATATATATATATCGGAATGCCTTGCTCCATCAAAAATTTACTTTCATGATCTGAAACCACGGCATTAAAAGCTGAATTTGACGTGCTTTCATCGTTTGTGAACAATTTTAGCAGTGCTTTTAGTGTTAGTGTAACGCACAGAGCCACGATGTTTGTTCTAGTTCTGCAGACAGCTGTCTCTATGCAAATCTTTTCGCATTCTCAAGCAGTGTTTTTTTCTGCATTGTACCGTTAAATTGAAACTTCACCAAGCAGTGTTTTTTCTGATTTGTAACGTTAAATTGATACTTCACCAGATATTTATTCCAAATAGAAGTCATTTTATTTTTATATTTCTATGTTGATGATCCATCGATCTAATCCTTAATATTTCCGTCAAACTAGCCCTTATCCGCAACGCTCAAGGTTGAGTGACAGATAAAATTTAAAGCGATTATAAGTCTAAAGTATGTTTAAACTATCAATGTCTAACCCTTACCGTTTCAGTTTCATACTTACCATAATAACTTCACCAAAATAATTGAAACAATTGATATAATTTTATCAGTTTCTGACACGAGACCTTTGATTGCATGCTTTTGTAGTAGGGCTATAATTATAAGGATGAAGAATTTGAATATTTTTATGAAAAGGAAGGATTTATAAAACGATTTCTCTGACATACCGAAAAAAGTAGTACCAAATGCCTTTACATTGGTGAACATGTGCTTTTTTGTGTTCAGTGACCACTTAACCCAACTGGAAAATAAAGAATATGTTTTTTCATTCCGCCTCCCCTACTGGAATCACGATGAACAAAATCACTTTTTTTAGTCTCACCCAATATGAGTGAGTGGGCTGAACACCTTTTTTTTATGACAATCGAATGAGCGCGTACGTTATTTCCATATTTCATGTGAACAATGACGGCAGTAATGTATCTTGATGTTATTCAATTGTTTTCCTCTCGGGCGTGCGGTGTTGCATTTTTCCTGAGTTTACAGATGACGGATGACGGAATTTAAATCACATCAACCCGAAACTTCTACTCAAATCACGTTCATTTGGCATGTCGATGAAAAGTGTCCCTCATTGAACTAAGGTCGAATATCACTTAATACCTTTTACCGCATAATTTCGTCCTTTGCTACCATAAAATCTATCTCCGTATTGCAAAAAGAAACAAATAGATGTATGCTCACCAAAAAACATTAACTTTGGCGAAGATTCAATTTTAGAAAGATTTTGTCAAAATATTCTCACCGAAATCAATATTTGTTATACATGAAGTATGCCATGCATTCATTCAGTTTTTCCAGAAATTTATCTAAGGTAGCAATACTTAGGAAGGATTCTAAAAAGTCCTTATAATCTTCCTTATTTTGGTGTATTAATTTCGGTATTTCAGTAATGCTA
This sequence comes from Hetaerina americana, assembly GCF_022747635.1. Taxonomy (NCBI): domain Eukaryota; kingdom Metazoa; phylum Arthropoda; class Insecta; order Odonata; family Calopterygidae; genus Hetaerina; species Hetaerina americana. Next base: position 56,417,792 of record NW_027286874.1, on the reverse strand, counting down.
CCAAAACAAGTCGGTGTATTATTTTCCGATCTCAATTAGAAAAAGTGGAATATTACTTTATAGGACGTCGGGTTAAACATATCATTGAAGAAAATTAAGTCGTTTAATAGCGCCAACGATTTCCATAAAGCTGGAGAATATCATTTCGATCGCCCAAAGGTTTTCAAAAATGGAATTAAAATTAAAAATTAAGCTATTAATAACTATAGATGTAAAAATATTGGACGTTCTTTTGGTTCAGTAGTTCAGTTAAGCTTTATAAAGTTTGTAGATGGATTTCACAAAAAATAAATCACTGAAGTACATATTATATTAATATTTGACAGCACAATATAAACCATATTGGTGCAGGGGAAAATTATGCTTCAAATGCCTTTCAGTCATTTTAGCATTCCACATTATATATCAATTTTTTCAAAATGAATGTTAAAGAGCGAATAATCTGTTTAATGCATTTCACAAGCGAACGAACGTCTAACACGACTTTTTCCAAGCTGATAGTACTCTATATAGATGTGCAGCTTAACTTTAAGGTATTAAGACTAAGAAGCTAAACAGAAAAATACATAAAGATTACAATGATGGTTTGGTAGTATTTACTCCCGTTGATGTTACCACGAGAGAATTAAATATTTCTCCTATGCCGATACAATATGCGCTTCCTTAAATTCAGATCACGCGTTAACCGAATCTTAATTTGCTTTATAATATATATATATTATAAAGCAAATTAAGATTCGGTTAACGCGAGCCTATATATATATATCGGCTCTTAATGTGTATGCCTGTGCACTAGGTGCACTTAGTTAAATGTGTGCTTCTAAGCATAAAATAAACTATTCTAATGCCATATATTTGCTCCAATGGTTAACTTATGAATTATTTTATTATTATAATAGTAATCACCGAAGAACTAAAAGAAAATCATGCATAATTAACATCAAAATTGATACTCACTCCCATTGACTACTCAGCTCTGATCTGGGCTGGAATCCTTTTTATTGGAGCACGTACTCGTAAATTTTTAAAGATTTAAGGAAAATTTCAAAGGATTTCGGAGTCGTTCCAGCAGATCCGCGTAGAAGGCAGCGTTCACTGTCTGTCCTTGAGGAATTAACTCCTTATGGACCACTCTCATATGTTGGAAAAAGACAATGAGCATTGTTTTCACTTTTGATTAGCTCATTCTTGCCTTTTTGGGCTTGGGGGACTGAATGGTGTGCCACCCAGAGCTTTGGCGTTTTGTTTCTGGGTCGTATTGAAAAACCAAGGTTTCATCACTAGTGATGACGTTGTCCAAATAATCAGGTTCATTTTCAATATGTTGCAAAAGTTCACTTGAAATTTCCGCGTGGCTGGTCTTTCGTGACACGGTCGGCGCGCAGAGATTTACAATGACTGACGTCCTGCCGCTTCCACAGCTTTTAGAGCACTGAGACCGATTTTGCGGCAAAGCTTAGCGTTTCCTCCACCTACTCCTAGTCGTAGTTTGAATCCACTTTACCAATAAGAGCGGTGTAGGAAATTCAATTGCATTTCTTTTTTAATGCACTCTGTATCTATCGCCCAAGATGGGTGCAGAGCATTTTGATTGGTGACGGAGTGCTGATGACTGTGAAAGAAAGAGGAGATTCAGGCAAGTTAAGTGGGAGTAGAAAAAAAATAGAGTTGTTGGGCGTTGAAAGCGTTGAAGAAGTTGAAGAATTGTATATTGCTGTGGGAGGTGCCAGATTCTGTCTTGCTAGGCGTTGCTAAGAAATGCAAGAACATGTAGTCTGTGTCCATTCAAAATCTACCTTAAACAGTACACTACCAAAACGAGCAGTAAAACGACCGCAAGGTTAATCATTATTCTCTCTTCAGTATAATTTTACTTAATAACCTGTGCTGTTTCACTGAAATTATGTACATTTCGGCGTTTCAACAGATATTACGCCGCCACCTCTCTTCACTTTTAACTCGAAGTTACTTATACCTTCACAGTGAACTGTTTCCTCTAATCCCTCTCATCCGAATTGGAATCGTTACTCGGGATTGGACACTGGGCATTTACACGTACGTGTAAGGGTATTTCGGAAACCACGTATGTTTGTGGTGAAATACTATGTATGTAGCTAACGCCTAATATCTAAATGAGTATCGCCTAACACCCCACTATCATGGCTACTATGTATCATTTCGCAGTTAGTAAGAATGCATATTTCTATTGTGTTATTACAAGCCGTATTTTGAAGTGTTATTTTTAAATCGTCGGCCTTAAGGACTCCCGCGTGCGCAAATAAGGAAATGGGGGACCTCTTTCGTTTCTCTCCGCCATTGCGTATGAATTATTTCATAAACGTTGATATTTCTTTTAAATCGTTTGATATTTTCATTATATACCATGTACCTGTATGTACCATGTTTTTTTTATTGACGATGTTTCAAGTGTACTATGATTTAGCGTGCACAAATCAGTAGTGAGATTCAGTCTTGAAAGAAATGCATTTAATTTCGCATTTATCAATATTTCGGTTAATATTAAAGAGCCTTAATTTCAGGCAATTGTAATAATATAAAACTATTTAGAATTAGGCAAAAACTCTTGATACCTTTTGTGCACTGCCATATACTATCCATTATCATTTTTTCTTTATGGCTATTCCTTTCGGTGACGAAGATTCAAGCTTCTGATTGTGAAGCTTCCATGTTTAAATAATGAGCATGCACGTGGATATGGGTATCTCCGTCAGGCTCTGTGTGAATTTGTGAGAGTTATGTAGCAGAGCGCAGCGGTACAGGCAGAGAATCAGCATCCTGCTAAGTTAATGCACGCTTTTCATACGCCATTGTACAAAACAAGTTATGAGTTTTACCTAAACCTTTTACGCAAACCAAATAACAGGTCACTGTTGCAAAATAATTGTGCCGCAATAAAGATTTTGTGATTAGCAGAGCTCATCTCTTTGTTGATGAATTCATGAAGACACCATTCACCGTCATTTCGCAGATCTTATTCACTGCGCTCCTGCTACTCGTAAAGTTTTTTCAGAATTTGTTTTTATCTTGACAAAGATAATGGTCCTCTCACTCAGAAAGTATTTTCGGAGGAAAGTGGAATACAAAATCTTTCATGCATATAATAATATGCATTCGCTCGCGTTCACGTTGCACGTTAATGCTCTTTCGGAAAACAAAAGTTCCTGCTAACAGCTGCACCGAAATATCTTACATGGCACTAACAAAACATATAGTTTCTCCCCTTTTTTCTTGCGCTTAATCTTCCATTGGGAGTGGTCGTCTTTCGCTCGCAGCTGTTTTTTGTGCACAACCCATAACATTACATTTTCCCCGGCGTTCCGCCGTCATAAATAAATATTCCTCGTCCGCAACATATGCCCCAGATTTTACATTTGTAAAAATAGTATATTACGGCTGGCTAATGAGGGCTGATTTTATAAAACTGACTAAATATAGACCGGGAATACATCATTAAAGTTATGGAATCAATTGAATGTTTGCAATTATCTCATGTGTCGAATTACAAGTTCAATTTTTTGTAGCTAAATGGCCCACGGTCGAGAAAACCCAGTTTTCCTCATTCTGTTATACAATGCAAAGCCTCATCATACTCGTAAGAGGAATCTACAATCAAGTCCAACGGTGGACCTCAATATGTTTAAGGCAAAAATGAACTAGAATGAGCCTAACTGTGAAAACTGTGGATTAACTTATTTACGAGAGGAATCAAGTCTGATGAAATAGAAGAGAATAAAATAACTTGAAGGATAAACAATCACAGAGAAATAATAGTTAATTGATATTGAAACCTCAAAATATTGCATTATATTCGAATTTTGGAAAAAAAACTCGTACAGGATGCTTCGGAGCCTTAAGGTTTTCTATATGTTCTTTCTGGACTCAGCGTTCGGCCTTACCACGTGTCGCTTTTGAGGGATTTAAGGAATAGTGATGAATAATCAATAGTGATGGAATTAGTAAGTAATGTAAGTAAGAATTATTAAGAGTACGTTTGATACTTTTAAGTAATTTCGTGGCTTCATTGCGTATTTACACTTTGCAAATACGGTATATCGGTACAAAATTCTTGGTCAAAATAATAATTTAGTCTTCAATCTTTAATGTCATTGAGGAATATAATAATCATAAATAATTCATTCAGTGACATATGTTCCGCGCCAGTGTAAAACCACGTCGTAGCAGTAAATTAAAGATTATAGTTTATTCTAAAAATACCTACAGATAAATACATAAAATGTTGTCTTTATGAACTACAAGTTTATAAACAAGGGAATAAGGTTTTAATAATGATATGTAAAATTTTTATCAAAAATTTTCCTGAATCATGAATATACGTGATTTGTATGAAAAGTATCGGGAAATTTTTCGGAAATGTATATTTATTTCAGATATGTAGTATTCAGTCGTATGTAGTGTTTGTGTCCATCTAGAATATATCCTTGGACGATATACTACCTCAAATAACAATATCACAATTGTTACTGTTACTAATTATATGACAACTGTTACGGTTACATTTTTTGACAAAATTCTTTGACAATATAAGACCACTCACTTTTGTTCATCCATGTGTAACGTAAACTATCAACGTTATCATCATTCATAATTTTTCCCCTTCTTCACCCGCTTTTGAAGAAGGTCAATTGGAAAAAACAGGGTTTAAGCCAATGGAAATGATAATTTAACTTGCTTCTCTTGTTTGCGAAAATAAAAGAGTGAAAGCCATACCGTGATGATGCCCTTTTTCATTTAATTAGACCCCAGTAAATTATTCCTTCTTTTACTAGTTTAAAGAAAATATCTCTCTGGCAAGAATCAAAGGAGTTAATTTCATTTAATGGGGAATTAAGATAGTATTGTCACTCCCCTAAGCGAAATTACCTAGAAATGGAGCTCAAGTTCATTGTTTCAAAGGGAGATCTCTCCTTATACTTCTGAGAATAAAATTCTGAGAGCTGCGAACTTATCCCCGCTCTATTCTTTCTCATGCTTTGTTCTTTCCTGAACCGTTGCACTGTGTTCTTCAAACCAGGCATCGACTGAGGGATATACATACATGTATGTCTAGTATTGAACTAGTACATACACATGTACTAGTTAAATATGCGACATTCAAGAATATTTTATGGGGAAAGATCGAGAAGTGCTCCTCATCGCTTTTACGATCAGACTTCCTGGTGCATCGCCTAACTCTGACGATTTGCATTTAGAAGGTCGGAAATATAGTATATTTATATTGGCAATTCTAATCTTTTATTAGATGCATTCAACAATTTTGCTTGAATAATCTATGTTCATCTAAAGATCGTTCAAAAGTTTTCAATATTTGGTGTCAAAATTATATTTATTTATTTTTAGATGCATTTTAAGCTACCGAGGTCACCAGGTTTAGGATGATGAGTCCATCTATAGACGTGCATAATGGTTATCTCTAGTACACTTCCACCATGCATCCATAAATATCGTTCCAATTATCCAATTGAGGCTTTGGTCGATATCATCGAGATGACGATACCTTCGTCATCTCGTTGTGATGTGTAATTATAAATCTATTCTTTTCGCAGAGGGATGGGTTCGCTCATTTTTAAGATAGTGTGCTAGTGACGAAGATGGCGTTTCTTTGGTGACCACATTCAAAAGGGCAGACGAAAAAAAAATACGCATATGAATGACGCTTTGTAAATAATTCGTGCGTGATGAAAAAAACATGGTGGATAATATCCAATAAAGAATAGTCAATAAGAAAAATAAAAGGATGTTAAATGGAAACTCGGAATAGTTGTAGTGAAAAATTGTTCTGATCTCTCACTCATTGGAAATGTTTTTTTGGGCCTGCGTCCCAGGTCACAAGTTGAAAAAATCGAAAATGTTTATTTTTCTTGATTTGATTTTGGATGAAATTAAACTCTCCGTTAACTTGTTAAACATAAAATGTTGAGTCGCACAAGTAAATAGTTTTTTTATTCGTTAATCCTGCAATGCCAAAATCCTTACACTTGTGGACACAGGGGCACTCGACAGACCACACTCTTAAATGGTAAAAACATATTAAAGGGAGCTCAAAAAAGGTCTTAAAAAATATTATTCATTAAATAATACGATCTTTAACCCTCCTGACCGAGAAAGTAAAAATTATATGCCTATTAGTAAACCTTTTGTGATAGACAAAGAAATCGAAAATAAATTCAAGATATTATAAAGAGCAATGACGATTATATGGCATGTAGAAAATCTGGAATAAAATTAACTGATAGTACCAGTTGACCTCATGTGACCCTAACGAACAGAATGACCAACCCTTTACTTATTCGGAGGCTTTCAAAGAGGATTTGGAACGGTGTGTTGATAGGAGCTTAGTGGAGGATGGATTGGGGCAAAAGGAAATCCGACAAGAGCAAGGCTTGGACCTTGAACGAAGACTTACTGTAATACAGAGTAGAGAAAGAGAATTAAGCATAACGCATCGGAATTCGAAGAAATACAAGTGCTATAAAGGAATGAAATTAGCGGGAAAATATTATAATCTCCAAAAAGATGGCTGTAGAATTTATTTGAGGAAATGTTTCAACATGTGGAAAGATTGAAGTAGCTAGTCATATAGATAAATTGAATTGAAGTAATACCCGCAATTTATTGCATAATTAGCCACAAAAATGGCTACATTGTCATTGAAAATAAAAAAACGTTAGGTGATGCAAAAATATTTTAAACAACTTCAAAATAGATATGTACGAAATAAAATATAGTTGATCAACAACATGGAGTTTATAACGGTGTGTGCCTGATAAAGAAAGATTACGTGGAATTTATTTCCCTAAGTATTTAAGGGTTAATGTCCTTACGCAAATTCTTAAGCTCGGTAATGAAACTTATGCAAGCGCCGAAAGGGAAAATAAAGGATCATTAAGGGATTAGGTTATGATGCGTATAATAAGAAATACCGGAGGGAAGATTTTTTGGTGTGTCGCAACAAAATAGGTAGCGAGGGAAAACGAAGAAATAATGCCAATTATTGAAATCTCACTTCATAAGAAATTTTTTAATTAAAGGACGGATGTTACAAGAGTATTAATATAAAAAAGACGATAAATTCTTTATGTGCGATTTGCAGTTAATGGCACAGAAACGTTGATTATTATGTAGAGTAATATTTTTCAATCAAAGAAAGGCAAACTTCATCAATTTTCTCCGGCATACTCATTTAGCGCCATTTAGGAATAGTTCCTCACGAAATATCTTATCAAAATGATTTAGATTGTTACAGATATTTTTGATCATTACAGCAACACAAGCGACTTCTAGGGCCTTCCATTCACCATAGCTTGTCTAAATGATCATTTCTCTTCTGTTTGCGTGACATGAAAAATGATATTACTCTATCGATTCCATACACCCAGTCTTAAGGCAGTCCTTTTTATTCTCTCTTTGTGTATAATGTTAATCGGAGAATGATGACGATAGGACCTTGACTATGGAGGTAGATATCTGTCATTAAGGATTTAGATGAAGAGGTTAGGTAATTAATATGAGAGAAATGAATGAAATTACGGACGCAGTAATAAAATCGAAGGGTTTCAAATCGGTTTATACGTAAAGTTAACCGCATAATAACCGTCTCAGCAGAGATGTACGTATTCATGAAGTTTTTAGGATTTTATTTATCTAGGTACATCATCCGAATTTGAACCCGGGACTCTTTCATTCATATACTAACTCTTTGGGTCACCCACTGGGTTACCCACCCACTCGCTAGAGAGGCAGGTAAACGTCATTAATCTTGGGCATTTGCCATTTGAACTAAGACCTTGATGCCAGGGAATCCGTTTTTTTTTAATCTTTTAAAACATGCGTAAATACAACCATTTCGTATAGCGGCCTCAATTAAATGACGTGACGTACAAGTATATGGGGAGGTATGTCTCACCTCTTATGATGATGAAAGGGTTCTGCTGTCCCTGGCGTCACAATAAGCGCACGACTAAAATGAATAAATCATGCGCTCGTCCGATTAAACGACTCCTGCTTAGCACATTAAGAATGTTTCTTTGTGGCAAACGTAATGGGCTACGTATTCAAGTAAGAGGTGGTAGCTTTCAATTCCCGATCTTGCTCCAAAAATTACTCTCATTGAGATATCCACGTCTGTAATTATCCTGTGAGAGTGGACGACAAGAAAACTCTTTCCTGGCGCCATCACTAACTAAAGAGGAATGAAGCAAACTCCAAGGAGTGCACTATGATAAGAGCTGTTTGCCTAATCGTTTTAAAAGTGTGTTAGTCGTGGAAACTCTGCCATATGAAGTGGGAACTTAGGATAATATTGCTGGTCCCAATAATTTACGTATCATAGAAGTGGAAGTTAAGTTGGAGGGGTTGTTTTTTAATTAATTACCAAAGGTGATAACTCCTGCATTCTTAAGCTTCCATGGAACATGTATGTATTGAAATCAATTATTTTATAAAAAATTCATTTTGATGCTTGGTTCCTGACAAGACACAGTATAATAAATATATTATTTACGCAGTGTAACTATTTTTTGTCCTCATTTAATATATTAGTGCCTATTGCAGAATATAATTCAGGCTTGTTTATTTCCATGTCCACTAATTAAATCCGACTGAATTTCATCGTAAAAAATCTGATAAATAATTAATGCTAAATCGTATTTTCCCTTATATCATGATTTTTCCGGTATAAATCCAGCAAGAATATTTTTAGAATTTCCCTAAATATATTCCACTCGGTATCTCGAAAATTCAAAAAATGCGGACCCACGTAAAATATTGCATTATAAGCCATTGTGTGCATAACCATGAAGCCATTGGATCTCCTCTCCAAAACCCTCTCAATCCATGGTGAAGCTCCGATCGAATTTGTTGATTGTTTACAGCCGATGCCAACTGCTCCGTATTTCACATTTCTGCAGTGTATGTTTACGATGCCATCAATCAGGAAAATTATTTTTCATATCCCTGAGTCGATCCGTTTCCAGCGGAACGTGACGTATTTTTATCTTGTCGAAATTTCCCTATACGTCGATAGAATCAGCACAGTGAAAATTTCAGCGTTAAAATGTATTTCATGAAATGTGCCGAGAATAGAAATGGCTGGAATACTTATGAAATTTATTAGTTTTGTTTTTTTTATTGTTGTTGCTCTCACGCTCTTTATTCATGACAATGTTTGGAATCCCAAAAATATCTTTAAACGTTTCCACCTCCAGTGGGGAAAAATGACAGGGAAATGAAAATATCCCATTTCCTTAGGACAGGGAGGACATTTCCTTCCATCCCAAATTTTCCCCTCACATTATAGGAGGAGACAAGCTCCAAAGGATATATACTACATCTCCCATTCTCTATAAACCTTCACACGCAGCATCCCTTAAGATCATCCGAATCCTTTCTGTTCTCTTATATGCCGTTGTTAAAACGACCGCTTTCGTAAAAAAATGTGGATTTCCGCAAAAAGAATGCATAATAAATAGTTTTGCGTCCTTACTTTTTTTCTCGCCAACCTTCTAGAAAATCCCGCAATCCTCCACACCATTAATATATGGGGAGTACGCGCATGTGTGTACGTACGTCTCATGTTTTTGTATGGGAGCTTGCGCGTGTGTGAGAACCTGTGTTTATGCTCGCGTACACGCCTTAGAAAGTTTCCCTGAAAACGACGAGGAGGTCTCCCGCACAAGGTGGAATGAGAGAGGAAAAATATTCCTTCCCCGGACCGATCCTGGTGCTTCGGTCGTGATCTCGCACGTGTTAGTGTCGGCGAAAGGGGGTCGCCTTGTGTGGAGTGGAGAAAGGTGGTGCCGCGAGGGGGAGGGGAGGATTTGAAGAGAGGCAGGCAAGTGGGGGATGTGGGTGGTAGGAGGGACTAGAGTTGGGGGTGGGGTTTTGGGGGGGGGGGGAGCTTGGGCGGATATTCCTCTTGGGAACCTCGGGCCTTCGCTCGTTCTCCAGCCTTTTCCCGTCCCCTACTCCTCAAGATATCTCTCTCCTTTCCGCCCTCCCAAGTCCCCCTCGCTAGTCCTTCCCACATACAAACGCATTCGCTACAAACACCCAACCGTTTCGTCCCCTTCCCAAGCGCTCTTCTTGCCCCCCCCCAACAACCTCTACGATCGTCCGCCTCCCCCTTTTTCCCTCATCCCCTTTTTGTGTGTGTGTGTTTTTGGCACTCACCAGAATCTATCTACCACCCCTTCGGTCTTCCCATCCTTTCTTCCTCTACACCACCTTCCTCGGTATGGTTCCACCCCCCCCTCCACTTCTCAAAAATTCTTTCCCGTCCCCATTCCATTTTTCCCCACTCTCACCGAATTCCCTCCCTCTCTCGACCCCTCGCTCACTCTGTTCTGCTCTGTTTCGCCGGATCAAACGGACTTACTTGTCATCGGCCTCTCTTTGTGTGTGTTCGCCCTCTGCCGTGGCCCCAGGGCGTCGGAACTTGCCCCCGTGGCGAGGATTTTCCTATCTGAGCGGGAGGAGACAGGAAAGGGGGCGGAGGAGGGAGTGAGGGAGGCAGGAAAGGGGGGAGTGAATGGAATGGTGTGGCGACGAGGGAGAAAGGGGGTCTACAGGAATATGTGCCGGTCGAGCATATCTCGCTTCCATCCAACGCCTTCCCTCCCTCGATCCTCGCAACACTCAGTGTCCCTCCTCTCCCTCTCTCTTAACCTCTCTCTTTCTCTATCTCTCCATTTTATTTCTCTCGCTCTCTTTTTCCCCCTCTCTACCCCTCTGTTCTCTCTCTCCCTCTGTTCTCTCTCTCCCTCTTCTCTCTCCCTCTGTTCTCTCTCTCCCTCTTATCTCTCCCTCTTCTCTCTACCTCTTTTCTCTACCTCTTCTCTTCTACTTTTCTCTCCCCCTTTTCTATCCCAATTCATTCTCAAATTCTCTTTCTACCTTTTTCTTTTCATCCCTCTCTCTCTCATTTGATATCCCGGAGGAGCAGTATTTTATAACCATGGAGATCCTCCGAAAAAAATGGAATAAAACCATCTTCACCCGGGTTACTGATGCCTGCTGTTGAAGGACGACAACTCGGCACAAAGGGCAGATGGGGAAGGGGAAACAGGGATGAATGGAAATTTCATTACTACTCTTACGGTTTAAAGGCCGGGGGCTGGACTGACTTCAGTGGTGAAAGCATTCTGATTCCTTTGTGATCAATTTTGACTGCAATTAAAATTATTTAAGTTCACTAGATGTCCTTTTGACTCGTCACCCCATTTCTTTTTGATGTCGCATTTTTGGTTGATTTCGTTGGCTTATTTTTTGTCATGGCTTAAAAACGTTCTCAATTTTCTCCGCTGAATGCCTGTTTTACCTCGTTTTCCTGAAACTTCCTACCTTCATTTCTCTTTGATAAATGTCAATCTCTAAATCCTAATGCATTTTGAATTTCTCTTCCACACTGACCGATTGACGATGACCTTTCTTGATATTTATCAGGTCGTGTTTTTCATTTCCTCTTTTTAGATCCATTTTTTGGTTCAAAAGACGCAAAATATGGTTTTAGCAAAGGGTGTATTCATACAAAATTTTCTTTTTATACTGCATGTATCGGAACAATGAAATGTGAAACGATTTCTCAAAGTGATTCTCTCCAATTCAACTGGTCAATAATATTCCCTGGTAATATCGTGCTTACAACAAGAAAGGGAGCAAACGTCGTGAATTCGAGTATTTTCACTTTCGGCGGAAAATCTCTCGGGTGGAGAAAATTCAAGAAAAGGTATTTTTACCTTCTTAATTTAAAATGAACGTACCTACGGTCGCGAGGCAATGGAAAACGAAATAGCCAAGAACGTAAACTTGATTGGCACTAGGTTTGTTTAACGGGGGGGGGAGATAAAAACAAAGTTACAAGTAAGGGAAAAGATAGGGAGCACACACTAGGGCACTTGGGCGGTGTAATAGTGACCCTCGTGTATTTCAATCACGCAGAAACAATGCGCAATTAATAAATAAGGAAACTGTCTTACAAACATTCCATCACTACGGTGTGTTAAGGAATAACAGTCACTCTCGTGAATCGAGTTCACACACACGCTTAGGGTTCCCAAGGATTCCTCCTATGTCAGGAACTCGTTGTTCTCACACAGGAATGAAAAACAAATTGAAATAACAATCAAAAAAGAAAAAATAACCTAGAGTTCAATTTCGCAGTAACTCATTCACTCGTTCAGGGTTTACAAGGATTTCTCCTATACCAGTGACCCATCAATCACAGAGATGAAAACAAAATCGCTGAGGAAGGTAGTAAGTAGCGAGGCCTAGAGAAAACCTGACACCAGGTGTTTCGCCTGCCAAGCAGGCCTCTTCAGAGAAGAAACCAAACACACCTAAGTGACCTATCCGCATAGTTTCGCATTGTTTCCCATCTTCCCCTTACTTGTACCTTTGTTTTTACCTCCTCCCCCTAAAACAAACATAGTGCCAATCAAGTTTACGGTATCGGCTATTTCGTTTTCTGTTTATGCTTTGACATTTTTGGGATTAAGTTTAAATACAATGTCATGTATTTAATTTTTCCATCATGTGAGGAAATTTGATTGCCCGGTAAACATTTGGGATAGGAGTATTTTCATTTTTGAAATTACCATTAAAATAGCATCTGTTTTGGAAAAATTTAATTGCTAATTATTTCGGTTAACGAACCATTTTTAGTCACTAACCCATATGTAGCCTTAAAAATTGAAAGAATAGAGCCCGTAGCCTTTGTCCCCCTTTTTTTAAATCAGTCATCCATTTTAGTGGGATATTGCAAATTCCTTCCTAAGCTATTCATTCTCCTCGTAAAATCTTTTTTCTCGTAAAATCCCACAGACGGCTTGTTGGGAATTATTGGGAACTTCCCTGGGGAATCATCTGTATATGAACGCTCAAACTTTCATTGAGCAGAATAGTTTTATAACTAGGCGATAACTCTCTCCATTTTCATCATGATTCAAGCACTGTGTGCTGGTCTTTATGACCATTAAATCTCTTTTTTTAAATCTCCAAACATTATGCTCCACTCTTGCGTAGAGATATGTCGAAATTTATAGACATTTACTTTTTTATAGTATGCTTAATACGTATTTCCGCGAGTGTCTACCGCGTAGAGACACCTTGAAACAACTTAGTGCTGAAATATATTGACACTCGTGTATCCTCAAATTTGAATACATTGACGAAGGCCGCTAAAAGTAGTAAAATGTCACATTTCAGCGTGAGTCATCAGGTGTGGGCAGTTTTCATACTACCATCTACGAATTTTCCGTGGACTTCATATCCGTAACTTCGCTTTTTATTTTATCTCCGTATTCTGTCTCCATTCCTTCGATGCTGATGATTCGGAAAGAAAAACATATACGAGAAAACTACTCTCTCTTTCTTTGGTGGAGCACAATCAAAATGACACCGCCGCTTCCCTTGCCACTTTGCCCCGCACGGCCCACGGATCATCACCCCATCCCCACTGCGAATGCCGGGGCGGTGTCACCCCACTCCGCGTGTTCCTTCGCTCACATGCACGACCGTCTCTCTATTTCTGTCCCTCCGCCCCTTTCCCTGGGATTATTCCACCATTTTTCTTCCCTGCCAACTCTCCGGTCTCTTCCCTTCCCCTTATTCTTTACTTCGAATTCACTTATTTCTATTTACCCGTTTCAATTCCGACCCGCACGTTGCAATTCCTTCCAAATCGCGCCAATTTGTTTTTATTAACTCTTGTTTGCCGTTGGTGTCTCTCCTCCTTCCTATTTTGTTCTCCTCCCACGCACTCACACGCCCCTTGTTCGCCCCTTCGCCGCCGCCCCCTGCCATTCTCCTTCACCAGCCCAAGCCGTTCTCTCGTCCGTTTTCAATAAACCTCTCCCATGTCATCCATCGTTTTCTCGCTCAGCCTCCCTTCAAGCCCACTCTTTCATTTCCTTCCATATAACTTCTTTCTCATGGCAATGATATGTCTGCAGATTTCAGAAAACCATGCCCCGGAACCGAAAATCAAAATTAGGAATCTCAGATTATAACAGCCAATTTTGTTTGTTAGGCTTTCAAATACTCAGTTTTTCATCAATCCAAGGCCATCCCATGAAGCTCTATTTTGTATCTATCTACTATTTAGTAACGTTTCCTTTACATTAAGGGATAGGTGGTAGAAGACACTCCATTGTCTCATTCTCGCCCTAAAATAAAGGCGAATATTTATCTACATGTTTGTCATGTAATATTCTATTTTTATTCTTTTGTTTAAAATTATCAAGAAAGTATTGGTCAGTATTCTTGTAATACTTATAATTTCGTTATTTTTTTATTATTCATTTTATTATATCTATTTATTTGGTAGATATGTCCATCCAAAAACCTACGTAAACCAGTAGATTACCTTACAATAAATAATAATAATAATTCCTTTGCCTAGTTAATATGCATGGTTCGCAGTTTATCCATATTTTATGCGATGATATTTTTAATAAATGATATGCTATCACCTTGAATTAGCTTTAATTTCAATTTAAACTTATCTACATCTACATAATACCCCGCAAGCCGCCCCAAGGGCGTATGGCGGGGGGTGTAAGGTCACCAACCGTAAAAAGGAACAATACCACATGTATGCTTATATGTAATCGTCATTAAAAGAAAGGTTTGATCTAAGAGAACAAAAGAAATAAGACTTGTTCCCACAGCAATCTCTGCTTATTACAAGTATCGTATATCACTTGGCTCATGTAAAATGAAGTATGACTAGGAAAACTGATCTTCAATCATTTCAATAATGAGAGAGAAGGAAGGTATTCAAATTTCATGACGGAGTAAAATTTAGAAATGAGAGAAAAATGAAATCATTATTCTTCAATGTCCTAAAACTATCAATAGATTCTCTAAGTTGATACGATAAACGCTATTCAAAAATTTATTGTTTACATTAAGGTATATTTCAAAACGTATTCATAACTAGGTACAAGTGGAAGTGAAAGAAACCCTCACGAATAAAAGACGGAAACTCTTTCCGTCTTATATACGATTCCAATTACCAGAGTCCGAATATTAGCATGGTTAGAATACTGGTAAAATGGCTTGTAGTTTAATATTTTATAACTTATATAACGATATCATAACAATTACTATTCAATATAGCAACATGCAAATTGATTTTCTAAGTTTTAATAATGCCAACTCTTTTTTCTTCTGTAATAACATTGACGATCATCGACATTATCTATAAAGCATTTCGAATATCTAAACAGGTATTTGAGAGAAATATCTTACGTGTATCAACAGAGTCATACTGTTCGATTTTGATACTGGGTGTATGTACACTGAACTTCGATTGCGATCTAATAGTCGACCCACACTCGTTATGTAGATCCCTGAATGTTTTGCTCTCCAGCAGCTCAAAAGAATGAACACCAGGCTCTTCGAGGAAGGGTGGAATGGTTCCAGGTGCACGATGGTGGTGTCAGTTTCTTCTCTAAATGTTAACGATTCTCCATGTAACTACAACATGAGAAGTACCTCCCAAGTGTGTCAAGCCTGAAATCTCCAGTGGCAAAACAGCTTTTCCAAAACTACTCCACGGAGTAAGATGAATAAGATTTTTAGTTTGGAAATCATAACTTTTAAAAACTTAGCACCATCATTTTGATCTTAAACCTATACCATTGACAAATTGACTAATGTCACCATAAAATGATACTCAGTTCTCCATATTTTCGTTGACTCATTAATGTGTAAAGCAAGAAAATAGATACAGGGAGAATTTCTCTTTCAATTTTGTTCACTGAACAAAGTTTTGGATAATATTCTTAAAAACTGAATTAATAACGTATGAATTAATGTCGTGCAAACAAAAATGTTGACAATTAAATGTATCACTAATTCCAATGAAAGGTAATTAGAAGTTTCCGACTGTTTCCATTTTTCCATTTCATCAATGTTTATGGTACTCCTGATCCATTATTTCCCAATATTTTTCATTTTTGCTTTGTCACTTAAGCAGATATATATTCAGATTCAATTCCAAGGAGAAAAATTATTTCGTTAATATAATCTTAGAAAAACTGATCATGTGATTGGATGAAATGCAATGCTCAAGAACATGAAATCCAGGTATTCTCCCAATTTTAACTTTAAGTTCTTCAAAAAAAGTAGCCCCCAGTAACTATTCAGCTTATCTCAAACTATCACGGATAAAGCGGATTAAAATAATCGCCTGGAAAAGACCATCGCTTTCCGCTTGATTCAAGAAACAGGACAGTTTCGAATAATGACGGAGAGCCCTTATTGCTTCTTACCCGTTCCAGTGTTGATAACCTTATTGAAAAATAATCCGCAGGAGATTAAACTGAATAAAAGTTGAGCCCTTCATCCTAATTATCGTTCGTTAATTTAGTCATTATGATGGGATATTTCCGCGCAGCGATTTCAGGAGGAGTTAGAGCCGTATGAAATTATTTTCGTCTATACCTGGGATCCGAGCCTCTGATTCTCAGCTTAAAAAGTTTTTCCTCCGATAGTGGTCTAACTCCTGTAGCAATGTATGAATTATAGTCTGCATAAATTAATAAAAGAAATCTCAGATTAAATATCCATAAAATAACTGTTTTATCAAATTAATGTTTATTCTTTTTAAAGGTGAGAAGTTCTAGAAGTCGTACGCGCCAGAAGGACGGAAGTGTCTTAAAGTGAATGAGCCGAGGCAAAATTCTGAAGATTCGGGAGCATTCATCTACAACTCTCTTCTTTTCCTAACCGATATATTTCCCAGCCGAGGGAAACTAAAACTATGATGCAGCGCCGGAAACTGTTCCCCGGTGTGATAGATAAAGCCATAAAATTCAAATTTACCAGCTCGTGAGTAACTTTGTTCTAATCTTAAAAACCTCTCGGAGAAGATTTGAAGGTCTCCGATAGAACTCCTGCCTCCATTTCTTATTCTCCTTACCGCCTTCTCTCCTCATATCCTATACACTCTATTCTTCATGCCTCATGCGTTTGAAACGAGATGCAATCTCATGCTCATGTCCGAATAAATACCGTTTAAAACCCATAAAAGAACTCCTTTAAAAAGCTTTTTATTTTTTTTAGGATTGGGTGGCTTCGTGCATGTCCTTTATTTGTTTTCATTGTCTTCCTTTTCGATCCGACTAGCATTCTTATAGGTGGAAATCCGCTTATAAAATTCCCAAGCTCCATTACCCCGCATGGGACCAAATTGTCCGTGAATGAGAGGGAGGAAGAAACCAGTGTTTTGGAAAAACGTGCTCTTGAAAAAGAATCTTCCAGGAAAGACACCACTGCTGTCTTCATTCTACCGCCACTGTATCGCCATATTCCCACTATTTTTTCTAGTATAATTTTTTTCTTTTTTCATTAATGGTCTGACTGTGTTGAAGTATCAAATCTCTTGTCATATCGTTTTTTAATGTAACTTGGAATTCGACGAAAGGGTATTATGAAATTAAAGGTGAACTAGGTATCTGCATGAAGGAAAATAGTTTCTACACACTACTTAGCGCATATTTTAATCTTTAATAAATCCTTTTCAGTTGTATGGATCTTTCGTCATACTATTGGGAGCATTTTAATGGGAGTATTTCCAACTTCAGGAATAAAGTAATGCAATTGAACAAGCAAGCAAGCAAGCATAGCATCATTTCAAAAAATTATCACGACGATGAAGGTTTAAGTTCAAACAAATTTGATGACATAATCAATTTGTTGTATTTTCTCTTCTACAATACTACACTTAACTCTTTCGAAAATATAATGATAACCGCAGAGTGAAATGCAATACCGAAAATGCGATTTTACTCTATTTCCAATTGATACTTCCCTTGAATACGAACATGGATCGTGACGCTATATTTGTTTGTCGCGGTAGTGCAAGTGAGAAGGTCTCTATCCCCTTCCCTCTCACTGTTCCTCTCTCTCAGGTTCTCATTCCATACTGCCCTCTGGCATTTCTCTACACCCATACTTCCTATCTTATCCTCGTCTTCCCCTCACTTATCCCCCTTTCCCCTATATCTTTCCTTCGCCCTCTCCATCCCTCCATACCGCCTTCCCTCTCTTTCTCTCTTCAACTCCCTCTCCCAACGAGATAGTCAAATTGGTGCGCGGGAGGCTGGAGAAGTAGTTTCGGGGGCTGGGGTGGTTGGACGAGAGGAGGGGTGGTTGGGCCGGAGCAAGAGATAGGAATGTGAAGTCCCGGAATGAAATTCTAAGGAGACCTGCGCGGGGCCGATGGGGGAGGAGGGAGGAGTGGGTGTGGAAGGGAATGGAGGGCGGTGGTGAGCGGAGTGTGTGCGTGTGTGTGTACGTGGAGCGGGGAGAGGGGGAGGCTATGCCGAGGGATATGGAGGGTTTTTAAGGGCAGGATGCGAGGGTGGAGGGGACGTTGGCGGTGATGCGAAATGAGGGGAAGGGAGAGAAAGGCAGTGGGTGCGGTTTTTGAAACACTGCAAAGGGGAGTGGGGTGATACTGGGAAGGGTGGATCGTGGGGAGAGAGAGAGAGAGAGATGGTTGGGTAGGGCAGGGGGGGGGAGTGGGCAAAGATGGGAGAAAGGGGTTCGGGAAAGTGGATAGGAGGAGAGGAGAATGAATATTAAAGTTGGTTGGACGGAGGGAAGTAGGTAGGAGTAGGAATAGAAGAGAGGGAGAGAGAATGAGAGTGCGCGGTGGAGGGGGGGGTAGGGCGGTGGAAGTTTTGCGAAAAAAGGCGAGTGGAGAGAATGATATGCATGGGATTATATAGGCAAGCGTTGAGAGAGAGGGAGGTGGAAAAAGTGGGATGGTGAGGGGGAGGTGTTGTGAGAAATTGAGGAGGGGAGGGAATCCGGGAAGAGGAGATGGGATGGTAAATACACTAAGATGTGGGAGAGATAGGAGTGGATTCGGAAAATAGATGTGGGAATGCAAAGTAGTCGGAAATGGAAACAATGGAAGGGGAGATGAAGTGGAATGGAATTTGAAGGGTGGCGGAGAAAGGCGAAAATATGTACAGTCGAAAGAAACAACTGTGGAGATAAAATGAAGAAGTTTCCCCCGAGAGCCAGTTCAAGGAAAAGGACGCTCTGACCCCCTGGACATTAATAGGAATCCTTTTACGTTATGTTATTTCTCTAATCCTCTGAAATGTGATGGATCATTTTTATTGGAGTTTCCCCAAATTTATTCCTCGGCCAGCTTAAAACATATGGTCCATATTTTGCGGAATTTTCCAAAATTGAAAATCCAGCTAACATGAGTCGCTCGGTAAAATAATAAAAACGGATCTCAATCCTCTATTTATTAAATTGGTGTCATAAACATCCCTGACAGCAGTTTAATTTATATTTGTGTATTCAATTTACGTCATGCATAGAGAAATAATAAATTAGTTCCATGACAAGAGGAGGCCATTATAATTACTGTGAATAGTATCATGCAAATGTCCTCGCTTACGACCAAAACATTCTAAGCGGTTCAGATTGAGTAAAAAAGGCAAGACCCATAATTATTATTCATGACTGTAAATGAGTAGTTTTCTCGTGAAGAATAAAGCTTTATTCATTAATTCAAAACCCAGGAATTTATAGCGGACGGGGATTCTTAATATTAGCCCGTCTGATGTTAAAATTCCAAAGTCCAGATAAAACTCCTGCGTCATTTTATTGGATATCTCCGAAGATCTCGCCTCGAGTACAGCATTTGATTTCTTAACTTTAAATATAGCTGAATGAGCGCCCATGGCACGTTCATTCCTGCGACCGAGACGATTGCCTCTCTCCACTAAGTATCGCAATTCCCAGCGACCAACAAAATCCTTTATTCATTAAGTAATATCTCATAGTGGTAAACCGTAGCTTGTTTTTATTCATGCAATTCGCAGGAAAGCCTGGGCGACCCAGGAACTAATTCAGTGAGATAACGTTTGAGGGAGCCATGGAAAGGGCCTCTCGGGGTTGTAACGGCAAATAGTTACGTGCACCGAGGAAATCGGAGAGGTGCGTAAAGCAATCGAGGTGTGTGCGGGTGAACTTCTGCAGTCACAGATTTTGAGCGCCTGCGCTGAGGAAAGGGGTCGCGGCAGGGATTCAACAAGGATGCAATCGGAAAGGAAAGAACCCAGCAAAATTGAAAAAGAACCGAGCCAACTGAAGAATTAAAAAAAAACAAAAATAAAAGCAGGCCGACATGAACGATGACGATTATGAACGGACGCGCGCTTATGTAATGAAAACGAGATGAAGCAGGATACGAGTATCAAAAGTGGCGGCAGAAATTAGGGAAGGAGGAGGGGGGCGGGCAAATTGGCAGTGCTCGCATATCGGAGAGCAAGAGGAATGGAGCGTGTGTGTATGTATGGGGGAGGAGGAGGCTGGACACAAAAAAGGAGAGCGGGAAAAGAGGGGGAGGGGCGAAAAAGGGCGGGTGGCACGGAATAAATGCGGCAAAGTGAGCGGCGGAGAGAGAAACTGGTGGGTTTTGTGGGAGGTGCAGACATGAAAGGAGGAGGTGGAAAAGTGAATAGTGTGGAGAGAAAGAGAGAGCGAGGACGAGAGGCTAAAAAGGGAGCGAGGCGATAGTTTTCGCAGCTTTTAAGGGATTGAGAAGAGTGGAAGAATGGTGAAGAAGGGAGAGAGAAGATGGCCAGGGGAAAAGGTGGGGAGGAAAATAGGATGCCTAGAATACGGTCTGTCTGCAGAGGGGTGACGGAATCGAAGGAGGGCGGGAAGGGTGCTCTCGGAAGAGGAGAGCGGGGAAATAAGACCACCACCGGGGATAAGTATTATCCAGCAGCGAAGCGTGTGAGCTGAGGATTCCTACGCAAGCGTTTTTGAGAATGGGATGGATAACATCTTGTGGGGATTTCAGTTTTCAGAAAATATTAAAATGACATTTCATGTGATCAGTTAAAGTATTTTTAATAGGGAAATCTGGGTCAAAATGGTTATGAAAATTATTCTCTGAGGCCACAAGGGCTTTTAGGGAAAGATATCGATAAACTTTCGATATTTCGGTTGTTATATTTTTTTGAGTTATGTTGTCACAAGTATTATGTTAAATTTAATTTCAATACAGAAGAATACACAATTCACTTTCGACTTGGGAGTAAAAAATGTCATTTTAAACTTACAAACTCGATCCTTAAATAGATCAACCACATTTTAACCATGTCGTACCAATTGCTGGCGTTTTTTCTTCCCTATTTAGCATTTACTTTGATGTAATCAGGTATTTCTCTCCATTGGTCGGTAAAATATCGTGGGTATCGTGCATATGAACTCACGTATGGAAAAAACACTTGACGCACTCTGCCAGGTATTTTTTGGTTGCACTTGCTACTATTATTACGAACTCGTTTCTTTCCTGGAACCACTCTGCGGACGGGATGGAGATGCGAGTGAGAGTACCGTGGAAGTTGGAAGAAAGGCATAGAGGAGGCTTCGGAATGCAGCAGCAAACCGGGGAATGGGTGCAGGCTGCGGGGGAGCAAAGCGAGAGTGCTCGCTCACCCCATCCCTCTCCTCTCCACGCATGGGCGTCGCAATCGGAGGAAACAAAACGGGCTGAGATAGCGCACCCGAAGGAGGGTGGGAGGTATTGTGGAAGGAGGCAGGGGGTGGAATTCTCCTTTGGAACTCCTGAGAGGGAGAGAGGAAGAGAGTTTTTTGTCGTCGATTCCTCGTGAGGCAGCTTCAATTTATGGATCCTTTTATTCCCGCCCTTAAGATCTCCCATCACACCTCCCCTCCCCCTCCACCCCCTATTCCACCCTCACTTCCGCCCGGACCACTGCTCCCGCCCACACAATCCACTGCTCAACCTCATCTCTCCCTCCACCCCCATAGCGGCAAGGCCCAGGCTCTTTGTCCTTCCCTACCGATTTGCCTGTCCATTTCCATCCCTTCCTCTTCCATCTCGGTCCCTAATATTCCTCCTCAAATCCTATGGCGGCTCCCTTGCATCTCCTCACTCTCTCTTCTCTCTCACACTCTCTTCCTCTCTGTTACTCCTCTCTCATTCTTTCAATATCTCGTCTATTTCCACGCGATTGTCGGACTTAAGCCTTTCATTGTCATTCTTTGCATTCTTTACTTGATTCTTCCATTTGATTCATCAACTGAACTGGCGTCTTCCTGGATTCTAATCACTCTCCGTGTCCGCTACAGTAATATTTGATCGTAAAATGGATTCAGAAGAACGCTAACCCAGAAGTGGGATAAAATCTGACAGTATTCAAACTGTTATTTCGTTTTTAACGCCCGAGGGAGAGGAGGGTGTTCATGCTATTCAACATAGATGTGATCCTTGTTCCCCATTAATGTGGTCCCTTTTCTCTGGAGTGAATTTTACCCTCCCTTCAATTACTGCAGAACCTCTCTTGATGCGGCCTAACTACTGTATTAATAATGTATAGATCTAAACTAAGTAATGATCTCTTTAAAAAAATGATTAATGATATAATCTACTCGATACATTCCGAAAGTAATCCAATTAATTTTTTTTATAATTTATTGAACAGACTTGTACAAACACTCAAAATTCTTCAAAGCACTGTCCTTAGGCCTCTACTCATTTTTTCTAGTGACTCTACCATGACCGGTACGCGCCCTAGAAGGCGTCTTCGGGGACCTCTCGCAAGGACTTCGTCACGGCTGATTGAATCTCTTCTATGGACGTAAAAGGGCTCCATTCAGGGCTGCCTTAATCCAAGGGAACAAAAAAGTCTGCTGGGGAGATATCAAGGCTAAAGGGGGGTTAGACAGCCTTGGCACCTGGTGTTTGGCTAGGAACTCGCGGACTCGTAGCGCGTTGTGGTAAGGCGCGTCGTCGTGATGGAGTTTCCTGGTTACGGAGATATATTTTCTCGTACTGATGACCCTTTTTCGTAGTCTTTCCAGCACATCTATGTAGTAGGCAGCGTTAACTCTCTGTCCTTGAGGAAAAAACGCCTTATGGACCACTCATTAACTGTCGGAAAAGGTAAGTAGCATTGTTTTCACTTTTCATTTGCTCATTCCTGCCTTTTTGCACTTGGGGGACTGGTCGGTGTGTCACTCAGAGTTTTGGTGTTTTGTTTGTAGGTTGTTTTCAAAACCCCAGGTTTCATCACCAGTGATGATTTTGTTCATATCATCAGATTAATTTATAATACGTTGCAAAATTCACTCGAAATTTCCGCTAGGTTGGTTTTTGGCCGTCTGACAACACCTTGGGCACGAGCTTGGCGCACACTTACCCCATCACTAAATCTTCAGTAACAATACGAAACACAACAGCAGATGAAAAGTTCAGATTATTGGCAACCATTTTGAAACTCAATCGAATCCAACAATTGTCGGACACGAGCCACATTGTTTTCGGTTTTACTGGTGGGCCTAGAGCGTTGTTCGTCGTGAACCTCTTCCCGGCCCTCTTTAAAGGCCTTTAGGCACTTCTAAACATGTAAGAAGGACAGAGCAGAGTCCCCGTAAGCCTCACGAATCATTTTTTTAGCCTCCTCTAGAGAATTTTTTAGTTTAGCTTGAAACTTAATCGCATAACGTTGCGTGATCGCCGATACCATTTTTTTGTGACACGGTCGACGCGTAGAGGTTTACAATAACTGACGACTTTTGGAACGAACCCTGTATAATGGAACTTTTTATTTGAAAGTTGTCAAAACATTTTTTCTACACTCACTTAAAATGGAATATTTGTAATAATGTATATACTTTTTTGATTAATATTTATCTAAGTTGGGGAAAGTTGTGCGCTGTCTGTATCAAATTTTACGTGGTTAGCATCTGTGCTTATTAGCCTTTTTAAAGAAAAATTGATGATTTCATGGAAATACTGACCGAAAGAATAGACCAAAGCAATGAAATACTAATAACAGAGGATTTAGTTAGAGCTATTTTAAGGAAGAGTGAAATTATGAAGCTTAGCGTCTCCTCCCCCCAACCTACTCCAGGTGGTGGGGGGGGGGGAGACGTGCAGCTGCTGTGAGATATTAAACTAAGTCCAGCTCCTGTACTTCCATTATTGGGGACATATTTTCCACTTTGGTTTCGATTTCGCCGAGGATTTGACCCAGTCAAATCTATAGAAAGCTCCCGAATGCGAGAACCTCATAATCCACTCTCTCTCTGTTCCTCCCTCCCATCTCACCAACTCCTGTTCTCACAAATGAATACACCCCCTCCCTCCCTTCGTCTCATCACACCTCCCTCGCATTTCTATCCATCTACCTTCGCTTTCCTCTACATCGGTTTTCCGCTCACCTCCTTGCCCCTCGGGTAGGGTCCCTCCTCGAGGTGTTCCTCTCCTCACTACCTCTGCTTCCTCCGGGCGATTTCCCCCGTTCCGATTTCAGGCTCTCCCCTTTACACCGTTCCCACGCACGCAGATACATATATAACTATCCTTTATCTCTTCGTGCACGAACGAGGCAGGATAGAGTGAGACCGACGAGAGGAATAAAGGGGGGACATCTCACTGCGGGATGGAATCGTAAACTCCCGTCTTCCTTCTTGCTTCCCAAGCCGCAATTCCCATCTCCTTTCGCCCTCTTCCTCCACCCTTCCTCACCCCTTGGGTTTGAAGGCTGGATTGAGGTGGCAATCGAGGGAGGAGTAATGGTTGGCGGTAAAGGAGGTCCCCCCTGCCGTTGAAGAGAAAGGGTGTGAGGGCGAGGGTGAGTGGAAAAGAAGTATCCCAGTTGGCTGGAGGGTCGAAGGACCCTGCGAAGGAAAGGGTGACGAGTGTGAATGGATGAAACCCAGGAGTTTATTGCGGTGAGGATCGTCCTTTTTTCACATTAACCACAAATTAATACCAAAGTTGACCTACGTAGATGGGGATAATTCCGGTCTTTTCAGCCACGGGGAAACGAAAGGAACCTAAAAGGTAAAAGAACTTGACGAGAAAATCCTTAAATGCCATTTTCAAGCAGGGCGAAACTGACACACTTGCCTTCCCCCCCCCCCCCCCATGCCTTGATCCTCCCCGAGCATCATAATTTAATTTTCGTGGAAGAGAAGGAAAATGGAGACCATTGGAAATATTTATGCAACTGAAGGAAAAAACTGTAGCTTTTCCTGAAAATTTTCTGCCAAATCCCACAGCACGAATCCCGCTTCGTCTGTGTAAGACCGTTATAGCTCTGCCAAATCCTTATTAAATCCTTATCTTGTCACAAGGAAATGCAATAGAAAAGTCATTTGAAGAAGATGCGCTGGAGTTTATGATACTTAGCATACTAAATAGATTTAGACGATATCGACCGAGACCTTAACAAATACAAGGACTTAGAGGACGTGAGTTTAGAATAGGGAGGAAGTCTTGGTTTCGCAATATCTCTCTCCCTCTCTATACCACGGTTAAACTAGAAAATCATTTCCTTTCCCCTGGCTCGGTCCCTTTGCGCCTTCCTCCCTCACCTGCTACACACACCACACCCTTTCATCCTACATTTCTCTCCACCTCCCTTGAGCGTCACTTCCTCCGTGGTGGCTGGTCCGTTTGATGTATCTTGATGCATTCACCTGCTCGCCGGGGAAGGGAGGAGCTGGCAAAGTCCTGTATTTATGCGCGAGAGTGGAGGTATATGATGATTAGATCTCCTCCCTTGCCTCGCCTAGATTCAGGGCGCTGCGGTCGCCACGGTGCCCTATTGTGCTGCAATCGGAGGAGAGCTTACCGACCATCCCTCGCCACCCCTTGCTCCCAGACCCCTTCCTCTCAAAAATAATGACTGAGGTTTTCAGTTAGGAAGAAAAATCATTCGTTTACACTCTTTTTTAACAAACTGCTCTCCGCCTTTGATCAAGCGGTCACATCCTGTATGCCAAACGGCTGAAATAACTAGAAATAATCCCTCGTAGTAATAATAATAGTCGTATCCCTCAATGAAAGTAATGGCTATCGCATGTCTAAAAAATGGTTTTTGCTAACAATTGTCGAATGCTCGGCAAAATTTAATGATTATTTGTTGCTATTATCTTGGGCAATATTAGCAATTTGGAGTGAGCCTTTTAGCTTCCGGCACAGAATGGCTACAGTATTATATGTTCACGTTTAAAATTGACAGTTAAAGTGCAACACAGATATACAATTCATTCACGCATGAAATAACAGGAATAGTATTAAGTAAATATTTGAGACACTGTCTGCTTCATCATACTTATTATTGCTATTTTTATCGTCTATTACTTCAATTTAAACGACCTCTTATTATGAAATCCCTAAAAAGAATGCTCTATGTTATATAAGTGATTCCAATTAAGATAATATGAAATTGCATGGAAAATTTCTTATATCTTCTCGCTGTAGTTCGAGTGTGTACTACGTCTGATCATCTAATATTAGCTCCAGAAATTAATTCTCTCTTTTTAATCTCTCCAATTTCTCCAGTGATATTCGGATACTTAAGTCATGCGGATCACTAAGGTATTAATAGTTTCCAAGAAAATTTTAGCTATCACTTCTACGTTTAATTCCTCCTTGCTTGGTTCCATTTATTTTCTCCATTCGATTGTATTTTCCGTAAACCTTCTGAAATTTTGCAGAAATTACTTTCAAATTATGCTTCATGTCGTTTTACGGACCCCTTTTTTCTTTCCAATGCCGAACCACTCTGCACTAACTTGCACCAATTAAATCAATAACGACCCGCATTCATGTATTTAGCCCATATTTCTATTATTCTTGCTTGGATACTCACAAACCCATTGAACTAATTTGATTCCGAATGAACAAATCGTTGGAACAAATGCTCCGGGTAAATTTCCGGTGGTTTCACTCATTCAGCCGTGACAATCAGACCATTACCAATAATAAATTACCAAATGGGTGCTCATTTTCCAGTGACCACTAGTCTATGTGTAAAAATAAATAAAAAAGTATTAATCTATGAGAAAATTATTCAGATTATGCCCTCTCTCTCTACATTTTTTTGTCATCACTTCCGTATTTATCTCTCCCCCCCCCCACTCTCTCTCCCTCACATACTGATTAGGATAAGACTTTCAAATTTTCCTCTATTGCTAGGAAACTTTCCCTTTTTTCTGGTCTAACATAAAATATCTAAAATAAAGTAATTCAATTAAATGGTCGATTGGATATATCCACCGATTTAGAACTCCTGTCTTGTGGTTTATGCAAGCGGTTAGCGCAGAAATAATGAGAAAAGTTGTATTTTCATTTTAGTAAGATTTATTTAAAAAATTAAAGCATGCAATGCCCAGCATATTTCTTTCCGAGATTTATTTTCCTGCTACATAAAATCTTAATTTCCCTTGAACTATTATGGTTCTATGTTGGAATGGAGTATGGAGTTTTTTATTAAAAGTTTGTCACCTTAATAAATATATTCAGTATTTTGGTCGCATTAAATTTATAGGTAACCTATAACTGGTAACCTTGAACACCTGAAAAAGATTGAATAATATTTTAGACCAATTTTCATTCATATATGGTGGAAAGTGGCGATACATAACCAAGTGTATATTAATATCTGCTTTCTTTGGCAAATAAATATATATAATGGATGACAATAAAGCTTATTATTTGAAAGTTGTTAAAAAAATTTGACAACACTCATTAATAAATGGAATATTTGTAGTTATTTATTTACTTTTTAATTAGCATCTCTACCCATAAGCCTTTTTGGAGAAAAATGGATGGTATAATGGAAATACTGACCAAAAGAATAGACCAAAGCAATGAAATACTAATAACAGATTGTTTAGTCATAGCTATTCTAAGAGTAAAATTATGAAAATTTTTACCTAAAATATAAGCAAAGGCAATGATATGTCTATCATAATGGGAATGGGGCTTATTGAAATGACCAAAGTCATATTTTGTGGCTTTTCGAGGAAATTTCATTCCGAAAATCATGTTGGCAAAGCATTTGAGGATAAATTATAAGATGCTGAACTCATTAAATAATTTCTTGATAGGATTCAAAAAAAACTAAACTGATGTGAATAGCCCTTTTTAATGTTTTCGAACAATATGGTCTCAAATTTTAAGCAATAAAGATGCATTTTATCCATATTTCTGTAGTCCCTTTCCCATATTTTACTTCTACGATCTCATCCTGCGGCATAAGGGGGTGTTAGTAATTAGCTCGAATAATTCATGTTTATCCCCAGTAGTTTTTAGCGTGGACTCTAGAAATATCGAGCTCCCAGAGTCAACTTTGTCCCTTTACCTGATATCTAATTCGCTTTCCATTGCCCGATATTACTTTAAAACCACTGTTTATGAATCAAGTTTGCACTGTATATTTGTTAGCACAAGAGTCAGACCATTCACCACTCTACTTGAAATGAACGCGTGGCGTTTACATATTTCATGAAATCCTCAGCAAATGACGCCAAAATGAGCTGGAGTTTGTCCTACCATGAATCTCATACATTTTAAAATATGGTAACTTGCCTCCATAATCAACCTTGAAATTTGTTGCTTTCAAAAACTAGATGCAGAATTGAAGATTTCATCGCTCTACAGACTTTAATAGAAGAAACTTTACCATAATTTCTCCTTTTACCTTGTAATTAAAGAAGGCACTTGGAAATTTACTCATTTCTTCGCAAAAAATTTTAGTCCATAATTCAGTGATTTATATTTATATTCTAGGAGAGGTTTCCTTTGAACAGCCCTAACGGATTAGTTCAGTCAACACTGCAGTTAAGTGTTTGCAAACATTTTCATTAAATTGTGATTTTCCGCTAGCGTAAGTTGACATTTTTTAAATCATAGTTTTATTTCTTTATTTGCACAATATTCCTGCATCGTAATTGAATATATAACTTATTCAATGATGCTATATGTATGGTGTTGCACGTAGGAACTCTATAATGAAATGTTCTTTTTAAATATTATTTCATGGATTATTGGAAAATCAATCAGTTTTTGCCAGTAGAGCGAGTATTTTTTAGCGTAGGATCTTGAATGATGTATTGAATACCTTCCAATTTTTTACCCCAAAGGTCGAATGAAACACTACAAGTAATAGAATGTGCCTTGTATCCAATATGGTTTCGTAAAGTACGACTTGATGTACATTTTCAAGAAAAGTTCGGTAAACCCAGACGCACAGTGCTCAACTTCTAAGATCTCCACTCCGTCTCCCTCTGAAATGTCTATAGCCTAATGATAATCCGCTCTGAATCAAGTCATCACATGGTTCAACGGCAGTATTTCTTAGAGAGGTCAAACTGCAAAAGGCAACCTCATTTCGAAACGCATCGCTGGGCGACGGAAGGGAGGAAATATATAAGAAATGGAAAGAGATTTAGGGAAAAAGAAATTCGCGGAGCGCCCTGCTTCCTCTTTTCCCCTTCGAGACCGAGTCCGACTTCGTCGAAAGAATCCTCCGGGCGAAATAGTTCCCCTTTCCCGTCTTTCACTTCTAAGTTAGCAGCCCTCCCCCCTCCAAGCTCTCTCCTCCTTCCTCTTTTCGCCCTTGAAAAAGGGAACTGTCACTCACACACACTCTCCCGTCCAATTCTTTCATGTTGTCTCTTCATTCGAGTTCTCGCGAAATTGCCTATTTACATCCTCGGAAATGAGTTTGTCGCATCGCTCCATTTGGAAGTTTCTTTTATTTATTCCTCTGCCTTGAAGTATTCATTATTTATTTTTCTCCATCTTCCAATTACCTCCCTCCCCCATCCCCATTTCCGTCACCTCCCTCCCACTTTTACCTCCCGTTCCCGCACCTTTACTTTCGGAGGGGAGATTCTCTCGTTGGTAATCACAAACGTGCTGTGGCCGGCGTTTTAAAAAGTCGGTAGCATAATTTATTTGCGTTCAGAGTTCGAAACAATCGCCGAATCGAAATATTTCTGCTTCAAAGCTTTCGTCGCGCAGGGCTCCCCCGTCCAAGTGCTGCCACGCTGTATAAACTTCCCTTTCTGGGGAATGGCAATTTCCTTGCTTCCCCTAGTTCTCCTCATTAAATCCTGCGTCTCCCCCCTCTTTGGGCTCTCCTTCCCACTCCCCCGCGCGCCACCTCTTTACCGCTACCCAGTCCTCCACCCATCATCAAGCACAATTCCATTTTTGGGGTCACTCCCTTATCCAGTTCCCTCCCTTTTTATCTCCTCGGATTCCGGCGCAAACTCCGCGGTGAGCCCGCCTTACCTTCCTGCACCCTCTCGCCCCCCGCACCTGTGTACGTTCGTTAGTTTAGCGGAGCGAGGAAATCCCCCCACAACTCCGCCGTTTCTAACGCTTCTTCATATTATTCTTCATTCCTCCCTTGGACGTCGATACGGTCTCTGGAAAAGATCGCCCCTTTGATCGTTTCCTTGTTCCCATTATTTTTTGCTTCAATTGTTTGCTCTCTACATGTCATTTATGGACCAAGGCGGAAGAATAACAAAGCCCGGTTTCACCAAGCCTACGATGATTAGCTACAATTATATGGTAATCATTGCTTGCTAATGATTCATTTCTAATTCTAATTCTTCGGAATAGTGACGAATTACTGTTGACTTGCGTCGAAAGAACGAATACAATGACCAAATAAGGAAATGGTCCGTTATCAACGATGATTGTGTTAGATAGAACCTGACCCTGGAGTGAGTCCCTTATGGTTGGTTTATTCCGCATTTTCGCAATTTTATTTGTTCTTATAAAGCCATAATTTCCGAAGAAACATGATATGTTAAATGTTTTTCAAAATACTTCGTGAGAGTTTAAACTTTAATTATGAGAGTAACGTTTTTGAAAAAATAATTGTAAACCTCAAATACTAATCAGTAAAATTTGCTGTTGTTTTTTTTAAATTTTATTCTTAGAAAGTCTTGGAATTTGCAGCAAATAAATGGCATTTCCCGTTAAAATCATCCCCCGCCTCCCCTCCCACGAGCTCCTGCCTTCTTTTTCCTTCCCTTCCACATTATTTCTTCTCTCCTCCCTCAACTCTTTCCATTCTTTCGACGATTTATGATCGCTCATAACTGCTCACTCCCGTCCCGTCCTCCCCTAGCCTCCACACTCCCATCCTCTGTCGTTCCGCTGAAAAATTTCCACCACCTCCCTCCCCCTTCCTCCCTCGCTCGTTTTATGTATATCACCCTAATTTATATTTTTTTCCAGGCGCGCTGTTTTTTCCCCAAGCATTATTTCTCGTCACACTTTCTTTCTCTTTTCTTTCGGCCGTAGTGGGAAGACGGCGAAAAGATAAAGGGGGTCAGACGATACATCGCTTCCCCAACTCCCCATCTTCAACCTTCACCCTTCCTTCCAACCACCCACCCACCCTCCTATCCCTCATTCTCCACCCCCTCTGATTTCCATACCTGTCCACCCACTCTCTCAGTACTCCAAAAAGGAACCTCCTCCCTTCTTTTTCGAGCCAACCCTCCGCGATGATAACGCCCGCCCCTCCCCTTTCGCATCCCCGGCTCTCCACTTTCTTCTCTCCCGCTGCACTGTGGCATACAGGAAGGACCATCTCCTCGCCCAGGCTCATTAATTTAGCGGCCCTCGGAAGCACCAACCTTCCTTCACCGAGACCCACCCCTCACTTCCACCACGGTGACTGGGGAATGCACCCTCTCCCGTGCTAATCCATTTCACTCTCTATCTTCTTCACAACCAGCTAACCACTCACACCCTCTACCTGACTCCCGCCCCCGCCTTCTTTCCTTTTTCGTCCCTCCCCATCATTCCCTATCACTTTCTCCCTTAACCTCCCCCTTCATTCGACCTTTGCAGCCTCACCCTCTTATCGATTTTTGTACCTCCCCCAAGGGCACGTTCATCTTTCGGAGTCTTGCCTCGAAATTTTGTTTCTTCCGTATTTTACTGGCCTCAAAACACGCTAAATTTACCGCCAGAAATAAAAAGTTTAAAGATTTCATTTGAAATAAAGCGCTGAAAGAATCTCCGTTTTCGGTTTTAGGTATTTTGAGAACCGATATCATGCAGCATTCGTTCAGCACCACACATGATTTGCGCTTGAAAAGAGCATGGAGTGGTCCAAAATCGAAATTCAGTCGAATCGTTTCTCTATTTGATGAAAATTGAATGGATTGAATTTTATCCGGAAACTACTATGATTATGAGCTATACAGTTTAAAAATCGAGTTTGATGTTAAGAGTTGAACGCAGCGGCGTAGCAAGAAAACCACCATCCAAATAGAGAGGGAGAATTGGGAACTAATTTAATAAAAGTAATAAGAATGTTCATAATCCATCTCATTGTTTTTATCATTTGAGCATGACGGAATTGAGGTTCAATCATAATGCAAGTAAAGGATTGATTTATTTTTTCTGTTAACAATTTATCGAGAATTCAAGGAAATACTTATAAAACGTCGTTAAAATGCGGATTTTTATGGTTTTTTTCGATATTAATACAGTCACTATACCCACCGCAGGAGTAAATACATAGCCTCGGAATAAAAGAGAACAAAATATTAAAAATCAATCGCAAAAGGAAAATATTTGGAGAAATATATACAATTTCCATGATGTAGACACCAACAAAAACTTTAAATTGACCTGAGTAATGCAATAAAATACCATTATTTAGTACTAAACTATTTAAAATACTTATTTTGGCCATAAATAAAAAACAGTGTAGACAAATGAATATGCTAGATATGTAAGAAACT